>NW_028318248.1:0-370833 GCF_062004578.1 Staurois parvus | reverse complement strand
GTCAGTAGGGGGCCCCATGAGATGCCCCTGGTACCTTTTTCATAGGCTTTTTTGAGTTTGGGCAAGGACACAGGGGCCCCATGATCCCCTATTGCCCGGGGGCCCCATGAGTTGTCAGTCTGCCCCTGATAGTTACATAGTTAGTCTGGCTGGAGTATTTAAATGGAAGTGTCTTTTGAATAAAGTTCAACTGTTTTTATTTAGGCTGACCTGGCACCCTGCTGTGTTTTTTCCTTTTGTATGTCTCCTGAGGGATTCCATGATCCTTGACAAGGAGCTGCCGGTAATTGCGTGTGTATAGTCTACATTGCCCACACCTTTCCTAGTTTAACCAGAATGTGGAGGAACTGACCGTTTGACACACATTATCCTTTGCATAATTGCAAGTTTTTGCTACATTGTATTCAGTGACGACTGATACCAATTATTATGTATATGAACCTGTCTACTAATCCATCATCCTTATTGCATTCTACCATCATCTGAGCGCTGGATATGCTTGTAATTTTTACAAGGTGTTGTGTATGTAAATACACCTCTACACATACACGATATTGCCAAAAGTATTGGACCAGCCCTCCAAATCATTGGATTCAGGTGTTCCAATCACCTCCAAGGCCACAGGTGTATAACATCAAGCACCTAGGCATGCAGACTGCTTCTACAAATATTTGTGAAAGAATGGGTCGCTCTCAGGAGCTCAATGAATTGAAGTGTGGTACCGTGATAGGTTGCCACCTGCGCAATAAGTCCATCTGTGACATTTCCTGGCTACTAAATATTCCACGGTCAACTGTTTGTGTGTGGTATTATAACAAAGTGGAGGCAACTGGGAACAACAGCAACTCAGCCACGAAGTGGTGAAGTGGTAGGCCATGTAAAATGACAGAGTGGGGTTATCCCATGCCAGTAGTGGAGTGGGCCCCGCCGTGCACCCTGCATTGGCTCCACACATGCACTTGACTTTAACTCTTGAACGTCTGGACCTCTATACATAATGAGAGCCTCTGCAATGCAGTTCGGCTCCGGTTACTTAGGGGAACAAAACACGGCATAGGGAATGCTGACAATGTCTTCCTTGTGGCAAGAGGCCATTCTACCTATAACCTATGCTCATGGCAACCACATGTAGAACTTGCTCTAGGATGGCTCATAACGTGTAGACTCTTCATACCCCAATATGATAGTGACTCAAACCTTAGACCATAGGTGCCGGTTACTTGCACTTCACTCTTTTAAAGAACTTCAAATGAGGCAGAAGGCAAAGTTTTAACAGTTTACTGTATAAAGTGCAAAATGGTACAAAGTCCAGCAAAAAAACAGTCCTTTTCCTAAATCCTTAATCCCTATCCTACTCAGACTATGTGCTGCCCCGACATACCTGCAAAGCTAGAGTCCATGCGAATCAAGATCCATTAGTGGCATTCCCCAGTGGCTGGTGTCTTGGGGTTGAACCCCAAGTTAGATGGCTCTCACATCTTTTGGGCTGCTAAGTGGCTGTACTACTGAAGGATCTGCAGCAAGACTCTCTCTGACTCCTACAGGAGCAGTAGGTCAGACCCAAAGACCCCGCCAAACAAAAAACCTGGGAACTAAGTTAACCCCAGCTTTCCCATCCACGGCAGTACCTAACTAGCTAGTTCTAACCTACCTACCTATCCTACAAGTGGGTGGATCTCCCTACGCCCCCTGTCACAATTCAAAAACAGTGCAGCGGTGCAGAGCTCCATCTACACAGATGGATCATTCATTCACAGTTTCCTGTGAATGGATGAACTGCAAGTACTGTCAGCCACCCTGGCAGACAGCTTGTAGTTCTGAATGAACTGCTAGGGTGCTGATGAGCGATCTTGTAGTTCATTCACAAGTGCTATAGCTTTCAAATTGACAGGCCATGTGAAGGCATGGGCAGAAAGCTGCAGGGCTTGTCTACAGAAGCCTCACATTGCTTCCATGATCACAGGTGCAATTCTTTCCAGGCTATGTGCATTTATTATTCTTTCAAAAAAAGTGAACTTAGAATTTAAAAAGTGAATAAAGTATTTTTTTATCATTCACTTCTCCAAATCACGTGACCCAGTCAATTCTCTAGCTTCAAGCTGCAACCAAGCGCTAACAAAATAGTGCAGACTGCAGCAAACCCGGAAATACACTGCTAGCTAAAGCAGTTCATGCGGCTGCTATGGGGTCTGGGGTTGGAGGGGGACCCACTAGGGAAGCTTTTAAACTGTAAAGTTTCCAGTATAGAAGGGCTGATGTCAGGCCACAGGCTCATCAGTAGTCACAGTTCCTCCTCTGTGCAGTAAGAAGTGTTTACTTAGCTGTATTGACAGTGTACATTTATTGCCCTCTAAACTTCTGCTACAGACTACAATTAACCCTATATGTCTAAAGCTGGCCAAACACTGATCGATATTCAGCCGATTCTTCAGGGAGCAGTTGAATTTCAATGAGTGTGTGGCTAGCCCCACTCGACAGAAGATTTGATTGACTTCCATTGAAGAGACATGCTGGAAAACGAAAAGCTGCAGTTGCTGCTCAGTGTATCCTCACAGCTGCGTGCACATATAAAATGCCCCGGTGGGGCTGTAGCGCCACTCTCGTAAGGGCTGCTTGTATTTTTGCCCAGGTTTCCCCTCCTTTGCCCCACAGCCAGGTACACACACACTTTCGATTGTTGTCATCAATGACCAATCTAGGGGATGTTTGTTTTTGGAGTTTAATTGTAGAACTGGATATAGGGATGGGGAATTCAGTAGGATACTCCAAAGTTAGAACTGTTCACACTGAGGACATCTAGCTGATCTTTTAGTTAACCACTGTTGGAAGTCCTGGCTGTAAGCAGATAACAGACTCCTTTTTACTTTGTAGCAGCAAGTAGTTTAGAAGTGAGCACAGTCCCTTTTTGCAGCAGTAGTAGTTACAGGGCTGAGCTCCTCACGTACAAGTCAGTTATGACAGACTGCGACAGCCCAAAGGTAACGTAGCTGACAGGGGTGGACTGACCATTTGGAAACTTGGGCACTGCCGAGGGCCTGGGGTCAGTAGGGGGCCCCATGAGATGCCCCTGGTACCTTTTTCATAGGCTTTTTTGAGTTTGGGCAAGGACACAGGGGCCCCATGATCCCCTATTGCCCGGGGGCCCCATTAGTTGTCAGTCCGCCCCTGGTAGCTGAGCAAAGTCCTTTGCAGTAGCAACAATTGCACAAGCTCTTCAGAACACTAGCCAGTGTTCTCTTTCCAGTGTTCTCTGCTGCCTATCAAGCACCAGGGGAGGTAGCAAGCACACAGAGTCCCCAAATTCCTCAATGTCTGTACTCGCAAGGCCCAAGGACAGAATGGTTGCCTCCCTCCAATCTTCCAAGTGAATCAATCCAGTGATACTAGACAAAGCTTTGGCAGACAGCTCCCCTCAGTCAGCTTACTGTAGAACCCAGGTCACTCTCTCTAGCTTCAGACCTAAGGCCACATGGCAGCATGTGCCAGGCGAGGCAAGCCTGCCTCTAGCCTGGATTGGTTGAATCCCCTCCCAAGAAAGACGCTGAATCCACGTGCTCACTGAATATATATACCACTCCCAGCATGCAATGGGACTGCCCTCCCTTGCAATTGGCCAGGGCCGTATCCATATCCATGCTGCTCATTTTCCTAACTCCCTCCCAGGTTTTCACGTACCTGATAGGAGTATGAATTGACGAGGTCAGCTTCTCTTGTATCTCCAACCCAGGCCCCACTGAAGGTGGAAAAGATGGTGCTGAGGGACAGGAGAAACACGAGTGCCTGCGGATGTTGATTGCAGAACTTTTGGCTGGAGGTGTAGCCTCAATAAATTAAGCAGGGCATCCAGTCAGGAACAGAGGAGATGCCGGAACGACCAGCTGAGGTTAAGGAAGCACTCCACTGGAACTAAAAGATCTGGGTATGTGGCTTGCCAGAACATCTAATAAGCGTGAGGCCGGAACACACCTTGACAACCGGAGCTGATATAATAGATAGCCAGGATAAGCACTCGGCAGGACTGTAGAGCCAAACTGGAGCCGGAAGCATAGTCAGAGTAATAGCCAGGGTCTGCAACGAACAGGCAATGAGGTACCGGAGCATCAGACAGGGACGAGGTCAGAAGGAAGCCAGGATCAGAAACCGATGAGCAGCATAAGCAGAATCCAAGAGCAGGTCAATATAATGGATAACACGCTGGACACAGGGAATAAGCTGAAGACCAGTCAGCACTTACAGACAGTAAGAGCCTCCTTTAAATAGTCCGTCTGGGGCCAGAAACTGTGGACACGTTCCCGTGTGCGTGCACCCATGTGCGCGCATTCTTTCGTGCATGCGTGAGCCTATGCTCATCTTTATTGCAATGCGCCTGTGCTCATTTCTATGCGTGATGTTGTGCGCATGTGCACTTCTATGCGCCAGTCACGGTACAGGAATTCCCTTACACAGATCCTGGAAGGCTGTCATAGCTTCCTGAAGACGGGCAGAACTCAAGGCAAACTGTTAAGCAGAGAAACACGGCTATGCTTAACCTAACTATACAAATCCTAGCACCTACCTAGGAGGGTGCTACAGAGGGAGTTCCTTTATTAACCACTTTAGCTCTGGAAGGTTTTAGCCCCTTCATGACCAGGGCATTTTTTGCTATTTTGCACTGCACTACTTTACCTGCAATTGAATGGTCATGCACCACTGAACGCAAATGAAATTTATATTTTATATAATTTTTTTCACACAAATAGAACTTTTTTCGGTGGTATTTGATCACCACAGTTTTTTTTTATTTTTTATGATATAAACGTATATGACTGAAAAGTTTGAAAACAAACAAACAATATTTACTGCTTTCTGTTACATATCAAATAAAAAAATAAAAAATAAAATTTAGGCCAAAATGTATTCTGCTCCATTTTTTTTCTTTTTTTAAACTTTAAAAACATTTTTCTACTATTTTATTTACATACTTCCATCACAGTAGTTCAGTGTCACCATAGTGACATTTTACTACTCTGGAGGGGGATCAGGGTTTTTTTTTTTACACTTTGATTTGCTGTAATGATGATCACTCTTAGCAGCAAGGTTTTGCACTGTCATGAATGGGTTACATTCATGATAGCTGTGATTACTAGTGATCTGTGATTGGCTACAGCTAATGACAAGGTACAGGGTGCTGTGATTAGCCTGTGTACTATGTGATAGCTGTGGACCAATCACAGCATCACTATAGGAATTACATTTATTCATAACAGCTTTGTTGACATTGTGAATAGCGATCACATGATTCTCCAGCTGATCAAATCAGCTGGGTACCAGAAGCCACAACTTGCTGTGTCCTGTGGACACAGCAGTTGCGGTAGCAGCTAGCCCCCGGCGGGTGCACTAGTGCACATGTGCTGAGCGGCATACAGGTACATCACTGTAGCTGCCACCAGCCTGCAGTAAATATACTGCAGGCGGCCAGCAACTGGTTAAAGTTAAAACATCATTATATGGACAGTTTTTTGTAGCAATATTGTATGTAAAAAATGTATAATGTTTGGGGTTGTAGGTAATTTTCTAGCTATCTAGAGTAATATAGGGACTGGGGAGGTTATCAGAAAGGTGTATTAGCAAGCGCAAGGGAAAGCGAGGGCATCAGTGTTCAGGCCTGTTTCAAAGATTTGACTAAGGTTCTCTAATGTTTTCTAGGACATGAAAGCTCAGGGTTTTCACACTTTCACACATACAGACCATTCAATGGATGGATGAAAAACAGACATCAGTTAATCTTTATGTAAAAATGGATGTAAATGGATGATCATCCATTTACATTACACAAAAATCTAATATTTGCACTATCCTCCACACCATAAACCTATTACTAAAACTCAAATAACTGCAAAGTGTAAAATTCCAAACATAAAGTCCAATCTCCAAAAAATATATAGTCACCCCTTATGACTAAGTCCCGGATGTGACGAAACGCGTCAAGGGAAGTGACGTCGGATGTACAGGAGATGAACTGGAAGTGGCGCGTTGGCCATTTTGGAAGCTGGAAAACCGCACATCAAACACACTGGAAGCTGCTTGGCAACCCTGAGAGGCTTGAAGGGCATAGGAATATGTGCTTTATTCATTTTTTACACTGTAAGCAGTTAAAATATAGTTTACAATTTTATATTTTCACAAAATGGAATTACACTATATTCTATTCATACATTTATTGCATGAGCACTCTGGAGTCCTAGAAAATGTCATCTTAAACCATGAGGATTTCAAGGGTTAAAGTTTTTTCTAGTATGTGAAAGGGTATTTTGGTTAGTTTAGTGGTAGGTGATACCGTATTTATATTCACATCCATTTACATTCACATCACTCAACATCCTTTTTTTTCAGTGGATCAAAGCCCTTTTTTTGTTCTGTTGAAAAAATGGAACGTATGAAAAACGGAAGTAAATGGACAAATGATCCATTTTTTCATCCGTTTTTGCATTGGTAGTGGATGTAAACTTCATCTGTTTTTTTTCTTTGAAAAAACGTGACTAAGCTGGTGTATATGAATGGCCCATACCTGGGAAAGGGACCTTTGTCTAATGCCCCATGTACACATTTAGAATATCGGACAAATGATCGTCTTTTTTTTTTTCTGCATGCTAGTCTTATATAAAAAGTGAAGAGGTTCCTAAAGTTACGATAATTCATAAAATATCTGAAGAATGTAATGCATTTGTATTGTATTTTCGGACGACTACTGTAATGGGTAAATGAAAATCATACAATCCGGTTTCGTACATTAAAAATTTTTGTGCTTTTCCCTTCTATTTTTTTTCAGATAATTGCTGTGTACTAACGATCAGATTATTGTACGGTCGCTTTAAAAGTGGCATTTTTTATACAATATTCTGATCGTGTATACAGGGTTTAATGCTAGAGCGCCACAGGTAGGGTTTCCACCTCATCCCTTTAAAACTGAACACATATTAATTACTCAGGTTCTGAGGCTAACTTAATGCAGATAAGGCACTAGGTGAGTTTAATTACCACCTTAATCAGCCACAGAACCTGTGTAATTAATGTGTTCAGTGTTAAAGGGATGAGGTGGGAACCCTAGCCACAGGGCGTTGTGAGTTTACCAATGTAAAGGCGACATTGAAATGTGAATAGATGGGGAGGAAAAACCCATCACACCTGGCTGAGCTGCCCATTGTTGAGGGATCAAAGGGTAAGCTGTGGCCTAATATTGACCTGGGTCAAGGAGTTTGCCTGCAGTGTGAAAATGCCATCTGCTGGACGATGTCGATGAGCACGTCAGAATCCTATGAAAATTCCAGATATGACAGAAGACTTTCAAGGGAATAGTGAGGGATGTATATGTGGTTGTGGTTGATGTTTCATGTGTTTGTGTGCTATAAAATGCAGAGTCAGGCCATTTTTCTTTTTTTTGTCCATGGAGCCCGGCCATGATACCAAGCTTGGGGAGGGACTTGTATCTCTAATCTTTTATTCCTATATTTATTTATTTATTTCAGGTACTTATATAGCGCCATCAATTTTACGCAGCGCTTTACATATATATTGTACATTCACATCAGTCCCTAACCCTCAAGGGGCGTACCATCTAAGGTACTCTGTAATATATATATATATATATATATATATATATATATATTAGTGATTTACTTTCTCTGTAAATAAATAAGACTTTTGCCTCTTTGAGCTTTGTACATATTATAACATATATTCTTTTTATCACTAATACTATTACCAGAGCCCTGGCAGAGTGGCATATTACAGGAAACAGATAAAAAATAAAAAATATTTAATCTAGGGAAAACATTTTAGACATGTTGAAAATGTTTCTGATGTTCTGTGGCTGCAGCTGCTGATCAGCATATTCTGATAGTGGCTGGTACAATGTCCTGGCAGGGGGAATTCTTCCATCCACCCCTTTTGTGTCATCATGTTATTGTTTTTTTCTTATTTTTTTTAGACCACTGGCTGAATGAAAAAACGACGTGTATGGCATGCCTAAGTGGCAGGTGTGCTGGACAATAGCTGGGGGACAGGTTACTTCAGTAATATGAATGAAGGAGATGACCACCTCTGGTGATTATAAGCTGCAAGGAGGTATAGAAAAAGCAGTAGTGGAGCATCAGGGACCAGCCAAATTTTGTTCAATGTGTGGGCTCCTCCCACTTGGCAAAAGTTGATTGTTAAATCGACTTCTGCCGACCTTGCTGAACTGAAAAAGACTTTGTGAGTGAAAGAAATGGAGTGAATGTGAAATTAACTTCCTTCTCCCCCTTCAGCAGGTGTGGGGGCAGGGGAGAAACCTTAATTATGAAGAAAGTTTAAGAGCAGGTCCAGTGGGCTTAGACTTGGTTCTGCCATGAGCTGAAGGTTCAGCAGCCAATGATGTTGGCTTGAGGGGGCATATCAGTCTTATCTATACAGTAGAGGGGACCCATTCACTAGGGAAGGATGATTGAGGATAGTGGGGTACGATCCCCCTTCCCTAAAGAATGGCTCAAGGGAATTTCTCAAGAGTAGCTCACCTTTGAAGGGCAAGTGCAGAAAGCACCTTTCATGATAGTAGTTCGTCAGCCAAGCTTTTAGTCATAAAATCCGACGCATATGTACAGAAATAAGGACATTCTGGAGATTTCACAAATCACATTCTCCATGGCCAGGGGCGGACTGACAACTCATGGGGCCCCCGGGCAATAGGGGATCATGGGGCCCCTGTGTCCTCACCCACACTCAAACCACACCCAAAAAAGCCTATGAAAGGTACCAAGGAGCATCTCGTGGGGCCCCCTACTGACCCCTACTGGCAGTGCCCAAGTTCCCAAATGGTCAGTCCGCCCCTGTCCATGGCGTTGATGCAGAACAGCAGTGCAAAGGACAAGATTTCAAATCTTGCAGCAAGACTGGGATCATCAATATAGAGATAAAGTTCACTGTTGATTTTGCCAATTCACTGTACCATAGTTTAGGCAATTGACAAGGCAACAATGGCTGGTGTGGGATTGGGGTGATTAAAATCAAGCAGTAGGTGTGTTTACAATGAGTTGCGCCAGTCCAAAACTGTATTTTAGGGCATGGCAGCCCACTTTTATTAGAATAAATGGAAAGTTCACATATACATCAGTTGCCCACACAGGGCTTTCTTCCACACATTATTTCACAAACAAAAATACGGAGCCACCCGGCTCCATTGTTGGCAGCACTGCTGCTTCTCTCATTAGTCCCTTTGACTGAGTTATCCAGCTCTCCTGGATGCTTGGCTCTTTAGCCTTTAGTTGCAGTGCCTTGCTGCATAGCCCACCTCTGGCCTATGGATTGGGGTTCTCCTGACACCCCGATAACTCCTGAAGCTGATACCTGCTGTCTCTTGGCTTCTGGCTGGGGCACCACTGATCCGTGGCTGAGACCCTCTGTTTCCTGAGACCTTCCATCTCCCACACTAGGAGTGGTCTCCAAACTGGCCACAGCCCTGAGCTATCCTCAGACCTGTGCATATAATGACCCTGCACACCTGTACACTCAGACAGGTTGCAGACATCTGGCAAAACCTGGACACAGGATTGAAAGTTCAATCCAGAATCCCAGAATCCAGAGAAAGCCAAAAACACAGCTTTCTCTGCTCAGATACAGCAATCTGGAACTTCGCATTAATCCTACATGTGAATCCTGTGTTGCATTTTCCTATATTCTCCCAGTGACATAGCCTCCCTCTGTCATACTGGTTACATGGAAGGACCTGCCACAGAAAAGGAGGGCTTTAAAAGAGTCTCCAAAGCCTATCAACTGAATCTTAATGGAGTTTAGCCATACATTATATATGGACCATCTGCCTGTCTGATATGAAGGAATCGCAATATCCAGGCACCAGCCAAGATCCTGAAGTTCCCATCCTCACAATCCAACCCATATTAGGGCTCATTCACACTTGGCTTTATTTCTAACTCTTGTCAAATGCGCCTATAGCGTTTGACAGGCGTTTGTGAAGCGTTTTTAAGGCTCCTCAAACGCTCCGCAAACGCCCCATGCGTGGTTTTGAGGCGCTTGATAGGCATTTGCCAAGCGTTAAAACCGCACCACAAATGCCTATAATGAAGTTAAATGGTCTTAACGCTCCACAAACGCCTTGCAACCACGTTGCAAACACACCGCAAACGCCTTCCAGGTGTTTGCAAAGCGGCACCATAGACTTGAATGGGAGGCTTCAACACTTCCTGACTCGACACGAGGCCTCCGTTTTGCTGTGACACAACTCAACGTGACGCTAACGCATCAGTGTGAACAGCACTGCGTGCTGCCATGTGCAGAATTTTCATAGGCATTTAAGAAGTGATAAAACGCTTCCCAAACGCTTGTCTGATGCCTGCTGACAAAGCCAGTGTGAACTAAGCCTTAATGAGTCAATTGCCTTGGCAATATTAAAATGTATTTGATCCTGCCAATATAGCTCATTTGAATTTAAGAGAGTGCCAGAGAAGGTGAGAGGGAAGGAGAAAGAAAGTGAGAAGAGAGAGAGAGTGTGAAAGAAGGGAGAGAGAAAATAAGAAGAGATAAAAAGAGATGATCTTTTACCCCTAAGGGTACACTGCAGCTGATAAACTCACATTCAGGAGATTTTCTGTGTTTTTTTTCAGCAGCCCCTGAACTCTCCCTAATGTTTTCCTATGTGTCCATGTACACTATGTCGTTTACAGGCAGTTGAGTTTACAGTCGTTTTTTTTTAATGCACCAAACTTGCGTTCAGGAGTAGATTTTACCGGCGTTGCAAACGCCAAACACTTGTAAACGCGTGTAAATGTGGCTAACCGCACTTATAAGCGTTTGCGTTTAGAAGCGTTTTTTAACTGTTCCATATCCAGAGGCTTTTTTCCTCATCAGAAATGCATGCAAAGCGTTTTCCATGTATTCAAATGCACCTAGCACACCATTGCAGTCAGTTCCAGGTTTTGTGTGAAGGAACAAATGGTAGAACGTGCTGCATTATGCTCATTATGGGATCCATAGTGAATACAACCAGAAAAGATAGGGCATCTCAACACATACTGCTCTCTCTGCTTCTGCTCTCTCTATTTCTCTCAAAAATTTTTTTACTGTTTTTCAGTGCATTCTGGGCATTTTTTAAGGTCTCCGGAGGTTATCTTAAAAAAACACTTCTAAACGCAAACTCTCATAAATGGGCATAAACGCGGTATGCAAATGCAGCTAAACAGATGTTTTTTAAGCTACATTTTCCAGCAGTCAGTTTCCATCGTTCAGAAGTGTTTTACGACTGCCCCATGTACATGGAGCCTAATAATTTTCTAGGACTTATTCCTTCCACCCTCCCTTCCTAATCCAATGCAAAAAACAGAGAAGAGGAAGAGAGAGAAGGAGATAGGGACAAAGAGATGAGGAGAGAGAATACAAGGAGGAGAGAGATAAGCAGTGGGTGAGAGAGAGAATGGAGAGGGAGAGTAAGGGAGAGAGGAGAAAGTAGGAAACGAGAAAGGAGAACGAGAGAAGAAAGTGATTCGCTTCCCAGTGTCAGAATTGCGCAATGGTAGTAAATAGTTTTCAGTGCCAGCGATAGGCAGTTTTTGTTACTCTGTCCTCCCCCTGAACATGTGAAATAGAGGCTGTCCTGTGTGCATTGGCAATGTTACAGATTTTCAGTTTCCATTCTCAGACGTGATGTGGATGCTCCACCCACTGCTGTTCTCTGTCCTAACTTGTAAAACTTACAAAGATACAAGCAAGGAACGACCAGCAGACATCCGGCCATATCAGGGGCCCCAGATATCAGTCTGTATTGGGTCCCTGGCACCATGTCGGACCCCGCAGTCACCGCCTATCTGACCAGGCTGCTTTGCTCACATGGCGGCCGACTAGAGAGAAATCATTTGGCCAATCAACTGGATCTCCCAGCAGAGCAAATTGAGCAGATCCTGCAAGAAGAGCCACTCAGATTCCCACAGACTTCCCAGCTGGTACTGGCCCGGAGCCCCCTGAGGATATGCACCAACTATCTACACCCAAAAGGGGAGGAAGAGGAGGAGAAATGCCCTAAACTGCACCTTTGCCGTGACTACCTGAGGGGCCAGTGTCTTCCAAACCGGAGGTAGGTGCAGGAGCAACAGAAAGGTGTCAGAGGTGTTGGGGCAAGAGGAAGGTGATCTTAAAGTGGAGCTGCACTGCATCTGAGCTGCATGAACCAAATATGCTATTTAATTCATTTTTAATATCCAAAGCAAACTTCCCCATCCATGTCTGCTCACTTTACTTTGCTGATAAATCATTTTGAAATGTCCCCCCTGGCATTTCTAGCAGTGGCCATCTTGAGTAAGAGCAGAATATTCATGTATCATTGGTAAACATTCATTCCAAATTCATCATTCGGCATGTATATTATATTGATAGCAAGCTTGCAAAATATTGGGTTTTTATGATTAATCATAATTAATATTAAAATGTGTGATCGGCCTTGAACAAGTGATAGTGTTAAATTCTTCAGTTATAGCTGAGACAGAAAAATATATTTGGAATTAGCTAAGTAACTATAGAAGGGCATAGCTGGTTAAAGGACTCCAGTGTAGAATGTCATGGGAGTCAGGAGTGAAGCAAAATAGAACTAGTATGAAATAATATATATTCTAATAGTATCTGTGTGTATTTAATTTATGTTTTATAAGTTGGTAATATGTGTTACATAAGTAGATTTTTGGTTATACAACATTATTGAGATATTATGTTGTAAAAATAGATTCTTAGTTTATACTATCATTTAAACAGAGAAACTTGCTATAATGATCAGGCTGAGGCAACATTGCCAGCTTAGGGAGCCAATACATATGGGCTTGTCAATCAAAAGGTCATATATGTAGTGTCCCCTCCCTTCAGTTAAAGTGCTCTGCTAAGCCATATTGTTTGTCATACAAGGTTCTAAGATCACGAATTATGACGTATGCAAGCATCATAAAAAATTATTCCAAAATCACCTATAGACACTAAAGAATTATTACGTGTCTCAGAAAAGTCTACAATCATTTACTTACTGAAATCCATCTGCTCTTATCTCAAGCAAAGGCTGAGCTGAGAACCCTCCCCTCCTGAAGACTGCTGGGATGCATGACATTATTTGCCTAGGTATGGAAACAAGGAAGTAACTGAAGAAATGTCAAAAAAATGTTTAAAACAAGTAAATATGATATACTTTCCTATATATTTACTAATGCTAACAGCATAAGGATTATAAATAGTCCATGGTGATTGAGAGAGTGTATAGTATAGCTCTAAGGTTATTGGGGTATGGACAGTGAGAATGCAGGAGTATCTAGGTAAGAAGAGGGATACTAAGTGATTCTAGGTAGTCTGATTCGAGGTACTGGGGTGAATCTGGAAGTATAGGTTTAAAGTTAAAGCGGAGTTCCACTCACGCTGTAAAAAAATAAAAGTCAGCAGCTACAAAAACTGTAGCTGCTGACTTTTAAATAACAGCCACTTACCTATCCCTCGGACTCGTGGTGTGTCCCCCGCAGCCCGTTTCACTGGCCGTCCTGTATTCCAGGAGGCCGGCATCTTCAGTGTGGGTCCCAGGCTGTGACAACTTGAGGCTTCACAGCCGGGTACCCACTGCACATGCACGAGTAGCGCTGCGCTTCATGAATGGTCCTGTAGTCTTCTGGGACCTGTCACATTTCCCAAAAGACTACAGGGAGGGATGGAGGGAGGACACCTTCCGTTTCCGATTGCCTAGGCGATCGGACCGGAAGTAGGAGCGGGTACCTGTCAAATTTGGGTACCCGCTCCCCCCGCTCCCACCCCCCAAATTTGCCAACCCTTAATGGGGAGTGGGGGAGCAGTCCTTAAAGTGGAACTTCCCCTTTTGGGTGGAGCTCTGCTTTAACCAAACATTGCTCTGGTTACACTGGATAATCCGTTGCCTCTTTGGCACAAGTATACTATTCCTCTAGGGTAGAATGATGCTTCCCCTCAATGTGGGATCACATTGACCTTCTTGCATGTATTCATGGTGTTCTTTTATTCCAGGCTGCGCTGCAGATTCTCCCATGATGTCTTGTCTGACCACAACCGTGTTGTTTTAAAAGCCAATGAGCTGAGTGGACTGAATGAAGAGGAGATCAAAGTTTTGCTTTTCCAGAATGACAACCAGCTGCTGCCAGCGGTGAGTGTGAGTTCTCTTCGCTGCCTCCACGGTGAAACCTGCCTAGTGATTTAGAATGGATTTTATGGGAAAAATGCTGGCTAATTCAGGTGTATCTTCCTAATAATGCCTGGATTATCATACCTCCAACATGACTATCCATAAAGTAGAAAATACTCTTCTCCTGAACTTCTCTCTACTGTTTTGATTACACTCACCCCTGGAATATATTACACCCTCCAATTTGACCCTCTATATAGTAGAAAATACTTTGCTAGTGGCCTTCTCTCTAACTTTCTGATTACACCCACCACAAAGATATCACACCCTCCAACATGACCCTCCACACGGTAGAAAATACTCTGCTCCTGATCTTCCCTCTACCCTTTTGATTACACCCACTACAGGGATATCACAGCCTTCAACATGGCCCTCAAGGTACAAAATACTGTGCTCCTGGCTGACTCTATCTTTTGATAATACTTACCGCTTAGCAAGGCCGGCGCTACCACTAGGCAAACTAGGCAGCCACCCAGGGTGTAGGCACCGCCAGAGGCTCCAAGAGGGCAGTACAGCCGACCCTGCTGTAACATTAATTATATTTTTCCTGGGCCCCATCAGTTCACTAGAGGGGCCCAAGAGGCGAAGAGCAAAGGGGAAATCTTTTTTTCATTTTGGGCGCAGTGTTCTGCAATGCTGATCAGTAGTGGCTGGCCATGGCTGCTCACAGCCTTTCACTGACAGAGTGATTTTTTCACTGGTGGAGTGATAATCCCTTCCTCTGCTGGAGGACGGAAGGCAAAGACGAGGCTGTAGCCAGGCGGCTGGAAGTGATTGAACAAAGAGGTGGCCAAGGGCACAGGCAGCAATGGGAGCCCAGTGCACAGGCAAGTTCACAACTTCTGTTTTCTGAGGCACAGACAGAGATATAGCCATATGCTGTATACAGGCAGACATACAGCACCTTATGTACTGTGTGATCATCATCGTGATTATGATAACGATCGCATAAGCACAGTGAGATGCAACCTGTTAGTTCTTATTTACACTTGTGTTTGAGGGACATTACAAATGTGTGGCTAAGCCACACCTTTACCATCCCCCAACCACTCCCCATTATGCTGCAAAGGCACTGCCACCATAGTATGGCAATAGTGGCAGGGTGTTGTGTAAAACCCCTCACTGCCGTACTATGGTGGAAGTGCTTTTGCAGCATAATGGGGAGTGGTTGGGGGACGGTAAAAGTGTGGTTCAGCCACACATTTTTATCGTCCCTCAAACACAAGTGTAAACAACAACTAACAGGAAGCATCTCATTAAGTGTGTGTAAATCTGACAGGCTGACTGTCAGGTGGAAATGATCCAATAGCTGTGCAGCCTCCAGATCACTTCCACACACCCCCATGTGCCCTGCCATGCCTCCCAGGCTCCGCACTCACAAAAGCAGACCTGGGACCTGCATGGTGGATGCCACCGGTAGGAGGGAGATCAACGAACACCTGTTCATTGATCTCCCCTTCCTGTTAATGACCCAGAAGCAATGTGTTAAAGGTCACTTCTGGGTCCTAGTGCCAGTGTCCCCAGACAGGATTGGATGATATTAGCTGGAGACAAAGCTGGCTCCTGCAAACTTCAGCCAATCTGTGAAGAAGAGGTATCCAGCCAATGAGGTGCTGCACAAGCTTCCCAGTCAGTCTCCATACGAAGCTAACACTGGAAAAGATTATCTCTGTGTGGAGATTTGTTTTGAAGTTTTAACTAAAGTTTTATTTTTTTTTTGGGGGGGGGGGGTAGGTGCAAGTATCTGGTCTTGCCTAGGGCACAAAATAGTCTAGCACCGGCCCTGCTGCTGTGATATCACACCTTCCAATGTGACTCTCCATAAGGTAGAAAATACTCTCTTCCTGGCCTTCTGTTTAACTTTCTTATTACATCCACTATCGGGATATCACACCCCCCAATATGATCCTCCTTAAGATAGAAAATACTCTGCCCCTGGTCTGCTCTCTACCTTTCTGATTACATCCACTATCGGGATACCACACCCTCCAACATGATCCTCCATAAGATAGAAAATACTCTGCCCCTGGTCTTCTCTCTACCTTTCTGATTACATCCACTATCGGGATACCACACCCTCCAACATGATCCTCCATAAGATAGAAAATACTCTGCCCCTGGTCTTCTCTCTACCTTTCTGATTACATCCACTATCGGGATATCACACCCTCCAACATGATCCTCCATAAGATAGAATATACTCTGCCCCTGGTCTTCTCTATACCTTTCTGATTACATCCACTATCGGGATATCACACCCTCCAACATGACCCTCCATAAGATAGAAAATACTCTGCCCCTGTTCTTCTCTCTACCTTTCTGATTACATCCACTATCGGGATATCACACCCTCCAACATGATCCTCCATAAGATAGAAAATACTTTGCCCCTGGCCTTCTCTGTACCTTTCTGATTACATCCACTATCAGGATACCACACCCTCCAACATGATCCTCCATAAGATAGAAAATACTCTGCCCCTGGTCTTCTCTATACCTTTCTGATTACATCCACTATCGGGATATCACAACCTCAAACAGGACCCTCCATAAGATAGAGTGAGTATAGGCATTAGTGAGCACTTCTAGGAGTCCACAACCGAGCGTGTTAAGCCCTGCCAACACAGGGAAGCTGGAATTTAGAAAAAAAAAAAAAAAAGGTGAACTTAGCCTTTAAATCCCAGCTTTAGTGCTTTACCCACACTGCAAAGGTTAATTGCCCATTAAGCCTTTGGGTACAATAAAGGAGAAATACAGGGGTGAGACAAAAAAATGGAAACACTACATGATTTGCAGGTGTGAAAGTGATGACATGTTTCATGTTGAAAGTGGACGTGATGTAACATTCTTTTGCTTCCACTGTGTGATGAGACACCTAGCTAACAGGTGGGAAGCCTCACTTTCACCATTCACTGCATGCGCTGCTAGTAATACGGAGTCATGTGAGAGCTTACTGACCTGCAAAGAGGGCAAATTGTTGTGAGGTACAGTATTAAAGGTTATGACAGCATATACAGTTTCCGGGAAAACGTCATCTGATAAGCGCAGTCGCAATGGTCAACTGACCGAAAGAGACAAAAGGACATAGCGCAGGACTGTGACCTGGAATAAGAAACAACTGCCGCAAAAGTAACTGCAGAACGCAATCTCAGTTTTCACGGGAATAAATTGGCAACTTCAGTCTCAGAGGCACTGGCTAAGTGGGCACTAACAATTTGCCCTCTTTGAAGCTCAGTAAGTTCAGTAAGCTCTGATATGTCTCCATATTACTAGCAGCGCATGCAGTGAATGATGAATATGAAGCTTCCCACCTGTTAGCTAGGTGTCTCATCACATAGCAGAAGCAAAAGAATGTTATATCACTTCTGCTTTCAAAGTGATCCATGTTGTCACTTTCATAACTGAAAATTATGTAGTGTTTCCATTTTTTGTCTAACCTCTGTACTTACCTGACCCTCCTCTTCTCCCTGCAGCTAGACCACTCCGTGCAGCTTTTGCACCCCCACTCTCTAGTGGTCTAGAGTCCTGACATCATCAAGGCCATAGCTCTGCTCTGAAGGTGGGGATGCAAAGGGACAGTCCACCAACAGATTGTGGGGGAATACTGACTTCCAGGGGAGCGGAGGATCAGGTAAGTGAAACTGTTTCCCCTCTCCCCCAGCCAAAACAAGCTATGAACCCTTGAAGTGCAGCCACAGCCCCACTGCAAGGGATATTTTTATCTGCCCAGATTTTGACTTTAAGGTAGAAAATACTCTGTTCTGGTCAGCTTTCTATCTTTCGATTACACATACTGCTGAGATATTACACCATTCAACATGACCCCTAAAAAGTAGAAAATACTCTGCTCCTCTCTACCTTTCTGGTTACACCACCACTGAGATTTCACACCTCCAATATCACCCTCCAAAAGGTGGAAACTACTGTGCTTCTGACCTTTTCTCTACCTTTGATTACACCACAGTCAGGATATCACATGCTAAATAAGGTAGACTATGCTCTGTTCCTTACCTTCTCTCGCAATCTTTCTCATTACACCCATCACTGAGTTCTTCACACCCTCCATAAAGTTGTTTATACTCTGCTCCTCACCTTCTCTCTGCTTTTCTGATTACACTAAAATGACTAAACAAACCCTTCACAAGAATTAATGGACTAAACTTGATAGTTATATGAAATACAGTGTGTAATATGAAATGAAGAGAACTAACCAGTAGCAGATTGTTTTGTAGCTACCACTGGGTCATGTTGGATTTTTGGGTAAGGGGTCAAAAAAGATATTGCAAAGCTGATGACCAATTAGGAACTTACTAAAGTACTGGTAAGTGTCCCTTTTCCCTTTTTGCTTTATGCTGCATTGTTTTAATAGAAACTCTAAGAGAAATACTCAGCATATCCTATTGATTGGTCTCTATACCACTCAATTGCAAGTCATCAGCTTGTGTATGGAGCAGGCCCCTCCATCTTTATGTGCTATGTGTCATTTGTAGTATATAACATTTTGTTTGGCACTTTCTTTTTTAAAATACTTGCTGTCTCTTGTATCACACACATGTCATTAATAGACTGCATGCCATTTTCTTGCATTATTATTGCCAAAAGCAAAGCTCAGGAAATGAATCCCAGTAAAAACAGGATTTAGAGAGCTGAGTAGGGTTGGATCCCTCAAGAAAAAAGGCCTGGTCACAAAAGGGGCCATCAGCATGTTTATCTACACTCCAACAATAACACAATTATAAGTTCCACTTTATTGCACTTGCTGGGGGAGATTTACTAAGACTGGTGCACTCAGAATCTGGTGCAGCTATGCATGGTAGCCAATCAACCTCTAACTTCAGCTTTTTCAGTTAGGCTTTGGCAAGAAAACCTGGACGCTTATTGGTTTCTATGCAGATAGAACTGCACCAGATTTTGCATTCTCGGGTTTTAGTAAATAACCCCCACTGCGTCCCTTTGTTTCCCATTCCTTTGCAGGCCTGTCGGAAATACATGTATGACAACTGTGACAAAGAAGAGGACTGCACACGCCTCCATGTGTGCAGTTATTTCATACAAGGGGAATGCAGCAACCGCTCCTGTAAAAGATTGCACAACCTCCTGGAATCTAACTTACTGCTCATCTGCAGCTGGCTGAACCAGGAGACCATCCAGAATTTTCAGATGCTCTGCGTGCTGACACACAACGAGAGGCAACAGGCGCGAAGGGAAGGGCCTAGAAATGAGGAGCCCAGGGGAGCGAGAGGGATGTCACAGAACATAGGGAGAGGAAGGCCAAGAAATAGAAGAACTGGACCTCAGGACAGCAGCAGAGAGAGAAGAAATAAAGGTACTGATATCAGGTTATGTAATTAAATAATGAAATAATTTGTATAGGTATGCCCTAAATTTGTCCCCCAACCTCCCTCTCCCGGGACCTTTTTTTTTCTATGCTTTGTTCCTGTGGTACTGTTTTATATTGATTAATAAAATCATATTCCTGTTCTACCTGATAACCAATCTCAGGCACAGTGTTCATGTTCCACTACACTGGATAGTTTATCATCTTGAAAAGGGAATTCCGTGGCTTCTGGTTTGACTTGTTTGCAGCAAAATTTGTGCTGCAAAAGATAGCAAATAACAGATGGGAGTTACCTGGCACACAATAACTGCTCTGTTATGTCAGATATGGTATTTCTCTACTTATTACCTTTCTAGCAACAATTCACTTTTTCAAACTCCAGAAATGTATGTCTGTGGCATACATTATTTGTCTGATAATAAAACTGTGTTTATTTCTGAAAGTGAAAAAGTGATCAGATTAAAGAGATATCACTTGTAATCTATATCCAAACATTACCCAAATTGACCCCACCTAGCCTCCCTCTTGACCACGGGTGTCAAACTGGTGGCCCTCCAGCTCCAAACTACAAGTCCCATGAGGCATTGCAAGATTGACAGTTACAAGCATGACTCCCAAAGGCAGAGGCATGATGGGACTTGTAGTTTTGAAACAGCTGAAGGGCGGCCAGTTTGACACCCCTGCTCTAGACTAGCCTTTCTCAACCAGGGTGCCTTCAGGTTTCTTCAGGGGTGCCTTGGCAAAATGTCTAAAAATTGCTCAAAACTTGTATAGCCACAGGTTTTCATTGTGCATCATTACAACCTTCTAGCTCCCGACGTCCGGACAACCAATGACATCAGTTGATGAGGATGTCAGCTGCCTGCACAGTATCCTAGTTTGACCCTCCCCTGCCCCTCTCCATCAGTGCTGGGGTCACAGCTCAGTGATGGATAAAAAACTGAGGGAGAAGAGAAACACTGGAATACTAGTCAGTACCAGGGAGAAAAAGTGTATTTGCTTTGGAAGAATAAATCACCTGTAATGTTGGGTGTCCTACATGTGTGGATGTTGCTGTGTTATATAAAACTATTAGAATAGTTTTTCACATTTTAGAATGGGGTGCCTCAAGACTGTCCATAATTGTAAAGGGTACTTCGACTGAAAAAAGGTGGAGAAAAACTGCTTTAGACCATGTCCCAGCTTTAATCTTTTGCTTTTATCTTGTTCCTGTAGTGAGAAACAGCTTTTATTATTCCCTGTGATGTCATCACCAGGCTTGTAAAATTACAGCAGGGAAGTCAGTTCCATCAGACATAGGCACTCCTCCAAAAATAACCAGAAATAAATGATGTAGCGCTACCTAAATTATTATAAATGAACAATAAATACAGATACGTCAACATGATCAAATCAGTGCAAATATAAGTGTTGATCACACAAATAAATAATTAAAGTGAAATTATTTAAAGTGTATAGAGTGAACCAATCCACTATGGGATCCAATGTGATGACAATAACTAATTGAACCAATCCACTCAGGGATCCAAAGTGATAACCAGGAAGTGACAATATCAACCAATAATATGAAGTTATTAATAGTCCAAATGGGACTAAAAGATGAACACTGTCCAAATGGGACTAAGCAACAAAGGGACAACAAAGGTGTCAAGGGAAACCCCTTAATTATATACGAACCATCACTCACCCACAAATTGGAAAGTGATGAAAATAAAACTTCTTAATTAAAAACTAGTAGCACGCATAAATAATGTGACCTTAATAAAAATGCCAAGTGACAAATAATGAAAAACACGGAAGTGAAATAAAATCACACAGTGCAAAACCTAATAAAAATTGTGTACATATAAAATAAACGCATGTACAAACAAATAACAATAAAAGTTATTTCCATTGACACCTTTGTTGTCCCTTTGTTCCTTAGTCCCATTTGGACAGTGTTCATCTTTTAGTCCCATTTGGACTATTAATAACTTCAACATATTATTGGTTGAAATTGTCACTTTCTGGTTATCACTTTGGATCCCTGAGTGGATCAGCTCACGTTTACACTGTCTTTTCATTGTGTATTTATTTTTGTTTGTACACAATGAGTTATTGTCATCACATTGGATCTCGTAGTGGATCAGTTCACTTTGTTCACATTGGATCCCTAGTGGATCGGTTCACCCTATACACTTGAATTAATTTCACTTTAATTATTTATTTGTGTGATCAACACTTATGTTTGCACTGATTTGATCTTGTTCACGTATCTGTATTTATTGTTCATTTATAATTTAGGTAGTGCTACATCATTTATTTCTGGTTATTTATCTGTCATAAGGTATATGATTAGATGTCAGCAGCTTCCTCTGGTTAGGAGTCTTTATTCACCATTGATTTATTTAGTAGCATATACACATGTAGCACACCCTTAGGTGGAACTTGGCTAGATATATAGGTTCAGCTCCCACCTGAATCTGGTGACACCTCCGATTATACCCAGAACACTTCGACACTCCGAGAATATTTTTTATGGGTTTTATTGAAGAAGACAAACCCTGAAAAAGAACTAGTTGATTTAACACAGGTAATGTACATAGAACACAGATACCACTTTTCATAACACAGTTAGTAAGAAGTCACAATTCACTGGCCAAAGACTCCAAAAACTGACTAGTATCACACTGACTAGGGTGACATATGAGAGTGACATTGACACCTGAAACAATAACTGTTAATGAGGGTATTTGTAATCCAGGGGTAGCAGGATAGCACAGTCTCCTTTAAGCAGAATCTTCCAGTGAACATTGCAATAGAAAAAACAACACTTCAAAAAAATCTTTACCATACAGGTGAAATCCTGACACTTGCTCAGTATATTCAGAGCAGCAAGCTTCTGTGGGGACTTGGAACTAAACACACTCTTCAGCCACAGCACAAGTCTTGAGGAGACAAACCAGTAATATACAGAGACAAAGTTCTTTCATCAATCAGCAGCAGCAATAGCTAATTCTGAGCAGCTTGGGCTTTCCAAGATCTGTGTCACTCTGAGAATTAGAGAGCAGGCTTTCTCATGACCATTCTCCAGAGATGAACAGCAAATGCAGCAATATCAAAATCCCCTTTCATCACAGAGTACTCACTGTTTCTGGATTATCCTCTAGATAGCATTAGACAGTAGTAAAAATCCTCTCTCTTTCAGCAGCTCCAAACTTTGAGAGACACATGCACTTGAGTGGCTGTAATCCTGAGTGTCAGGCAGGACAATCCTTGATTTGCACACTGTCCTCCTGCAACAATTCCTCTGCTACACACTCCCAGCCCAGCCCATGGGCTCTAGCAGCACAGAGAGTGAGACTCAGTGACTTTACACCAGGAGCTCTTGCTCCATGCGGTCCCCTGAAAATGTCTCCTTCCCCACATGTGCTTCTTCTTCCTTTTCCCTCTCTCCTTTCCTCCACAGCCAATCATGAGTCCAACTGCAACAGTGCTGCTATGGGTGGATCCTTCTCAGCTGTAGCAACAACCAATCAGAGCACAGTCCTGCTTTCCCTGTCTGTCACTCACAAAGAGGGAAAAGAAAAAAAAAATGCTTTGCAACTGCTATTTAAGATTTAAAGCAACCAGCACATCTCTACACACATAATTGAGTTAGGAGCACAGGAGGTTCACAACATTATACTCCTCCAAAAATACATCTCTCAAGAGCCCTTTCTCTTCAGCTTTTGGTTGTCAAAGCAGCAGCATTGTTATGCTGAGAATAAAAACTATGTATGTTAAGAGGCACAGAAAAGGGTGAGGGTAGGTGGAGTTCTGTAGTCCAGCAGAGGAGAACTCAGGCAGGTCTGACAGCACTGCTTGAGATTTCAGTGCGCCATAAGCAGAGTCGTCAGCCAACAACAGGAAGTTAGGAGTTCCCCGGATTAATGGCAGAATTACCAGGTATTTTTCTGTACTTGCAGATTTTGAAAGACAGAAAACAGAGAAATGTACATGTATTGCAGAAAATGCACTGAACAGAGAGTGAGAGAAAGCCTCTGACTTATGAATGTAAATGTGTGAATTGCATTGATAAGTAAAGTTAGATTTTACAATTTGTGTTATTTCCAACATCTGAAGGGTCTCACGTCCATCAGCAATCTGACAGCAGCCTGCGATCCCGATCTAGTCTGGGCCAGCGTTCGGGAGATAAAAATTACAACAGAGCTGGTGAGTGGGATCATAGTGACATTTCCAGAACAAGGCTTGAAAGTCTAATGGATGACTGGTTTAGTCCAAACACATCACCTCTAGGAAATGCACAAGACAGATCTTCAAGAACATCTGCAGGGGTCACATCACAAGAAGGAACAAGATCTGTACCATCTACTAAAGACCTGGTCGTGTCATCTAAAGTAGACAAGCCTGACCTGCTTTCAACTTTAGCTCTGCCAGTAGAATTCAGTAATTCTAGAATTGCCCATGCAATCCCTAGTGCACCATTTAACCTCCCAAAAATGGGTTATGGGCCTCCAAATACAGCTAGTGCTGCACCAATTATTTCTCAGCCCTACACTCATGCTTTATACACAACTGTTTCTCAAACAAAACCAACTGTCTCTCCTCCAGTCACGTCTTCTACTTCTAAACAAATGCCAATTAAGAAATTGGATGAGAAGTTGTGCTCTCCAGTAGCAGAGCCAGCCAATGTTAAACCAGTACCTTCTTTAAGGACAACAATATCATTGTGTTCTACTTCTGAGAGCTCATCCATTGCTCGACCACAACCAGCTACATCTGTAGTACCATGTCATTTGGACAGACCTACAAATTTGCTAGGGATCTCACATTTCTGTGGTGTCTCAATAGAAGCCAATACACCTTCAAGAAAAAACCAAACTGATTTAAAACCAATAATAAAACCTGCTGCAGCAAGTTACAACCAACAACACCTAAGTGATTTGATTGATCCGCAACCAAAGACCACCAACTCGATGGCATCTGAACCTCAACCAACCACAAATCTTTCCTCTGTAACACCTCAGAAATGTAAGTAGAAAGGAGTAGAAATATGGAAGTAATAATGATGACTATGAAAGGGCAAAGTGTCTTTTGAATTTTTAAGTGATTTAAAAGCAAAAATTATGGGGAACATGGGGATTTTTCTAATTCCCTTTTACCACCTGATTATGGAGAGATTTCATCTATACACTTTTAAATATGAAATATATTATAATGTTATTCCTTAAAGTGCATCTAAAGCCCAGATTATTCACCCTCTCTGTATTTGTCCCTGTGAGCACTGTCACCTGGACAAAATAGGAACAGGTGTTCAATTGAAAACTGTTTATGTGAGGATTTCTGCAAACATATCCTTAAAATGGTTGTAAAGGCTAAAGGTTTTTTACCTTCATGCATTCTATGCATTCTATGCATGAAGGCAAAAAGCCTTCTGCATGCAGCTCCCCTCCTCAGCCTCCACTAATACTCATCTGAGCCCGAGCTCGATCCTGTGATGTGCACGAGAGCAGGCGCTCTTCTGGGACTCTCTCTCATCATAGGCTGAGATAGCAACGGGAGTCAACTACAAATATGCCTAAATGGGGTTTATCCATTCCCTAATCTAAAAATACAAAACTAGTTTCTGTTGTAGATATATTTAATCCATTCTTAAAAGGGCATGAACAGATTTAGTCTTTCATGCTAATGAACAGTGTGTACGGGCAAAGTAGTTTTATTAAACAGAATCTTTTTTTTTAATAACTGAAAAATCCTGTTATGTTTCATCTATAACGCAAGACTTACTCTGTCCAAAGCAATTTTAGGTGTAATATAAAGATTGAATTAATCTATGACAATAAAACATCTGCAGCTTGATCTTTCTTATCCAGTTCTAGAAATCTAATTGTAACCTTACACAGAATTACATTTAGTTTACCATTTCATCTGTCAGAGCAACTCAATTTACCAGAAATGATATAATATGTTATATAATGTAAGGGCCTGCCTGGTTAGATATAATATAATTGAATTGTTTAATCCCAGGTTTTCAGTGCGTTTTCCAGTTTGCAGAAACGCACTACAGTCCATTTAACATGATTGTTAACGGACCTACACTCCATCTGAGTACCACTGAGCAAAAATGCTATTTAATTCATTTATAATGTTCAAAGCAAACTGCCCCATCCATCCATGTCTCTGTGCTTTTTTTGCTGATAATTCACTTTTAAACACAATAGCCAATTTCCGTGAATGCTATTGTATTTATTATTTTGCATATTATTTAGTAGGCGCAGAAGTTCACTTCTCTTATTGATTCACTTTTAAAAACACCCCCTAGCATTTCTGGCCGTAGTCATCTTTAGCAAAGGTAAATAATACATGTAGCATTTACTTCCTGGAATCCATCTGCCCTTAGCTCAGGCATGCAGACAGGAGGATGTGCTTAAAGCAGAGCTCCACCCAAAAGGGGAAGTTCCGCTTTAAGGATTGGTCTTACACTCCCGTTAAAGATTTGCACCTTTGGGGAGCGAGTACCCAAAATTGACAGGTACCCAAAATTGACACCAAGCAATCCAATAGCTCTGGCAAACGTGCAAGTGGATAGTGGATGTGCATGACAAAAATATCCAAAAACAGCTGAAATGCCCGCTCACCTCCTTGCTGCGACCCACATGGGTCAAAACACCTGTAGGATCACCAATCAAGATCTTTCATGAAAAAAGACTCCTCTGCTGATGAGAACCTCTCCCAGCAACGATGTCCCCTTCAGTAATATGCGTTTAGATGGTGGGATCGTCTCCAGGTAAGTAAAGAGTGGTATAGCCAATTCTCATTTAAAGACATAAGAAGAATCTCCCATGGTGTAAAACCTCTTTAATTAGTGTAAAATTGATCACAAATCCCAATTTCTCACTCACATTTTTCCAGCAGTAAACAGGCATATTAACCTCATGCTATGGGTGTACTTGCATGGGTTTGGTGAAGTAAGATAGCGTCTGCGCCAGAAATGCGTCACCACGTTCCTACGCATTGCGCCACGTTTATCATCTGACTTCCTTAGGGTAAACGTTAGAGGTGACGTTCGACTTATATAGGGAACTGGATGTCAATCAGTTACACGGAGGCGGACCTCCGGTGGCCATATTTGTGTAGTCCAAAGAGGATAATACACCTATCCACCGCTCCTAATCTCCGATGGTTGTCACATCTGACTATATACGGATTTTTAGCTTGTGATAAACTAACCACAAAAAACATGAAGCTACACTGACAACCTAAAACCAAAAAATTATGATAAATAATGACTGTACTGTCTCCCTAATTATAAGAACAAACACATAATGTCCCTATGTATTATTTATACGTCGGTCAAAAAGGGATATATAAATATATATGTGAAACCTATGCCATGACTTTATTAAAAAGTAAAAAGACAGTCTATAAGGGGATCATTATGCCTAAAAGATATATATGTATATACTGCTATAATAGGACCAATTAGTAATATAATATTAAAAACATAAATATTTATTAATATAAAAATACATATAAAAGCATATATGCACTGCTATGCTAATAGGGACAATTATATATTTAACTAGAAAAGCTACAATTTCTGGGGAAATTGTGTGAAGCGTTCTTGCCTCCACCAGTAGTCTACAACTGGAGTGGGCGGAGTAACTGGGTGGAGTGGCTTGAGTAACTGTTGTGTGGTTGGAGTGGCTGGAGTAACTGTGAAAAGGTTGGACTGGGCAGAGTAACTTTATGGAGTGGGCAGAGTAACTGTGTGGAGTGTTTGGAGTGAGTAAAGATAGTAAACATTACACTAACCGATTGATTGATCAAATTTAAAAAGTGCACATGGCAAGCTTGATAGAGTGAGAAATGTATTTCAACTTTTAATTATTTATATAGCATATCAAACGGTTGTAGTTTAAAAATTATAAATCCTACAATGAAGAGCTTTATATTGTGAGAATTACAAGCCCCAGACCTACATTTTGATGCATAGTATATCTCTGAAATATTAAAAATGAAGGCACAGTCGCAGTTTAGAAATTGCCCTTCAAATTTGAGGTGGCTAGAGTGGAGTTTCAATGAATGTCAATGGGCGGCGTGAGTTGCAAACAAATGGTCATATTGTGAAAACTATCAGGACTATGACTTAGCCGTGCACATTTTTAGTGGCAACAGGGATAGCTGAACATTTTGATGTACGATTTGTGTAGGTGGGCTTAAAAATGAGGGAGTGATGGCAGTTTAGAAATCATGTCCTGATTTTTCAGCTCACACTCTAGCTTTTGTCAGCTCCCACTAGTTTTGAACATTCCGCCATTTATTCCAATTTCACCACAAAAACGCCAATATTTCGTGAACCATTCGGCAAAACGTTCCACAAAGTAATAAACACCAATCGGGAACAATCCGCACGTTTCGGTATATTACTGTCTATGTAGTGTAAAAACTGTGGGAGGAGTTAGGGTGGTAAATTTGGCTATAATAATAAGAATATATATGTGAGATAACAGTAAGTGGTCAGACAGTGTTCATCTTTTAGTCCCATTAGGACTATTAATAACTTCATATTATTGGTTGAAATTGTCACTTTCTGGTTATCACTTTGGATCCCTGAGTGGATCAGCTCACGTTTACACTGTCTTTTCATTGTGTATTTATTTTTGTTTGTGCACAACGAGATATTGTCATCACATTGGATCCCATAGTGGATCGGTTCACTTTGTTCACATTGGATCCCTAGTGGATCGGTTCACTTTATACACTTGAATTAATTTCACTTTAATTATTCATTTGTGTGATCAACACTTATGTTTGCACTGATTTGATCTTTTTCACATATCTGTATTTATTGTTAATTTATAATAATTTAGGTAGCGCCTCATCATTTATTTCTGGTTATTTATCTGTCATAAGGTATATGATTAGATGTCAGCAGCTTCCTCTAGTTAGGAGTCTTTATTCACCATTGATTTATTTAGTAGCATATACACATAATTGAGTTAGGAGCACAGGAGGTTCACACCATTATACTCCTCCAAAAATACATCTCTCAAGAGTCCTTTCTCTTAGGCTTTTGGGAGTCAAAGCAGCAGCATTGTTTTGCTGGGAATAAAAACTATGTATGTTAAGAGGGACAGAAAAGGGTGAGGGTAGGTGGAGTTCTGTAGTCCAGCAGAGGAGAACTCAGGCAGGTCTGACAGCACTGCTTGAGATTTCAGTGCGCCATAAGCAGAGTCGTCAGCCAACAACAGGAAGTTAGGAGCTCCCTGGATTAATGGCAGAATTACCAGGTATTTTTCTGTACTTGAAGATTTTGAAAGACAGAAAACAGAGAAATGTACAGGTATTGCAGAAAATGCACTGAACAGAGAGTGAGAGAAAGCCTCTGACTTATAGTGAATGTAAATGTGTGAATTGCATTGATAAGTAAAGTTAGATTTTACAATTTGTGTTATTTCCAACATCTGAAGGGTCTCACGTCCATCAGCAATCTGACAGTAGCCTGCGACCCCGATCTAGTGTGGGCCAACGTTCGGGAGATAAAAATTACAACAGAGCTGGTGAGTGGGATCATAGTGACATTTCCAGAACAAGGCTTGAAAGTCTAATGGATGACTGGTTTAGTCCAAACACATCACCTCTAGGAAATGCACAAGACAGATCTTCAAGAACATCTGCAGGGGTCACATCACAAGAAGGAACAAGATCTGTACCATCTACTAAAGACCTGGTCGTGTCATCTAAAGTAGACAAGCCTGACCTGCTTTCAACTTTAGCTCTGCCAGTAGAACTCAGTAATTCTAGAATTGCCCATGCAATCCCTAGTGCACCATTTAACCTCCCAAAAATAGGTTATCGGCCTTCAAATACAGCTATTGCTGCACCAATTCTTTCTCAGCCCTACACTCATGCTTTATACACAACTGTTTCTCAAACAAAACCAACTGTCTCTCCTCCAGTCACGTCTTCTACTTCTAAACAAATGCCAATTAAGAAATTGGATGAGAAGTTGTGCTCTCCAGTAGCAGAGCCAGCCAATGTTAAACCAGTACCTTCTTTAAGGACAAAAATATCATTGTGTTCTACTTCTGAGAGCTCATCCATTGCTCGACCACAACCAGCTACATCTGCAGTACCATGTCATTTGGACAGATCTACAAATTTGC
This sequence comes from Staurois parvus, assembly GCF_062004578.1. Taxonomy (NCBI): domain Eukaryota; kingdom Metazoa; phylum Chordata; class Amphibia; order Anura; family Ranidae; genus Staurois; species Staurois parvus. Next base: position 341,144 of record NW_028318248.1, on the reverse strand, counting down.
TAGGGATCTCACATTTCTGTGGTGTCTCAATAGAAGCCAATACACCTTCAAGAAAAAACCAAACTGATTTAAAACCAATAATAAAACCTGCTGCAGCAAGTTACAACCAACAACACCTAAGTGATTTGATTGATCCGCAACCAAAGACCACCAACTCGATGGCATCTGAACCTCAACCAACCACAAATCTTTCCTCTGTAACACCTCAGAAATGTAAGTAGAAGGGAGTAGAAATATGGAAGTAATAATGATGACTATGAAAGGGCAAAGTGTCTTTTGAATTTTTAAGTGATTTAAAAGCAAAAATTATGGGGAACATGGGGATTTTTCTAATTCCCTTTTACCACCTGATTGTGGAGAGATTTCATCTATACACTTGTAAATATGAAATATAGTATAATGTTATTCCTTAAAGTGCATCTAAAGCCCAGATTATTCACCCTCTCTGTATTTGTCCCTGTGAGCACTGTCACCTGGACAAAATAGGAACAGGTGTTCAATTGAAAACTGTTTATGTGAGGATTTCTGCAAACATATCCTTAAAGTGGTTGTAAAGGCTGAAGGTTTTTTACCTTCATGCATTCTATGCATTCTATGCATGAAGGCAAAAAGCCTTCAGTGTGCAGCTCCCCCCCCCCCCCCCCCCAGCCTCCTCTAATACTCACCTGAGTCCGAGCTCGAGACTCTCTCTTGTCATGGGCTGAGACACAGCAGCGGGAGTCAATGTAGTTTTCAATCACAGCCAGTGAAAAGCAATCAAGGGGGGGAACTGAGCCATGCTACGCACAGGAGGGAGAACGCACGAGTGCCTCCAGAGCAAGCAGCTTGCTCTGGGGGCACTCTGCAAGGGGGAGGAGTCAGGAGTGCTGGACCGCAGAAGAGGAAGATTGTGCATGCTCTGTGCAAAACCATTGCACAGAGCAGGTAAGTATGGTGTTTTTATTATTTTGAAGACAAAAAATTAAGCCTTTAAAACCCCTTTAAATTTTCTGTTATGTGTCTGGGACAGGAAGCGAAGAGGAATTTCACAAATGGGACACAGACTACAAATATGCCTAAATGGGGTTTATCCATTCCCTAATCTAAAAATACAAAACTAGTTTCTGTTGTAGATATATTTTAATCTGTTCTTAAAAGGGCATGAACAGATTTAGTCTTTCATGCTAATGAACAGTGTGTACGGGCAAAGTAGTTTTATTAAACAGAATCTTTTTTTTAATAACTGAAAAGCCTGCATAATGCAGGCCATACATGGGTTGAATTCCGAACGAGTTTTCGTACAAAAATCGAAAACGTTGTTCGCTCAGTAATCCGATGGTGCCATCAATGATTTAGAAAATCAGCCAACCAAGTCATAAAGTTCACCCCATATAACAGGCGAAACGTCTGTTCCTTCCAGGTCACGGCTCATGCGCATATTCTTTTCGGAAAAACGATCGTACGATTTGACCATCATTGAGTCAAAAATCGGTCGTTTTTCATGAATTTTCCAACAGCCTGATCACTGAAAAGGGGAGGAACCACGAAAATCGGCTGGTGCAATTGACCCACTAGCGGAGCAAAAATTGGCTGATTATTCTTAGGTCTGATTTTCGGATGAAAAATCGGTAGAATTTTGACCCATGTATGACCAGCATTACTCTGTCCAAAGCAATTTTAGGTGTAATATAAAGATTGAATTAATCTATGACAATAAAACATCTGCAGCTTGGTCTTTCTTATCCAGTTCTAGAAATCTAATTGTAACCTTACACAGAATTACATTTAGTTTACCATTAAATCTGTCAGAGCAACTCAATTTACCAGAAATGATATAATATGTTATATAATGTAAGGGCCTGCCTGGTTAGATATAATATAATTGAATTGTTTAATCCTAGGTTTTCAGTGCGTTTTCCAGTTTGCAGAAACGCACTACAGTCCATTTAACATGATTGTTAACGGACCTACACTCCATCTGAGTACCACTGAGCAAAAATGCTATTTAATTCATTTATAATGTTCAAAGCAAACTGCCCCATCCATCCATGTCTCTGTGCTTTTTTTTGCTGATAATTCACTTTTAAACACAATAGCCAATTTCCGTGAATGCTATTGTGTTTATTATTTTCCATATTATTTAGTAGGTGCAGAAGTTCACTTCTCTTATTGATTCACTTTTAAAAACACCCCCTAGCATTTCTGGCCGTAGTCATCTTTAGAAAAGGTAAAAAAACACATGTAGCATTTACTTCCTGGAATCCATCTGCCCTTAGCTCAGGCATTCAGACAGGCGGGTGTGCCTAATGTAGAGCTCCACCCAAAAGGGGAAGTTCCACTTTAAGGTTTGGTCTGCTACTCCCGTTAAGAATTGGCACCTTTGGGGAGCGGGTACCCAAAATTGACAGGTGCCCACTCCCACTTCCGTTGCAACCACCTAGGCGTTTAGAATCTGAAATTGTCCTCCCACCTCCCTCCCCGTAGTTTTCTGGGATACGTGACAGGTCCCAGAAGACTATGGGACCATTCACAAAGCTCAGCGCTACTCGTGCATGCACAGTGAGAACCCGGCTTTGAAGCTGCAAACTGTCACAGCCGAGTGCCCACACTGAAGATGCCGGAACTGGGAACACAGGGAGGCTATTGAAACTGGCTCTGGTGGGGACACTGCGGGATCGAGGGACAGGTAAGGCTCCATGTACACAGGACATTTGGAAAACACTTCTGAATGATGGAAACTGACTGCTGGAAAACGTAGGTTAAAAAATGTCTGTTTAGCCACGTTTGCATACCGCGTTTATGCACGTTTATGTACGTTTGTGTTCAGAAGCGTTTTTAAAGATAACATCAGGAGACCTTCCAAAATGCCCAGAATGCACTAAAAAACATTAATAAATTTACTATTTCAGACATTTAGAGAGAAACAGACAGAGCAGAAGCAGAGAGAGCAGTATGTGTTGAGATGACCTGTCTTTTCTGGTTGTATTCACTATGGATCCCATCATGAGCATAATGCAGCACGTTCTACCATTTGTTCCTTCATGCAAAACCTGGAACTGACAGCACTGGTGTACCAGGTTTATTTGAATACATGGAAAACGCTTTGCATGCATTTCTGATGATGAAAAAAGGCTCTGGACAGCATTTGGATATGGAACAGTTAACAAACGCTTCTAAACGCAAACGCTTATAAACGCGGTTAACCGCATTTACAAGCGTTTGAAACGCTGATAAAATCTACTCCTGAACGCAAGTTTGGTGAGTTCAAAAAAATGACTGTAAACTCAACTGCCTGTAAATGACCGTAAACGACATAGTGTACATGGACACATAGGAAAACATTAAGGAGAGTTCAGGGGCTGCTGAAAAAAACGCAGAAAAGCTCCTAAACGTGATTTTATCAACTGCAGTGTACATGAACCCTAATGCAGGCCATAGATGGGTTGAAAATCAAAAGTTTTTTAAAAAAAAGAAAAAAGAAAAATCGGTCATTCAATTGGCTGACGTTACCACCAACGGTAAAAAAATCGTCCGATTTTCGTCCTGTCTACGGCTGGCATTTTTACTTCTGACCCTTGCAGAGAGCTCCGCTATTATATTTTACATGACAAAGTCTTGCGGTTGCAACAATGTATGCATTTGTATCCATTTCGGATACAGATGTTTTTATTTGGATATAAATAGATACATTGTTGCAACCGCAATACTTTTCATATAAAATATAATAGCGGACTGGAATTCTTCTTTTTCTTCTTCTTTTTCTTCTTCTTCTTCTTTTTCCTCTTCTTTTTTTCTTCTTGCAGGTCACGGCTCATGTAGATTTGCATTTTCAAAGACCTACAGTGTATTTGAAATGTATTTTTAAAAATATCTTTCATTATATTTATCTATCTATATATATATATATATATATATATATATATATATATATATATATATATATATATATATATATATATATATATATATATATATATATAAAATGGCCAAAATTGTAGCATTTCAAATATATGGCAATATATTTGGGAAGAATATTTTTAAAATATATTCTTCCTTGTGGGTCTACCAACATTCTTTGCTGAAGACCCTGTTCTGTTACAGGCTGACAATACTAGGCCACTGCCTCACAACCAGAGGCTGCATTGTTAGCTAGCCTTGTGTGACCCTTTTTTTGGCAGTTGCGCTGCCGGCAGCGGCTAAGCTTGCTCCTGCAACAGAAAGTGGTGTTGTTGGCAAAATCTCTAGGTAGAAAAACTTGCACTTCACAAAATGATTTGCTTAAGAAGACTGTATACAGTGAGGCATGATGCCAAACATACTGAAAATACAAGCTTTAGGGTTTATATACACTGAAAGTAATTTATCTTCAATCTATGTTTTTTCTTACTTTCAGGGATGAAGCAGAATAATATTCTTTACCAGACAGAGAGTGAGATGAGCCAAAAACTAGAGTTCCTGGATTATGACAGGGTGCAAATGTTGAGAGGAAGGTAAAAGGGAATATCACAACCTTATGACATCCTGTGCATACAGCATATCCTGTGTGATATAGGGATTGTTATTGGTTAATTGACCACTAGGTGGCATTTGACCCTCACATATTATTTGCTTTTATTGTACAGCATAAAATCTCATACAAACCATTCAAAGCAGAATCCAGTGGACTCCCCCTGGAAGATGGTAAACTATCCACCAACGTGGGATTTGAAGGCCGTACCTGAGATGGGGTATCAGGTATGATGAGAAAGAACCTTTACAACTCATGTCATTAACAACTTCCCATCTGGGCCAATGCTGCCATTTCTCTCCTTATATTATTATTATACAGGATTTATATAGCGCCAACAGTTTGTGCAGCACTTTGCAAAATGAAAGTAGACATTACAGTTTGGTACAAGAAGAAACATTATCCTGCTCGCTAGAGCTTGCAATACATGTAAAAATCATAATTTTTTTGGTTAGGAAGTTACTAAGAACCCCCAAGCATTATATATATATATTTTTTTAAGCAGAGGCCCTAGAGAATAAAATGGTGGGTGTTGCAATTTTTTAATGTCATATGGTATTTGCACAGTGATTTTACAAACGCAATTTTTTAAAAAAAAAATACACTTTAAAGAATTTTATTGCAAAAAAACATAACCCAATTTTTTGTAAAATATAAAAGATAATGTAAATAGATACCTAACATGTAACGCTTTAAAATTGCACATGTTCATGAAATGGCACCAATTATGGTACTTAAAAACTGACGCTTTAAAAATGTTACAGGTTACCAGTTTAGAGTTACAGAGGAGGTTTAACGTTAGAAATACTGGTCTCATTGTAACGTTCACAGCAATACCACATGTGTGGTGCGAACGACATTTACATATCAGGGCTTGACCTATGTGTGTGTTTATCGCTGCACTCGAGCACAGGGGGAGGGGGGAAGGGAAGGCGGGTGCGTTAACATTTTAAAAAATATATTTATTTTACACTGTTCCTTTAATTTTTTAATTGCTTTTATTCCTTTCACAAGAAATGTCAACATCCCTTGTGATAGAAATAGGGCATTTTTTTATTACTGGTACTTATATAGCGTTGTCAATTTACACAGCGCTTTACATATATATTGTATATTCACATCAGTCCCTAACCCTCAAGGGGTGTACACTCTAAGATCCCTAACTTTCATTCATACATACACATACTAGGGCCAATTTAGACAGGAGCCAATTAACCTACCAGCATGTCTTTGGAGTGTGGGAGGAAACCCATGCAGGCACAGCGAAAACATGCAAACTCCAGGCAGGTGGTGCCGTGGTTGGGATTTAAACCAACAACCCTAGTACTGCCAGGTGGAAGTGCTAACCATTTAGCCACTGTGCTGCCCAATATATGACAGGTCCTCTTTATGGAGACATCTGGGGTCTATGAGACCCCATATCTCTCCTGTAACCTGGAAAGAATGAAAAAAAAACTGATTTCAGTCTTTCCAGAACCAAAATGACAATTAGGGATGCACCGATACCACTTTTGTAAGGCCGAGTAAGAGTACCGATACTTTTCCTGAAGTACTTGTCGATACCAATATCTGTTTTTGGGAACGTAACAGTACTCACCAACAGAGGTACAGCAAGAGACATGTAACAGCACTGAGGACTTGCCAACAGAAGAATAGCAAGGGACATGTAACATGACTGCCAGAAGTATAGCAAGGCACAGGTATCACCGCCAGACGTACAACAGTCAGCAAGGGACATGCAAGCACTCATCGGCACCATGTGGGGGAATGTAGCCCTCTCCGCCTCCATGCTGACATCAGTTCTGGTATCGATTTCTGATATTGGTGCATTTGCATGAGTACCGGTACTTGTGCAAATGCCTAGTATCGGCACCGATACCGGTACTAGTATCGGTGCATCCCTAATGTTTACATCTACCAGAACATGACAGTCATGATGTCTCTTCCAGGCACTCAGGACCATAGAGATAGCACAAGTTTGTTTACACGTAATGTTTTGAGAGTTTGGAACACTGTACACAAACAAAGGGGGTGGGAATTTAATTCATTGTTAATGCCCCTAGGATCTACAGAGTTTTTTGCTCCAGGTAAAGAGAGTATTACAGGGAAGTGGATAAAGAAGAAAGATGTTCAATTAAAAGATAAAATGGTGGGAGAAGAATTGTGTCCACTTAGTGAACTGGAAAGTAAGAGGGATATATTTATGAGAATGGATGAGTGGCGGTATGGTCAACTAAAATATTTTGTAGGTGGTATCCCAATGCCATTATGAAAAAAAGAAGATTGGAACCCCTTTGAGCACTTATTAGATATAAGAGGAGGTGGGAAGCACGGGATCACTAAAATATATAAAATTCTCAGGATTAATCACAGCTACAAGGCCACTATTTACAGAGAAGTGGGAAAGGGATTTAGAAGTAATAACTGATGAGGGAAAACAAAAGAAAATTTATAGTTTAATTCACGGGAATGTAAATATGAAGGAAATGGAAATGAACTATATGTGTTTAGTAAGATGGTATATTGCACCGAATGTAGCGTATAGAATAAGTAGAGACAACTCACCTTTATGTTGGCGGGGATGTGGAGAGAGAGGTACAATGATACACTTTTGGTGCGAGTGTCACAAAATTCATAAATACTGGGAGGGCATAATGAGTATAATTCAGGAAATAACAGAGGTAAATATTCCTAAGGACCCCAACACTTGCCTTCTTTTTTGTACCGAGTTTTCGGTTAAAAAATATAAAAAAAACTGGATTATTGTATTATTTAAATGCAGCGAAGGGACTGATACCCAAGTTTTGGAAGAAACAACAGGCACTGAAAATAAAGGATTGGGTAGAAGGAGTGGAGAAGATACAGTTGTGGCCAAAATTATTCAACCCCCACTGAAATTGAGTGTTTTGGCCAGTTTGACATTGCTTTTGATCATTCAGTCATCTTGCTTACATTTACATTAAAGAGGCACTTGTAGGTCAGACAAATATAACATAACAGTTATAATGAAATAACCACAAATGTCTTTTCTGTGCTCACAGCATTATCAGTTTTATTCAACCCCCAAGTGACATTCAATCTTAGTACTTAGTACAGCATCCTTTTACAGTTATAACAGCTTTTAAACGTGAAGCATAGCTTGACACAAGTGTCTTGCAGCGATCTACGGGTATCTTCGCCCATTCTTCATGGGCAAAGGCCTCCAGTTCAGTCACATTCTTAGGCTTGCGCACTGCAACTGCTTTCTTTAAGTCCCACCAGAGGTTCTCAATCGGATTTAAGTCTGGTGACTGCGATGGCCACTCCAAAATGTTCCAGCCTTTCCTCTGCAACCATGCTCTAGTGGACTTGGAGGTATGCTTGGGATCATTGTCCTGTTGAAAGGTCCAACGTCTCCCAAGCCTCAGGTGTGTGACGGACTGCATCACGTTTCCATCCAATATCTCCTGGTACTGAAGAGAATTCATGGTACCTTGCACACGCTGAAGCTTCCCTGTACCTGCAGAAGCAAAACAGCCCCAAAGCATGATTGACCCTCCACCATGCTTCACAGTAGGCAAGGTGTTCTTTTCATCATAGGCCTTGTTCTTCCTCCTCCAAACATAGCGTTGATCCATGGGCCCAAACAGTTCTAATTTTGTTTCATCAGTCCACAGAACACTATCCCACAACTTTTGTGGTTTGTCCACATGGCTTTTGGCATACTGCAGTCGACTCTTCTTATTCTTTGGAGACAGCAAGGGGGTACGCCTGGGAGTTCTGGCACGGAGGCCTTCATTACGCAGTGTGCGTCTTATTGTCTGGGCTGAAACTTCTGTACCCACATCTGACAAATCTTTTCTCAGTTCCTCAGCAGTCACACGGGGACTTCTCTCCACTCTACGCTTCAGGTAGCGCACAGCAGTCGAAGTCAGCATCTTCTTTCTGCCACGACCAGGTAGCGTTTCAACAGTGCCCTTTGCCTTGAATTTGCGAATGATGCTTCCTAAGGTGTCTCTTGGTATGTTTAACATCTTTGCAATCTTCTTATAGCCATTGCCCTTCCTGTGAAGAGAAATCACCTCTTCTCTTGTCTTCCTGGACCATTCTCTTGCCTTCACCATGTTTGTAACCACACCAGTAAATGTCTAGAAGGAGCTGAGTATCACAGTCATTTTAAAGCTGCCTAATTGGTGCTTATTATGCTTGATTGCTGCTCGGTGACATCCACAGGTGTTTTCAATACCTGATGGAAAGCACCTGTATGAACCTCTGTTCTTCAGAGTGGTAGTCTTTAAGGGGTTGAATAATTGTGGCAATGAAGAAACCACATAAGAACCATTTACTACTGTATTACATAAACAATTGATGTCATTTTAGTTGCATTTGGGTAGTTACAACGTCCTTGTAGGATTTGATTCTGAATACAATTCCAAATGTACACTATAGTCCCTAAACCCCTTTACAGCATTGGGGGTTGAATAATTTTGGCCACAACTGTATATAGAATGGAGGAACTTTACCATATGGAGGAAGATAAAATGGAAATATTTCATACAAGTTAAGAAAAGTGGGTACAGTTTAGAAATTCAGAGGTATACCTAGAATATGTGAAATAAGGAAAAGAAGGGAAAGGGGATAAATATAGTATAATACCAGTAATAGCTAAGGATCAAGATTTTTAGAATGAAGTTAAAAATGCATAATCAAAGGTTGGGGGGTGGGGGGAATAGGTAAGGGGAGGGGTAAAAGGTCACCGAGAGTAAGGTTATTTCTGGGGAGTGTTATGACAGAAATGTGTAATGTATACTGTGTGTTTTATTAGCTTTTGTACATTTAATATGGTGATTTGAAAACAATAAAATATTTAAATAAAAAAAAAACATAGAGATGGCGAGGGACCATCTGGTCCATTGCCGGATTGCATCCCAAGCATTCTGATCTGGAGAGACCAGAGAGGTGCTGGTTGGAAGCTGGGGGGGGGGGGGATCCCCTCCCACTGCCGGTAAAAGCCATCCAGTGGCTTTTACACTGTAGGGAATTGCTGGCTGAGCAGAAAGATTGGATTCCACTATTGAATTAATGGACAATAATATGTCATATTAGTTAATTTTGCAAGTAAAGTAAATTTCTCGTTCTCTAAGGATTCACACAGTGGTTGCTTGTGATTGTTGTTCACAATTGGACTTCATTTATAGTATTTGGACTTTAATATTTAAATACTTTTATTGGTATAGTGCAACTAATTTTGTTTATAGTGGTTACAAAATGTTAGACAGGTACTCTTTTGTCACTTTCGTGAAATAATATATGACTTAAGAATTGAACATATCTTTGTCTTTTTGCAGAACATTCCCGTACCAGAGACGTGTGACGAGTTTGCAACCATTTCCAAAATGTTCAGCAAGACAGTCCAGGGATACATGGTGCAAAAAGTGTGGCGAGTTCAGAACCCCACCCTCTGGCAGGCCTACCAGAGGTATGTTAGTCATGGCTACAAAGCTCAGGGTGGCCAGGATGACTTGAAGTTAAAATTAGCATCCCCTCTTTATAAACTCAAAAGCGACGTTTAATTTACAAAACATGTCAGCAGATTGGGCTTTATGATGGTAGCTTAAAGTGTGCACAAATCATACTGTTAGTTGTGCTGGATTTGGGGAATTTAGAAAGGAGAAATAATTGATTATTTGGGACTTAGGAAGCTACAGGATTAATTGAAGTCCGGTTAAAGGGTTGGCAGTGAGAGTTGGGCTTTAAAGTGTATTGATCATCAAAACTTTTTCTTGTAGTGGTGCACAGAGTAAGTAAGGGTTAGACCCCCCCCCCCTTGTCTCCCCTCTCAGGTTTTAATTGCTGCTCTGCCATTTCTGGGAAGATTCAGTCTCTTTATTTAACTTGGTGACCATTGTCACAGGTATAGAAAGTGAAGGGAAATCCAAAAACTAACATATTGGAAATGTTTCCATTATTAGAGAAAATACCCTTTCAGACTGTGTTATCGGAACTGATATAAGGGGAAATAATTAATTTGGGACACCTGATCTGGAGACAACAATCCAATAGGGGATTTCCCCTCTGGAGAAATTTACAAAATGGTAGAGTTGTCACTAAAACTGGAACAGACCAGCCTAGCTGCATGTTGTCAGACATAGATCAGCTCCTGCTGCAGCTTTTTGCCTTGTAACTGGCTACAAGGTTATATTGCAGAGTGATCACTGGGGGAGAGGAGACTGAGGAAATTCCTCCTGCCTGCAGCTGACTGATGACATCACCTCTGCCTAGACAAGGTCACTGACCCTAGCAGGGATTCACCTTCTATCATGGCTTTTTTCTTGATAAAATTGAGCTTTTCTAAATAATAATAATGTTGCTGTATATGGTGACATGTCAAGAATGTATTCATAGAAATGTGTAAAGTTACTGACAGGTCCACTTTAACCAGTGTGAGTAAAAAGATACATATTTTCTTAGACAGAAACCTCTGACATTTTCTTGTGTCACAGGCAGAAGGATCAAATGAAGAATACGAATGTTGGCATTAATGTAAATGAAACGCAGCTGTTCCATGGCACAGACCGCATCAACATCACCACCATCTGCAAGGACAACTTTGATTGTCTATGTGGCACTATGTATGGACAAGGTAAACCTTAAAGGACAACCCCGCTAAGGACCATTTACTGTATTTACTGTAAGCTGGCCATTTGACATAGATGACAGGCCCTTTGTTCTGTCCTTGGAGCATAAGAACCTATGTTGAGCCCAGTCATTGCATTCCAAGGGAATGACCTACAGTCCTTACGTGGAACAAGTAATCGCAGACCACTGGGATCTGTACAGTAATACTTATAAAAAATAATAAATTATAGTAATGGAGTGTGGAAGACTGTGTCCCAGCTGGGAAAATTCCTCCCATTGTTGGACCGGAAGTGATAGGAAATGTCTCTACTGGAGACACAGAAATCAGACATCTTTAATAGAGTGGGGAAGGGTTATATCTTCCTTCCCATTCTGGTGACAGCCACTACGCCTATCTCTTGTATAGGTGTCATGGAGTCAGAAAGTGAGGGAAAGTCTCTGCAATGGGGTCACAGACAAAATTTAAAACTTGACAGAAAATTTAATATTTCTCCATGCTTTCCAAAACTACAAAAAAAAGTGTATGAAGTTCTTAAACCTCTGGATTTTGTAGCAATTGACAGGTCCCCCTTTGCAGAATGCAACATCTAGTTCAATAGGGCTCAGCCATATCTTTCCTCACACACAAACCCATCTCCTAATCTTTCGCTGTCACTTAAAATACATCTCTGGGCACATAAAAAATTAACCCCACTGTCTGGGGTTATGTCTAGGGGAACAACAAAAAGATATATACTCATCAGCTACTTTATTAGGTACACCTTGCTAGTACTGGGTTGGAACCCCTTTTGCCTTCAGAACTTCCTTTATTCTTCGTGGCATTCAGCAGGGTGTTGGAAATATTCCTCGGAGATTTTTGTCCATATTTACATTATAGTATCATGCAGATGCTGCAGATTTGTCGGCTGTACATCAATGATAAAAATCTCCCGTTCTGCCATATCCCAACGGTGCTCTATTGGATTGAGATCTGGTGAATGTGGAGGCCATTGGAGTACAGTGAACACATTGTCATGTTCCAGAAACCAGTTTGAGATGATTTCAGCTTTGTGACATGGTGCATTATCCTGCTGGAAGCAGCCATCAGAAGATGGGTACACTGTAGTAATAAGGGGATGGACATGGTCAGCAACAATACTTAGGTAGGCCGTAGTGTATTAATGATGCTCAGTTGCTACTAAGGGGTCCAAAGTGTGCCAAGAATATATCCCCCACACCATTACACCACCACCCTCAGCCTGAACCATTGATACAAGGTAGGATGGATCCATACATTCATGTGGGTTACACCAAATTCTAACCTCTGAATGTTGCAGCTGAATTTGAGACTCATCAGAGCAGGCAATGTTTTTCCAATCTTCTATTGTCCAATTTTGGTGAGCCTGTGCGAATTGTAGGCTCCGTTTCCTGTTCTTTTCTGGCAGGAGTGGCACCCGGTGTGGTCTTCTGTTGCTGTATCTACTTTAAGGTTCAATGTGTTGTGCATTCAGAGATGGTATTCTACATACCTTGGTTGTAACGAGTGGTTATTTGAGTCACTGTTGCCTTTCTATCATCTTGAACCAGTCTGACCATTCTCCTCTGACCTTTGACATCAACAAGGTATTTTCATCCACACAACTGCAGCTCACTGGATATTTTCTCTTTTTTCAGACCATTCTCTGTAAACCCTAGAGATGGTTGTATGTGAAAATCACAGTAGATAAGCAGTTTTTGAAATACTCAGACCAGCCGTCTGGCACCAACAACCATGTCACATTCAAAGTCACATAAATCCCCTTTCTTCCCCATTCTGATGCTTGGTTTGAACTTCAGCTAGTCATCTTCATCATGTCTAAATGCCTAAATACATTGAGTTTCTGCCATGTGATTGGCTGATTAGCAATTCATGTTACCAAACAATTGAACAGGTGTACCTAATAAAGAGGCCGGTGAGTGTATATCGTGGAAGAGCACCATCTGCCGGGGGAATGAAGAATGACATACAGTGCCTTGAAAAAGTATTCATACCCCTTCAAATTTTCCACTTTTTGTCATGGTACAACCAAAAATGTAAATGTATTTTATTGGGATTTTATGTGATAGACCAACACAAAGTAGCACATAATTGTAAAGTGGAAGTAAAATAATAAATGGTTTTCTACATTTTTTACAAATAAATATCTGAAAAGTGTGGCATGCATTTGTATTCAGCCCCCTTTACTCTGATACTCTTAACTAAAATCTAGTGGAACCAATTGCCTTCAGAAGTCACCTAATTAGTAAATAGAGTCCACCTGTGTGTAACTTAATCTCAGTATAAATAGAGCTGTTCTTTGAGACCCTCAGAGGCTTGTTAGAGAACATTAGTGAACAAACAGCATCATGAAGGCCAAGCAACACAGACAGGTCAGGAATAAAGTTGTGGAGAAGTTTAAAGCAGGGTTAGGTTATAAAAAAAATATCCCAAGCTTTGAACATCTCACAGAGCACTGTTCAATCCATCATCCGAAAATGGGAAGAGTATGGCACAACTGCAAACCTACCAAGACATGGCCATCCACCTAAACTGACAGGCCGGGCAAGGGGAGCATTAAACAGAGAAGCAGCCAAGAGACCCATGGTAACTCTGGAGGAGCTGCAGAGATCCACAGCTCAGGTGGGAGAATCTATTAGTCGTGCACTCCACAAATCTGGCCTGTATGGAAGAGTGGCAAGAATAAAGCCATTGTTGAAAGAAAGCTCTAAGAAGTCCTGTTTGCAGTTTGCAAGAAGCCATGTGGGGGACACAGCAAACGTGGAAGAAGCTGCTCTGCTCAGATGAAACCAAAATTGAACTTTTTGGCCTAAAAGCAAAGTGTAAAACTAACACTGCACATCACATTGAACACACCATCCTTACCGTGAGACATGGTGGTGGCAGCATTATGTTGTGGGGATGCTTTTCTTCAGCAGGGACAGGGAAGCTGATCAGAATTGATGGGAAGATGGATGGAGCCAAATACAAGGCAATCTTAGAAGAAAACCTGTTAGAGTCTGCAAAAGACTTCAGACTGGGGCGGAGGTTCACCTTCCAGCAGGACAACGACCCTAAACATACAGCCAGAGCTACAATGGAATGGTTTAGATCAAAGCATATTCATGTGTTAGAATGGCCCAGTCAAAGACCAGACCTAAATCCAATTGAGAATCTGTGGCAAGACTTGAAAATTGCTGTTCATAGACATTCTCCTTCCAATCTGACAGAGCTATTTTACAAATAAAGAATGGGCAACAAGTTCACTCTCTAGATGTGCAAAGCTGGTAGAGACGTCCCCAAAAAGACTTGCAGCTGTAATTGCAGTGAAAGGTGGTTCTACAAAGTATTGACTCAGGGGGGCTGAATGCAAATGCATGCCACACTTTTCACATATTTATTTGTAAAAAATTGTGAAAACCATTTATCATTTTCCTTCCACTTCACAATTATGTGCCAATTTGTGTTGGTCTATCACAGGGGTCCCCAAACTATCTAAGCAAAGGCCAGTTTACTGCTCTTCAGATTTTAGGGGGGCTAAGACCAAAAAATATCAGTGGGAATAAACAATGCCCCATCTTTGGTGTTAGTGAGAGGAATTGTGCCCCATTGATGGTGTCCTTGGGAGAAATTGTGCCGCATCATTGGTGTCATTGGGCTCCATTCTTGGTATCATTGGTTGGAATTGTGCCCCATCATTAGTATCACTGGGAGGAATTTGTTGGTGTCAGTGGATTAAATAGTGCCCCAAGGGCCAGATTCAAGCAAGCATTGGGCCAAATCCGGCCCCTGGGCCGCAGTTTGGAGACCACTGGTCTATCACATAAAATACCTTCACATAAAACACTTCCTTTACTCCCCTAGACAAAATGAGCTATTAACACTTGCAATGTGGGCACAGCCTTACTGCTAGAGATACTTTTTTTTTATCTGCCCTGAGTTGGGCTTTTAGGAACAGGCCCACCTCCCTTGTAATCTTACAGGTCGATCGCCTTCCCATCTCTCAAGGTGATTGTACATGTGTCCAGCCTGATGCTTAAACCTAGAACACACAATCAGAAAATCGTACAAAAAATACCGCTTTCAAAGCAAACTTAGGATAATCTGATTGTTAAAACACAGCTTTCGTTCAAAGTTATTTAAAGGGAAAAGTATGAAAATTTTTCTCATACGATACCAGATAATATGATTTTCATTTAATCAGTACAGTTTTCAGCTGAAAATACAATACAAATGCAACACATTACATCAAGTTTTATTCTGTCGTACAAGACTTTTTGTAACTTTAGTAACCTCTTCACTTTCGATATGAGACTAGCATGCAAAAAAAACCAGATGATCATTCGTCCGATATCCTCATTGTGTGTACGGGGCTTAATACAGCTATGGGGTCCAGACTCCACCCTTTTGACACTAGTGGCGCCAAAGAGGTTTCCTGCTAATCCAAGGAAGTCCTTACAGATGAGAGTGTCTTGTTAACATATAAAGGAGTTCTGTCACAGGTCTGCACCCCTTTAAACAAAAAGGCAATAGGGCTGTGAGTGAAGTTTGTGTAAAGGGTTGATAAAGTGTATTAAAGTGTATTGATCATTAAAACTTTTTTTGTAGTTTTGGATAGAGTAGGGAAAATTTATAACCTCTATCAGGTTTTAATTGGTGTCACTGCTGAAGAGATTCACCCTTTCCATTTGTCCTGGTTACTATTGTTATTGAAATAGAATGTAAAGGGTGATCCAAAAATGTGAGCATTTTGAAAATGTTACCAATGTCAGGGTAAATCTTCTTTTAGAGAGTTGTCATAAAAAAAAGGAATAAAGGAAAAAATCATCCAATGGGAACACCTGGTCAGGTGACAACTAGTGTGTATGTACTGTATTATTGTGAGTTAGGGACCTCAAATGGTATGCTTCTTGAGGGCAGGGACTGATGTGAATGTACAATATATATGTAAAGCGCTGCGTAAATTGACGGTGCTATATAAGGACCTGAAATAAATAAAGTATAATAAATAAAAACTGTCCAAAAGGGTTTTTCTTCTCCCATTTAAGACATTTCCAAAAAGTTACAGTTGTCACTAGAATTAGGACAGACCAGCCTGGCTGTATGTTGTCTGAAACAGATCCACCCCTACTGCAGCCTCTCACTTTGTGGAATTTCTACAGTTATAATGTTACAGTCTGATCACTGGGGGAGAGGAGACCATGGAAGTGCCTCCTCCTGCCTGCAGCAGACTGATGACATCTCTGTTCCAGGATGAGGCACTTCCTCTGTTCCATAGCGCATAGCAGAAGGGGTCATACTGATTTATAACTTGTAAACTTTCTCCTAACAGGAAATTACTTTGCCAGAGATGCATTGTACGCCCACAATTACTCTCCTGCCACTGCCACTAGGACACGAACCATGTTTGTGGCACGGGTGCTGGTCGGCAACTTCACCAAAGGGGATCTTGCAATGAGAAGCCCACTTCAAAAAAGCTGGAGCACCGAGCGTTATGACTCCTGCGTGAACAGCATCTTCAGTCCATCCATCTTTGCGGTGTTTGAGAAATCTCAGGTCTATCCAGAGTACATCCTGGAGTATAAGAAGGAGAAGTCGGCCTGCATGATTAGTTGAGAGGGAGCTGTAATTTCAATGTATAGTTAATCTAATACAAAGAATGGTCACGTCAGCTGGTATGTCCAAACCCACTGTATTGTCACTACAATCAACTCTGATTTAATGGCTTGCTTTGTTTCTACCTACAACCGTTTCATCCTTAAAGGAGAAGTAGGGCCAAAACTCTGGAGGCCCTACTTCTCCTGAGGATCACAGGAGTGCACTTCTTTCTTCAATCCTGCGATCCATATTCAGGCCACAGTGGGCTAAAGCCTGCTGCTGGCTGACATCACTAAGCCGGTCCCTGGGAGGTTAATGTCAGGATCCACTCAGATGTCTGGACTGGCAGCTGGCTCAGCCTCTCAGCATACTGTCAGGAGCCTGAGCCAGTCTCCCCTGCCCCCTCCACAGCCCAGGGCTCCAGTGAGTGCTGGAGGGGCAGAGCAGAGAGCTGGTGACTTACTGTCACCACTCACTGCTCACTGAAGACCAAGAACAGAGCAATCAGTGGTCTGTGATTGCTCAGTTCTTGGTCTTAGAGGCAGCAGGGGACACATGCAGCATCAGATTGATTCTGCATCCGCCTAGGTGAGTATAAATGTTTAAGACTAATAAATGGTAAAGACTCTGGCTGCTGGAGGATTCGGGTTCATGTTATCACTAAGTCTAATTCAAACTTGCCCTTTTTGTTTTTTGAGCTGGACACTAAAGCTCTCCATACATGGATTGAAATTTGGCAATTTTAGCAGGGACTGACCAGATTTCAATCCATGTGTGGCAACTGTGGTTGAACAGAAATAGATCTACCAATCAACTTCTGTTCAACTGCCCTATCAGTATATTTGTGCTCCATCAACACTACAGGTTATAGGCTGCAGCACTGATCAGTGTATTCTGATGATAGGGAACTCTTTCTGCTGTCAGGATATAATCATTCAGTGGGGAACATTACCCCATCTACATCATCCCCATCCATGTGGATGTTCGAATCAAGTCAGTTTTTTTGATTCAAACCACTGGCTGAATAAAAAAAAACTGACACATGTATGGTCAGCTTAAGTTTTCTGGCAACCAGAATTGCATCAATCTGATAGCTGCTGGTTTGTAAGCTCTCATACTTCTGTAATTCATCCCTGTGATTTTACAAGTTTGAAGCATGTTGCCAGACATGTGGGAAATCTGATCTATAACATGCTAGCTACTGATATGTGAACTCCCATATTTCTGTAATAAAAGTGTATGTTAAAGTGTTACTAAACCCAGGACACTGCATTCACTATATCTGGTCTCCCAGGACCCTGCATTCACTATATCTGGTCTCCTACAGTTCACACAACATGGTAATAAAATTATTTTAATAAATATAAACTGCTAAATACCTTCTCTCATCAGCAGCTAGAGCAGTCTTGTGACTTCTATCAGTGTCCAGCAGAGCACTGGTTAAAGCTTGTAAGTGGAGTTTTCTTTCTGGTCTAGGAGGATGTAGAACTCCTGACCTCTGTCTGGACAGTGCTGATTGACCCTGTGCTGATCACATGCACTTTTCCCAAAACATTCCCAAAACCCCCCAAAAAACAAACCCTCTCTAGCAATACACACCAAACTGAGCATATGCAGAGTATCTCCACACAATATGTCTTATCAGGAGATAAGAACTAGACACTGGAAGAAGGGGTGGATCAGAGAAGAAAGGATCAAACAGATTTTTTACACAATGCAGAGGATTAACCCCTTAGGTTCCATAGTGAGTATGACAAGCACGATTTACTGCATATGCAGACTGATTCTACTGTTGTGGGTTTAGTAACACTTTAAACCATAAACTTTGTATTTTAGTTTTGGATGGAGTGTGGAAGGATAATACCCTCTGTCAGATTTTTGTCTCCTGGTACAGAAAGTAAGAGGAAATATAACATTTTTGAGAACTCACAAAAATAATTGAGTACGGTCCATGATACTTTTTTATTTGCATTATCATTCAGATTTTCATGACAAGCTTTTGAGGTGTACCCCCTTCTTCAAGAACCAAGCAGTACTCTCAGGAACAGGAGGTGAGGGGGAAATGTCCAATGGTAAAACCTGTTCTGGTGACAATTGCCACAGCGGACATATCATCTCACTTTGGAGAGATCTCCTCTTATTTGCTTCTCTTTCTTCAGGAAAGGAAGTGAAGGCAAGTCTCCCCGACGTGACACAGGGACCAAAGAATATACTTGACAGGGGTCTTAACTATTTCCTTTGCTATCCAAAAGTGCCGAAACATTTTGACTTTATGCACACTTCAACCAGTAGCAGTTGTATCATTTAGAACATACTGCCAGATAGAAACGGTGATACAGAGAAGATCTGACCCATAATGTGATACTTACTGATCTGTGAGTTGTTTGTATAGCTTACAACTGAACTTCAGGATAAGTAAACATTGTCTAAATACAAGAGACATGCGTATTCTTACATGAATCTTGGTGTGTTTTATGCATTTCTCCAGAGTGACACCCAGCGGCGGACTGACAACTCATGGGGCCCCCGGGCAATAGGGGATCATGGGGCCCCTGTGTCCTTGCCCAAACTCAAAAAAGCCTATGAAAAAGGTACCTGGGGCATCTCATGGGGCCCCCTACTGACCCCAGGCCCTCGGGCAATGCCCGAGTTTCCAAATGGTCAGTCCGCCTCTGGTGACACCTTACCTCTGTGTAGGAACTTCCACTAATAGACCAGTCACTGCTGCTCGGTCTCTTTGTGCAGGGTGACTGGTCTTGTCTCCGCCCACTCCTGTTGTATTCTGCAGGCATCCTGTAGTGGGTGGATGCAGCTGGGTCCCTCCCACAGCTCTGTTTTCTGCACAAGCTATGTACAGCACAGTGATGTTGTCATTGCTACTTTTACAAAGTAATATCCGTGTTTGTTATGGCATTTGATGCACACAAAGTAGATTTTAAATCTGTGTGTCTATTGAGGAATATATTTCAATAAAAGTTTTTTTGTATACAAAGCTCAACAGAACATAACGGAGGAAGAAGCAGTGTTATAGAATGTGATGTTACAGAGTATTATCGAGGAAGGAGCTGTAATGTAGAAAGTGATGCTGTGGAACTGAAGCTCAGCCATTGTCCCTGCAGCACCATGTGATTACTGCTAGTGGTTGTTGGATAATTGAGGTCCATGTGCTGTGATGATCCTCATTGTGGGACATAGGACGTTCTCAGTCTGAAGATCCATACACTACTGTTTCAGCAGTCTGAGTAAGACTCATCAGAGTCAGTGTGGTATGTACCAATAGTTCTAAGCTGGCCATAGGCATATTGAAGTAAGGGCAGGTCATCAGGAACCTGCTGAATTCTGATCCATGTTTGGCCATCCCTATTTGACAGATGTCAATCAAAATGGACAAAGTTGGAAAACTTTTGTCGATCAGTGGCTGCAGCCAATTGGCTAAGTTTTGTTGTCAAAACAATGTCCCAGTGGATGGAGGAATTTGATCTTTTTTTTTTCATTCAGCCCACTGGGCCAGTTTTAGAATTCTTTGAACTCTTTGAGTTTTCTTATACAGAAGAAGAGTTCTTAAAGTATAACTAAAAGCAAAACTTTTTTTTTGGATAGAGTGAAGATGGATTAGAACACCTGTCAGTTTTTATTGCTGTCTGTGTCACTGTTAGAGAGATTCACCCTATTTGTCCTGTTTCCCATTATCATTGAAAGTGAAAGTAAAAGAAGATCCCAAATTTTGGGTTGTCCCCAGAAAACAATAGTGGGAAAATGTTACAATGGAAACAACGGTTTTGGAGACCAGAGGGTCCCCAAGGAATTCCCTTAATTTGCAAGGATTTTCTCTCACTTCTGGTGTTGGTTATGGGACAGGAAGTGAAAGTAAATCTCCCCAAAAGGACACACATGGCAATAAATAAATAAATAAATAAACTGAAAGGAGTTATGGAGTGATTACCCACCCCCCTTACTCTATCCAAAATGGAAAAAAAGCTTTGACTATAATTCTACTTTAAACTTCATATTTTTGATCTGATTTTAGGTCACATGAGGCGTAGTGGTCAATTCACTAAAGGTTACGGCATGTGAGATGAAGGTCACGTGATTAATTTTTTGGAAATATCGCATGAGATAATAACAGAGTCAATTCATAAAACTAGAATATTGAATGTGAGGTAAATACCGCACATTTGTTGAAAAAAAAAAAAAAAAGCATGAGTTAAATCATTAAAGTCAATTCACCAAAAAAACACACATTCATTATTTATCACCAGGTGTTTGCTGGCGGTATTTTAGAAATGTACAAAATAACAATTAGATGAACTCTGCACTGGCTAGAAAGTGAAAAGTATACAATGTATCAGTGTGGAGATGTTCTCCTCTGAGAATGAAATGTTACAATAAATTGTAACATTTCACTAGAGGGAGATCGTTTTTGTGACAAACAAAAAGCACACTAGAATGTTTTCACAGTTTCACAGTATTGCTGTATATCTTTGGCTGCAGTGTTGGCCTGCAAAAAAAAAAAAAATGCTAAAAATAACTAAAAAAATTAAGAGCTAAATATTGCAAAACATAAATATTTAACGCACATGGAAAATAGCGCTTGATTGTTAGTGAATTGACCCCATTGTCTGTTTTATCCTAGTTTTGTACAATGCTGTGTAATATGTATGCACTTATCCCAGAGGTGTTCTATGTTATTTAGGTCAGGTGAGCGTGGAAGCAATTCAATGGTATCAATATCTTCATCCTTTTTCTTTTTTTAAAAAAAAAAAAGAAGCATACTAAAAGTATATTTGGGAGTTGGTGATTCCTGTACTAGGTACACGGTATGGTCCCTTGTCTTGTCACTCTTTAGCATGTTGCAAGTCATGGAGAAAATGAATCTATAATTTAAGCCTGCAGCAACCAGTCAGAGTCTTCCTTACATATGTACACGGGCAAGTGATTTTTCTCTGCTCCTGTTAATGTGAAATACTGCGGGAATACACTACAAGACATTTTATTGAAATGTAAATAAATAAAATGTTGACAGTTTCAATAAAGTAATTTTTCAATACAGATCGAGCATGCTTGTGTTGTGTTCTAGATTAAAGTGTGTGTATATATATATATATATATATATATATTGCTCACAAAAATAAAAGGCACAGTTTTAAAACACATCACATCTCAATGGGGAAAAATCTCATGCTGGATATCTATACTGATATGGACTGGGTAATGTGTTAGGAATAGGAATATAAGGATGCCCCATCGTTTGATGGAAATTAAAATGATCAACCTACAGAGAACTGAATTCAAAGACATCCCCAAAAATCCAATTGAAAAAATGATGCAGAAGGCTAGTCCATTTTGCTGAAATTACATTGCAGCAACTCAGAATGGTACTCAGTAGTTTGTGTGGCCCCCATGTGCTTGTATGCATGCCTGACAACGTCAGGGAATGCTCCTAATGAGATGACGGATGGTGTCCTGGGGTATTTCCTCCCAGATCTGGACCAGGGCATCACTGAGCTCCTGGAGAGTCTGAGGTGCAACCTGGTATCGTCGGATGAACCAAAACATGATATTCCAGAGGTGTTCTATTGGATTTAGGTCAGACGAGCGTGAGGCCATTCAATGGTATCAATTCCTTCATCCTCCAGGAACTGCCTGCATACTCTTGCCACATGAGGCCGGGCATTGTGCATCAGGAGGAACCCAGGACCCACTGCACCAGCGTAGGGTCTGATAATGGGTCCAAGGATTTCATCCTGATACCTAATAGCAGTCAGGGTGGCATTGTCTAGCCTGTAGAGGTCTGTGTGTCCCTCCATGGATATGCCTCCCCAGACCATCACTGACCCACCACCAAAACGGTCATGCTGAATGATGTTACTGGCAGCATAACATTCTTCATGGCTTCTCCAGACCCTTTCACGTCTGTCACATGTGCTCAGGGTGAACCTGCTCTCATCTGTGAAAAGCACAGGGCGCCAGTGGTGGACCGGCCAATTCTAGTGCTTAATGTGCTGGTAGACACAGCAAACCTGGCAATGGTACGTATTGATGTGCCATTCTGGAGGAGTTGGACTGCCTGTGCAACCTCTGTAGGGTCCAGGTATCACCTCATGCTACCAGTAGGGACACTGATCCTAGCCAAATGCAAAACTAGTGAAAAACAGTCGGAAAAGATGAGTAGGGAAAAAATGTCAGTGGCCTCCACCTGTAAAATCATTCCTGTTTTGGGGGTCATCTCATTGTTGCCCATCTAGTGCACCTGTTGTTAATTTGTTAACACCAAAGCAGCTGAAACTGATTAACAACCCCCTCTGATGCTTAACTGACCAGAACAATATCCCAGGAGTTTAATTGACTTGATGCTTTACTCTGATTAAAAAGTGTTCCGTTAATTTTTTGAGAAGTGTATGCAGTATATATATATATATATAATTTTTTTTTGTTCATTTAATTAAGACACGTGTCAGGTTATTTTTCCCAGTGTTCCATCAAGGAGATTTCCTTTTACTTCCTGTTCCTGAGATACAGCTAGAAGAGGTGATCTCTTTAAAATGAGGGCACATCTTGTTGCCATGTAACAGGTTTTTATACATTGGATGCTTTTTGCTCACCTCCTGTTTCAATGACAGTTGAAATTGTTGGACGTCCCATCACTTTCCAAAACTAAATTTAAAAAGTTTTGCTTTGCATATACCTCAAACCTGCATTCCTGGGGAAAATTCAAAACTACCCTTGCATTGGGGCTCTCCCTTCTCTGTAGGAGTTAAATGCTCATTTTGTCTAGGCTAGGGTAACATTGAAAAGCACTTTTACTTACCTTATCCCTCACTTCTCTGGTAGATGTTGCTCACCTTTGTCTGACTTTGGGTTGTGGGCGGAGCCTTGATGTCCTCACTTACAATGCAGGACTGCTGGTCCTGCATTGTATGTGATGATGTCATAGCTGCAACTGCCAGACAGAGCTCTAAGGGTAGGAGACTTCGGTGGATTGGTGGCACAGAGAGAAGGAACCTGCAGGAATGAGGGATAAAGTGAGAAAAACTGCACTGTACCCTAGAGAAAATGAGCATTTAACCCTTGCAGTGTGGGCCAAGCCCAGCTGCAAGTGAGGGAATGGAAACAGAAACACTGCACACCTTTAATATTTTGAACAATTGAAAACTCAGACATGATTTATGCAACAGCACTGTGATGGATTTGGTAAAATGCCTATTCGGCTTCCTGTTTAAAATATACATTTTATATATATTTACTTTTATACTTTTTTATATTTCTAAATATATGTGTTGTGCGTATATATTTTGTCTGCTGGGCTTTGCAGTCCTCCTTAACTTGTTTGTTCAGCGATGTTCTCAACCCCTCCCGTCGCTCTGTGAGTATTTTGCAGTTACGGCCTTGAATATGTGAGGGGGAGGGAAGAGATAATGGGCCTCAAGTTTCTGCACTTCTCCCATATTTCAGCCAAGCAAAATGTGCCTTTTAGAATGTGACTGTATTTACGTAATAGTGATGTATACCCTATTGTTCTCCTTGTATAAAAGGTTAAGCACTGCCCTGCAATAAACAGATGATGATGATGATGTGAAAGTGGTTATACTGGACATTTGTCAGTGTAATTATTTCGGCGTGCACGCAATCCATATCTCAAAATTAGGAGCAGCAGCAGACATTCAACCCTGAGCCCAATTGTGGTTCCCAAAACCTTTACAGCACTTCATGACTTAGTTACATAAGGTAGACAAACACCTACAGTATGTTTCACCTTCAGGCTTTTAAGAGTTAACCCCTTCACAACCAAGACCAAAACAAACCTTAAAGTTATATTAAAGGTTGATTTTATTTTTTTTTTAGCCCGGGTTCACACTGATGTGGCGCGGCACATCGCATGTGATTGGCACAGTAATCGCACCGCATTCCTGTGCAAATCACATGTGATTTCCATGCGGTACAAATTGAGCTATACATTTTGTATGGCTCAAATTGCACCACATCCGCGCCAAAAATATGCAGGACCCTTTTTTTGTCCGCACCAGAATCGGATCACATGGGTGTTCACACCCAATGCGATTCGATTCTACACATCGCACTGCGTTTTGAGAACTGATTTTGGGGTGTCGTTAATTTAAAATACACATCTGCAGCGGTTCGTATGAACGGGGAGCGAATATGATACGGTGCGGAAATCACACAGAAACCAGTGTGAATTCCGCACCGCATCAGTGTGAACCTGGGCTTAATAACAAACATGTTACACTTACATGCTCTGTGCAGTGGTTTATTACAGAGCAGCCCTGATCCTCCTCTTTTTGGGTCTCGAGTAAAGAACCTTGAGCCTTTACAGCCATGTTATTGCCCAAACCCAATTTTGTAATATTGACATATGTCAGTAAAACATACATATCGTCACAACTACTTAGTGTATCCAGCTGGATTGTACCTTGTGTTTTTTCAGGACAGATTGGGCTTTCTTTTGGTGAAAGAATGTTACCACACATTTCTTGATTTTGTTTTAGTATGAAAGCAAAACTGGCTCAAAATAGTAAAAAAAAAAGTCCTACCAAAACACACTGACACTAAATATAAAATCTTTTTTTTTCCTTACCTAAAAAAACACTGACCTTAACAATGCCACTAATGTTGATACTAACACTGCTGTTGCCAATAACTGGCACTTACACTGCCACTTATTGACACACTGACACCAACACTTACACTGACACTAAAGCTGGCCATATGGATCAAAATGTGCCCAGTTCAGCAGAAACCGGCCCGATTTCGATCCATGTGTGGCCAATGCAGTTCAACAGAATTTGATATACTGATCAGTTTCTGTTCAACCACCCAACTGAAAAAATGCTCTTTGATCAGCATCTGCAGCCAATGACTGTGCACTGATCTGTGTATTCTGACAGTGGGGGAGTCTCCCCCGCTGTCAGAATACAAAGAAACAGCAGGAAGGATTCCCCCCATCCGCCTTGAATGTGTGGATGGAGGAACTGGTTCAGTTTTTTATGTTCAGCCTACTAGCTAGTCAGCTTAATACCCGCTAAACTAGATCAAGTCATGATCCAGCTAATCTTTATTTTTTTTCAAACAGCCCGTTTTTTTACAGACATCCTTTGGCATGAGGAAGTAATATATTATATCTTTTCCTGGTCACAGAGGAGAAACAACACTGGGGCAGGCCTTTACACTGTAAATCACATTAATGATCATTGTGACTCTCTAATCACACTTATCACACGATCAGGATCCAGTTTTACTGGCTCCCCGATCATTAGTACAAGGCAGCTCAGTGTTAGTGCTGGGAGTGTGCGTGTCCAGAACAAACACAGGAACACATACTGTATATGCAATGCCCAAGAATAAAGGCCACTGCCTGGATGCTGCATATACAGTGCCTTAAAAAAGTATTCATACCCCTTGAAATTTCCCACATTTTGTCATGTTACAACCAAAAGCATAAATATATTTTATTGGGATTTTATGCGATAGACCAACACAAGTGGATGGAAAATGATAAATGGTTTTCAGATTTTTTTTTTTACAAATAAATATGTGAAAAGTGTGGCGTGCATTTGTATTCAGCCCCCCGGAGTTAGTATTTTGTAGAACCAACTTTCACTGCAATTACAGATGCAAGTCTTTTTCGGGATGTCTCTTCCAGCTTTGCACATCTAGAGAGTGAAATTTTTGCTCATTCTTCTTTGCAAAATAGCTCAAGCTCTGGCATATTGGATGGAGAGCGTCTGTGAACAGCAATTTTCAAGTCTTGCTACAGATTTTCAGTTGGATTTAGGTCTGGACTTTGACTGGGCCATTCTAACACATGAATATGCTTTGATCTAAACCATTCCATTGTAGCTCTGGCTGTATGTTTAGGGTCGTTATCCTGCTGGAAGGTGAACCTCCGCCCCAGTCTCAAGTCTATTGCAGACTCTAACAGATTTTCTTCTAATATTGCCCTGTATTTTGCTCCATCCATCTTCCCATCAACCCTGCCCAGCTTCTCTGTCCCTGCTGAAGAAAAGCATCCTCACAACATGATGCTGCCACCACCATGTTTCACGGTAGGGATGGTGTGTTCAGGGCAATGTGCAGTGATACTTTTCCACCACACATAGCATTTTGCTTTTAGGCCAAAAAGTTCAATTTTGGTCTCATCTGATCAGAGCACCTTTTTCCACATGTTTGCTGTGTCCACCACATGGCTTCAAGCAAACTGCAAATAGGGACTTCTTATGGCTTTCTTTCAACAATGTTTTTTGTCTTGCCACTCTTCCATAACGGCCAGATTTGTGGAGTGCACGACTAATAGTTGTCCTGAAGACAGATTCTCCCACCTGAGCTGTGGATCTCTGCAGCTCCTCCAGAGTTACCATAGGTCTTTTGGCTGCTTCTCTGATTAATGCTCTCCTTGCCCAGCCTGTCAGTTTAGGTGGACGGCCATGTCTTGGTAGGTTTGCAGTTGTGCCATACTCTTTCCATTTTTGGATGATGGATCGAACAGTGCTCCATGAGATGTTCAAAGCTTTGGATTTTTTTTATAACTGAACTCTGCTTTAAACATCTCCACAGCTTTATCCCTGACCTGTCTGGTGTGTTCCTTCACATTCATGATGCTGTTTGTTCACTAATGTTCTCTAATAAACCTCTGAGGGCTTCACAGAACAGCTGTATTTATACTGAGATTAAATTACACACAGGTGGACTCTATTTACTAATTAGGTGACTTCTGAAGGCAATTGGTTCCACTAGATTATAGTTAGGGGTATCAGAGTAAAGGGGGCTGAATACAAATGCACGCCACACTTTTAGATATTTATTTGTAAAAACTTTTAAAAAACATTTATCATTTTCCTTCCACTTCACACTTATGTGCCACTTTGTGTTGGTCTATCACATAAAATCCCAATAAAATACATTTACGTTTTTGGTTGTAACATGAGAAAATGTGGAAAATTTCAAAGGGGGGGTGGAGCTGATGGAAGTGATAAAAGTTCAGTTAGAGGAAATGGAGGGGTCTATAACCACAGAGGAGCTGGATATCACTATCACCTCTACCACAACTTATAAAGCACCTGGTCCAGACTTTATCTTATTACAAAATTTTCAGAGAGACCCTCTCTCCTTACTTCCTAACGGAGGCCATAGATGGGTCGAAAATTGGCCAATTTTCGCACCATTAGTGGGTTAATTGGTCGCCCGTTTTTTGGGGTTTTGGCACATTTTTTTATCGGTCAAGTTGGAAAATTCACAGCTGATTTTGACGATCGGCCGATTTTCCCGGCAATGATGGGCAAATCGGCCGATCGTTTTACCGATAAAAAATCTGCGCACGAGTCGTAACCTGCAAGAAGAAGAAGAAGAAGAAAAAGAAGAAGATTAAGAAGAAGAATTCCAGTCCGCTATTATATTTTATATGAAAAGTCTTGTGGTTGCAACAATGTGTCTATTTGTATTCTAATAAAAACATATGTATCCGAAATGGATACAAATGGATACATTGTTGCAATCGCAAGACTTTTTCATGTAAAATATAATAGCGGAGTTCTCTGCAAGGAACAGAAGTAATTATGGGGTTAAATGCTGGCCGTAGATGGGACGAAAATCGGCCGATTTTTTTACCGTTGGTGGTAACAATGGCCGATCGAACGACCGACTTTTTGTTTTTTTAATAAAAAAATGGCCGGTTTTCGACCTGTCTATGGCCTGTACAAGGGCATACAATGCACTTTCTGATGGTCACAACCCCCTGCCAGACATGTTGAGGGCACACATCACTGTTATCCCTAAACCAGACAAGGATCACACTCGATGCTGCAACTATTGACCGATTGCCCTTCTCAAAGTCGATCTCAAATTATTTTGCAAGATCATAGCAAATAGGTTGCTCCCATATTTTCCCGAGCTCATACATGCTGACCAGGTTGGCTTCGTCCCCTAGAGAGAGGCGAGAAATAACATGACGATGGTTGTTGACCTGATCCACTCTGCTCGATCAAGGGCCCAACCTCCCATGCTTTTGTTCACTGATGCTGAGAAGGCCTTCGATCGAGTAGATTGACAGTTCTTGTGGGCCACTTTGGAGCATGTGGGATTGGGTACTCATATGTCGACATGGATTTCTGCACTATACTCCCATCCTACGGCCGCACTGAAAATTAATTAAAATTGCTCAGATTATTTCCCGCTGTCCAATGGCACTCGACAGGGATGCCCCCTCTCCCCTTTAATTTTTATCCTCACTCTAGAGCCTTTTTATGTGTAGGGTATGATCCAACCCTGCCATAATAGGGCTCCAGCTATTCCACAATGACTACAAGATCGCTGCTTATGCCGATGACCTCTTGTTTAGCTTTACCAACCCAGAGACTACCCTAGCGGAACTGCTTTCCCTGTTTTCTACATATGGGGAACTTTCTTATTTCTGCATTAAATTTTCCAAATCTGTGGCCCTCAATATCAACATGGCAAAGGACTGTGTGGCGCATCTCCAGCACTTATATCAGTCAACATCCTCTATGTGCTACCTTGTTAGGAAACCAGAATACCCAGAGGAGCCCACACAGGCAGAGGGAGAACATGCAAACTCCAGGCAAGTGGTGGTGTGGTTGGAATTCAAATCAATGACACTAGTACTGCCAGGTGGAAGGGTTAACCATTTTAGCCACTGTGCTACCCTTAACCACTTACTCCCTTTGAACAGCTATGTGCCACAGTGGAGTATACTCCTCACCTTCTGTCAGTACTATATAAAATGTTGATCACACTGGGGGTAGACTTTTGTCCCTTCCTACATGCGCAAATGGGAGGCTGACCTGCAGATGTCCTTTTCAGAAGAACAAGTGAACTGGATCATTCAGTTAGCTCACAAATTCTCAATAGCTAATCATTTCCAAGAGCAGAGATACAAACTTCTGTCCAGGTGGTATAGAGTCCCAGTACTATTGAACAAATCCTACCCCTCAGTCTCCAGTTTGTGTTAGCGATGTCAGAGGGTGGAAGGCACTTTACTGCATATCTTCTGGCAATGTTCTCTGCTGACTCAGTTCTGGAGGGGAGTGAGGAGCTTAGTCTTACAGCTGGCCTCCGGTGTTCTGGGAACAGACCCATTGGCCTACCTCTTTCATATCAACTCTGTACCGCTACGTCACTATAGATGCTCCCTGACAGTTCATCTCCTGAATGCGACACGAGCATGCATTCCGGATTTGTGGAAGCAAACCTCTCCCCAGACCATGGGTCGCTGCTTTGTGAAGTTGAATGAAATGAATTCAATGGAAAGCCTTACTGAATAAGGAAGATGTTTTTTCGGGAGATGTGGCAGCCTTGGATGATGTATACTTGCTCGGCACAATATCTGGATGAGGAGCCCACCTCCTCTTTGAAGTAACCTTTGGCAAATTAGTCACCAAACCATATGATTGGTATTGGGGGGGGAGTAGAAGGAGCGGAGGGCCCTGTGCTACTCTACCCTTCCACCCCCCAGCTCTGCCTCCAGTAATCTCTGTAAGCCCCCACTCCATCTTCTCTCTCGTCTCCCTTTTTTTTTTCTTTTCTCCCATTCCCCTTTCTAGTGAGTTAAGAAGATTAGTGTTTTTTCACATTATTTTTCCCTTTTTTTTTCTTCCCTTGGTTCCATGATGGACTGATTCTGGGTTTTCAAATACAAAAGTTTGTCTTAGACTTTGTGTATTGCAGACTCATCACCCAACATTTCCTATATGAGTGGCTTTACAACAGTTTTATATAACAGATGGGATGTATATGACCTATTACTCCTGATCCCAGGAACTCTGTGAACTGTAAATGCCTTACAGCACATATAACTGTTTCCAAATGTATGCAGATCTTCTTTATTGTTTACTCTGTGATGGTACTCCTTGTACATGCACATTGTCTTCCTAAATAAAGAATTACAAAAACAATTAAAAAAAGTTCAGTTAGCTGGAGAACTGATAGGCTTTCCTGAAGAGATGAGTTTTCAGGGATCACCTAATAGCAGCCATAGTGGGAGACAGTCAGACAGATTAAGGCAGAGACTTCCAGAAGGTGGGAAGCTCTGGAGAAGTCCAGGAGGACAGCATGGAGAACAGACAAAGGAGCTAGAGAACTGGAGGTCTTGGGAGGAGCGGATTGGACGGTTTGGGTGATAGTTGGATCCATGTTTGGTGATGTAGCTGGGGGCTGAGTTGTGAATAGCTTTGTATGTTGTTGTTAGTATTTTTAATTTAATCCGCAGTTGGAGGCCAGTGGAGGGATTGGCAGAGAGGGATGGCAGACACTGAGCGGTTGGAAAGGTAGATGAGTCTGGCAGCAGCATTCATGATAAACCTATAAGGCCTATGAGAAGGGTGCTGCATTAGTCAAGGCGAGAGATAACCACCCCCCTCTGCCAATCCCTCCACTGGCTTCCGATTGCGCAACGGATCAAATTCAAAATCCTAACACTGACGTACAAAGCTGTCCAGCATACTGCCCCGAACTACATCACTGACCTAATATCCAAGTACCACCCAGCACGCACACTCCGCTCCACACAAGACCTCCTTCTCTCTAGTTCCCTGGTCTCCTCCTCCCATGCCCGCCTCCAGGACTTCTCCAGGGTGTCACCCATCCTCTGGAACTCCCTGCCCCAACCCATCAGATTATCACCTACTCTCCTCTCCTTTAGGCGCACCCTGAAAACCCACCTCTTCAGGGAGGCCTACCCCACCCCCTGCTAACTTGCCAACCTCCTCCACTCTTCCTACCACTCCATCCCCCACAGCTATCTCCTCCTGTGCCACCATCCCCTCCCTCCTAGATTGTAAGCTCCAAAGAGCAGGGCCCTCGATCCCCTCATGTTTTGCATTGTATTGTATTGTTATTGTTCTGTCCCCCATTGTAATGTACAGCGCTGAGCGAACTATTGGCGCTTTATAAATACTGTATAATAATAATAATAACCAGGGAGTGAATGAGTAGCTTGCTGGTTTTATTAGTTAAAAAGGATATTACGGAGGTGAAGTTTACAAGCTTTTAACAGTGATTGGATTTAGGACAGAGAGGAAAGGTCAGAGTCTAGAAAGAAAGCACTATTTGTTTGAAAATAATTCTATAAATGTAATTTGTGTACAGTGTTGCATGATCGCAGAATTGCCAGTTAAAGTAGCACAGTGCTGAATAGCAAAAATGGTTATGGGGGGGGGGGGGCAGCTGGAAACCTTCCAGAGGTCAAGTAGCATTTTTTGGTTTTGGTGCATGTTCCCCAGAGTAGTGCCCAGCCCGCATGTCATTATTTGACAATCCCCTGCCTGTTAGCCTAAAAAAATGGCCATTACTGGTTTTTAACAATCAGCTGCTACTGACTGTAAAATTCGCCATACCAGCCTCAAGCCGAACCTACGTATGTTCAGTTCATGTTTAGTAAAAGGAAAATGTTCAGACCTACAAGGGCTCTTGTACATGTGCAGCTGAGGCCATGCTATGTAAATTCCAGTGTCTTTCCCCTGCCTGGGAAGCCCAGGTGCTCTCCTAGACATGAATAGCTGTGAGTGTCTGTACTGGGGTACAAGAACTATCGGAAACAGAGTACAGGTGCATGCAAAAAATAGAACGTGCCATACGGGAGGCTGTATGCAGCATCTGAACTGCCTGTGCGGGGGGAAGACGCTGGCATTAGCTCTGGTTCACACTAAATGCAGCTTTGAAATTGTGCTACTTCACTTGAAGTAGCATGATTTGAAGGTTGGCGATCAGTGCGATTTGTACCTCCAATTTCACTGCAGCTTGTGATTTCATTTAACAGAAGTCAATGCAAGTCACAATGAAATCGGAAAAAAGTAGTGCAGGAACTATTTTTGAAATCACGCTACTTCAAGATCGCACTGATTAAGACAGGGCCATAGAAATACTTTGGATGCAACTTCAAGTAAATCGCATGCCGCACTTGAAGTTGCACAGGTGTGAACCAGAGCTAAACTTTATAAAGGCTCATGTGCAAGAGCCCTAAAAATGGAAAATAATAATACTAATAAACTTCAAAGTGTACAAAAGTGGAAAGACTTAGGCCCCATGTACACGGGACATTTCTGAATGATGGAAACTGCTGGAAAACGTAGGTTAGAAAAACTCTGTTTGCATAACATGTTTACGTGCGTTTCCGTTTAGAAGCATTTTTAAAGATAAGCACAGGAGAACCTCCCAAACGCCCAGAATGCCCTGAAAATTGGTAAATTAATAACTATTTCAGACTGTTGCAGAGAGATACAGAGAGTAGAAGCAGAGACAGCAGTATGTGTTGAGATAATTATGTGTGAGTTGCTCATTAACATTTCTTTTGTTTCCAAGGGTGGAAAGGTGTCTGGTGGAGGGAGTCATTAAGGTCACCTGGCAGGGGGTCTTCATGAGGAATTGGAGGTGTGAATGGTCATTAACATATCTTTTGTTTCCAAGGGTGGGAGAGGTCTGAGGTGTGAATTGGTCATTACAATGTGTGACTAGCTTGGTAGGAACTTCCTGTGTTCAGTGTTTTGTCCATCTGAGCACCTTGAAAACTCTTTGCATGCATTTTTCATGATAAAGAAAAGGCTCTGGGCAGCATCGGGAACTGAAAGAGTTAAAAGAAAAATTTCAAATGCAAACGCTTATAAACGAGATTTGCCGCGTTTACAAGCGTTTTGTGTTTGAAGCGCTGATAAAATCTACTCTTGAACGCAAGTTTTCTGCGTTAAAAAAATCGTCTGTAACCTCAAATGCCTGTAAATGAAGATTGTACATGGACACATAGGAAAACATTAGGTGAGTTCAAGAGCTGCTGAAAAAACGCAGAACAGCTCCCAAACGTGAGTTTATCAGCCGCAGTGTACATGAGCCCTAAAAGAATAAAGGAAAGAGACATGTAGAGACATGCTTGTAGACAGGAGATGGATGCCATGAAGACCATTATTCAGACACTTCCTTCTATGGGGTGACAACATTCTTCTAATTGTGCTCTTACGTTGTCACCCTGTCAGATGGGTGTCCTATGGAGGCTACAAATGGCCCTTTCAACACACGTTACACAGACAAGGACTACTATTTTCATTCTCAGGAAACCGACCATAAGAAATGCCATGTGGCCATCACTGGAGTGCATGTAGATGGGAAGTGACTGCACAGTGGCTGCAGGAGATCGGCTGTGCTGGGATGTAACAAAGGAGCTGGGAAGCAAAAACTCCAGGAATGATTTTGGTATAATTCATGTCAGAGGTCATTTGAAATGTAGGCCTAGGTTTACACTTGTGTGGTGCCAAATCGCTGAGTTTTGAGTGCAATTTAGGTAGCAGTTACAGTACGTATCCCGTGCGATTCATCTTCAATGCCAATTCTTTTTTAATGCAGTTTTTTGACAGCTGCGTTTTGGATCACTGGCGTTCTCTCTCTCTGGTCTCGGCACATCCCTTCTGTAGTTCTATCTCCAGGAAGCAGGATGTCATTCAGCCCCACTTGCAGTGGTGGGCGGACCGAGACTCTAAGACACATACAACATGTACAGATTCAGTGTACCCGCCCACATTCACTACAATCCCCTGTGGCTGATGGGAACTGTAGTTTCCTTTTATTGCAGAGAGAGGAGAGGATATGATGTAATCCCGGCTGTTACACCTCCTCCTTGGCAGA
This sequence comes from Staurois parvus, assembly GCF_062004578.1. Classification (NCBI taxonomy): domain Eukaryota; kingdom Metazoa; phylum Chordata; class Amphibia; order Anura; family Ranidae; genus Staurois; species Staurois parvus. Next base: position 306,810 of record NW_028318248.1, on the reverse strand, counting down.
GAAGATGCCGTTATTTTTTTAATTACAGAGACAGGTCATGAAAATTCAATTAGACTTCTTGTAAATGGTAAGGATTTTCACATTTTTATTTTAGGGCGGTGTACTAATGTTTTTTTTTTTTCCTGTATCCTTGAGTTGTTCTTTAACTGAGATGCCCTCTTTAGAGATGACCTGATTTGTAAATCCTGATGCTTGTGCATTTCTTGGCTGTGTTCACACGGACAGTACTCAATTGTTTTTGGCTGTGTTCACAAATGTCTGACACAGATCAGCCCCCTGCTGCAGCCTCTCCCCGGTGACTTTCTATATGTCAATGCTGCAGTCTGTTCAGTGGGGGACAGGAGACGGAGGAAACACTTCCTTTCAGACAGAAGTGGCAGAGTGTGTCTCCTCCCTGGTGTCGGTGATAGAAGAATGTATGAGGGTGTGTAGTTCGTGTGTACAGAGGTGTCAGTGTGTAGCGGGGATCCTGCAGTAGCGGAGTACAGTGGTGCTTGGAGTTTCGGTTTCTATTCCCGGCTGTGATGATGATGATCCGCCCTCTGCTGTTCACTGTCACCCGGGGAGCAGACTCACTCACACAGAAAAGATCGCAGGGCCCAGACAGCAGGAGCTCGCTCTATTAGGGCCCCGGACGTCAGACTGAATCAGGGGCCCCAGAAACCAGGCTGACTTAGGGGCCCCAGAGATCGGGCTGTATCAGGGCCCCGGGACCATGTCGGACCCCGCAGTCACCGCCTATCTGACTAAACTGCTCTGCCGGCAAGGCGGCCGTCTGGAGAGGAATCGTCTGTCCGATCTCCTGGATCTCCCGGAGGAGCAGATCGAGCAGATCCTACAAGATGAGCCACTCCGGTTCCCGCAGAGCTCCCAGCTGGTCCTGGCCCGGAGCCCCCTGAGGATCTGTACCCGATACCTGAGACCTGGGGAGCAAGAGCACGAGGAGGACTGCCCCAAATTGCACCTGTGCCGCCACTACCTGAGGGGCCAGTGTCCCCCAAACCGGAGGTGGGTGCAGGGGCCACGGGGGGTCACTGGGGTAAGAGAGGAAGGGTCAAGAGGTATTAGGTAGTGTGTGGGGGGAGGTGGGATATAGAGGTACTGGGGTAAGAGATGATTGGTATAGAGGTATTGGGGTAGTAGAGGAGGGGGTATAGATGTAGAAGAGGGGTATAAATGTACTGGGGTAAGACAGGATGGGTTTAGAAGTATTGGGGTACAAGAGGATGGGTCTAGAAGTATTGGGATAGTAGAGGATGGGTTTAGAGGTATTGCGGTACAAGAGGAGGGGTCTAGAGGTATTGGGATAGTAGAGGAGGGGTCTAGAGATATTGGGATAGTAGAGGATGGGTCTAGCGGTATTGGGGTAAAGAGGAGGGGTCTAGAGGTATTGGGGTAGTAGAGGATGGGTCTAGAGGTATTGGGGTAGTAGAGGATGGGTTTAAAGGTATTGGGGTAGTACAGGATGGGTCTATAGATATTGGGGTAAGAGAGGATGGGTCTAGAGGCATTGGAGTAAGAGAGGATGGATATAGAGGTGTTGCGGTAACAGAAGATGGGTGTAAAGGTACTGGGTAAGAGAGGATTGGCCTGGAAGTATTGGGGTAGTAAAGGATGAATCTAGAGGTATTGGGGTAAGAGATGATGGATCTAGAGGTATTGGGGAAAGAGAGGATGGGTCTAAAGGTATTGGGTAAGAGAGGAGGGGTATAGGGATATTGGGTGCGGGGATGGATATAGAGGTATTGGGGTAAGAGAGGATAGATATAGAGGTATGGGGTAAGAGAATGGATATAAATGTATTGGGGTAAGAGAAGATGGGTCAGGAGGTATTGGGATAAGAGAGGATTGGTATAGAGGTAATGGGGTAAGAGGATGGATATAAATGTATTGGGGCAAGAGGTTTTTAGGTAAATGAGGATGGGTCTAGAGGTATTGGGGTAAGAGAGGATGGATCTAGAAGTATTGGGGTAGGAGAGGATGGATCTAGAGGTATTGGGATAAACGAGGATGGGTCTAAAGGTAGTGGGTAAGAGAGGAGGAGTATAGAGGTATTGGCGTAAGAGAGGATGGGTATAGAGGTTTTGGGATAAGAAAGGATAGGTTTAGAGGTATTGAGGTAACAGAGGATGAGTCTGGAGGTATTGGGGTAAGAGAGGATGGGTCTAGAGGTATTGGGGTAGTAGAGGATGGGTCTAGAGGTACTGGGGTAAGAGAGGAGGGGTATAGAAGTATTGGGGTAAGAGAGGAAGGGTTTAGAGGCATTGGGATAGTGGAGTATGGGTCTAGAGGTTTTGGGGTAAGAGAGGAGGAACATAAAGGTATTAGGTAAGAGAGGATGGGTCTAGAAGTATTGGAGTAAGAGAAGATGGGTCTAGAGGTATTGGGGTAAGAGAGGAAGGGTTTAGAGGTATTTGGGTATCAGAGGATGAGCCTGGAGGTATTGTGGTAGCAGAGGATGGGTCTACAGGTATTGAGGTTAGAGAGGATGGGTCTAGAGGTATTGAGATAGTAGAGGATGGGTCTAGAGGTATTGGTGTAGTAGAGGATGGGTCTAGAGGTATTGGCTTTAGAGAGGTTGGGTCTAGAGGTATTGAGGTGAGAGAGGATGGGTCTAGGGGTGTTGGGGTAGTAGAGGATGAGCCTGGAGATATTGGGATAGTAAAGGATGAGTCTAGATGTTTTGGATAATAGAAGAAGAAGATGGGTCTAATTATTTTAGGGTAAGAAAGTTTTCAAAGGTCTCAAAATTGATCTTGTGAGACCTGAGCTGATTTTCTTTATTCTACAGTGCAGGAAAACTCCCAAATCACCTAGGATATTTTTTTGCTGCTTAAAATTCCAGTTAATCATTTTCTATGAACTCATCTCCACACAGAATCAGAATGTATGACTTTTTCTCATTTCAGACCTCGCTGCAGATTCTCTCACGATGTTGAATCTGACCACAATCGTGCTGTGCTAAGAGCCAATGAGCTGAGTGGACTGAATGAGGAAGAGATCAAAGTTCTGCTGTTCCAGAATGACAGCCAGCTGCTGCCAGAGGTGAGTCCAAGATTAACCCCCCACCTCCATTGTGCCCACCAGTCCCATAGGGTGAATAAACTGCACTGCTGACTCCTATAGAGAAAAGAAATGCAAAGGCCTCATTCACAAGACAAAAAACAATGCAAGGTGCGGCAAGAATTCAAGGTTTCAAATGACAAGCTGAGAGCGGCCACAGCTATCCTCTGGTATTTGGATTTAGTTGCACCGCCAGAGAGTAGCTGCTTGAGAGTTTACTGCCAAAGTTTAGAGGGCTCTCCAAGCTTCTATCAAGGGTTGGCTTTCCATTAACTGGATCATGGAAGGACGTTTTTCTAGAACAGTGGTTCTCAACCTGTGGGTCGTGACCCCTTTGGGGGTCGAACAACCCTTTCACAGGGGCACCTAAGACCATCGGAAAACACATATTTCCAATGTGTAAGAGCAGCTACTGTGTAGAAAGCAGCTGCTGTGTTGAAAGCAGCTACTCTGTTAAAAGCAGCTACTGTGTAGAAAGCAGCAGTATTGGAGCTAAAACGACACTTCATGAATTATAATTACTGGGTAAATAATTTTATGGTTGGAGGCAGGGGCGGACTGACCATTTGGAAACTTGGGCACTGCCCGAGGGCCCGGGGTCAGTGGGGGGCCCCATGAGATGCTCCTGGTACCTTTTTCATAGGCTTTTTTGAGTTTGGGCAAGGACACAGGGGCCCCATGATCCCCTTTTGCACCCTGGTTGGGGGTCACCACAACATGAGGAACTGTATTAAAGGGTCGCGGCATTAGGAAGGTTGAGAACCACTGTTCTAGAACCATCCATTTAACTAGAATCTGTTTTTGATTTAGTGATTCAAATTTGGCTTAGAATATTTTGACAGTCTGTAAATAAGCTGTTAGTAAACTGTATTTCTTCTCATCAAAGCTAATTATCATGATTGTCATTTCCCTCTTTTAGCCCGGGTTCACATTGATGCGGTGCGTAATTCGCGCCGGTTTCTGTGCGATTTCTGCACAGCATTATAATCGCACCCCGTTTATACAAACCACTGCGGGTGTGTATTTTAAGTTAACGACACCCCGAAATCAGTTTGCAAAACGTGGTGCGATGTGCAGAATCGGATCACATGGGTGTGAACACCCATGCGATCCAATTCCGGTGCGGACTAAAAAAGGGTCCTGCATTTTTTTTGGTGCGGATGCAGTGCGATTTGAGCCATACAAAATGTATGGCTCAAATTGCACCGCACAGAAATCGCATGTGATTTGCACAGGAATGCGGTGCTGTTTTGTGCAAATCTCATGCAGTGTGCTGCACCGCAGAAGTGTGAACCCGGTCTTAGGCCTACTGTACCTCAAAGTAAGTCCGTCCCTACTTTTATCAATCACGGGAAACTCCCTGAACACCCCCTTGTATGTAGGTACTTGGATGATTCTGATTTGTCTTCTGGCCAGCTAACTCTCCTTTCTTTGCTCTCTCTAGTACCTCTAGGCCAGGGTTTCTCAACTAGGGTTCCTCTAGAAGTTGCTAGGGATTCCTTGAGCAATGAGAAATTTCTGCCTCTCAGATAAGTTTCCAATGACATTGATGTTTTTAGATATTTGTAAAGGGGTAATTCTTCCCAACAACCACAAATGTAAAGAGCATTCTCCCAACTGTCATTTTTAGCAGGGGTTCCCTGAGACCAGAAAGTAATTCCAAGGGTTCTCTGTGTTGGAAAGGTTGAGAAAGGCTGCTCTAGGCAGTTTATTCTGCTGAGACTTCATGTCATTCTTAGTGACAGTTTCAGTGCAGTTTGCTCCGAGGTTATGTACAGAGTCCGACCCTTAGCATGGGGCGTCTCCTTATCTGCCAGCTCACTGATTTATTTATTGAAAGCTATGAATATATAGATATGCTTTTGGCTGTTTGTCAGCTGCTATTCTAAACAATTTACTGTGTTTTGTTTTTAATTTACTTTGAAAAATGTCAATTTTTGTTTTTATTCTGAGACTATGGGGTTGATTTACTAAAGGTAAATAGGCTGTGCACTGCAAGTGCAGTTGCTTTAGATCCGAGGGGAAGCTCTGAAATGAGGCGAAGCTTTGCTGATTTCTTTCATCCAATCATGTGCAAGCAAAAATCCAGTTTTTTTTAATTTTCCTTGCATGTTCCCCTCAGATCTAGAGCAACTGCACTTTCAGTGCACAGCATAGTTACCTTTAGTTACCATAGTGCCTAGACACCCCAGCCTATTTACCTTTAGTAAATCAACCCCAGTGAGTGCCTAGACACCCCAGCCTATTTACCTTTAGTAAATCAACCCCAGTGAGTTCGTAGACACCCCAGCCTATTTACCTTTAGTAAATCAACCCCAGTGAGTTCGTAGACACCCCATCTCACAGTGCCTCCTGAGCCATTATTATTACATGAAAATTATTTTTTATATACTTTTTATTGTTGAGCCACTGAGTTTCCATGATGGCTAGAAACAGCCCTTCAAGCCCTGTTCACCAGCCGGGGGAAAGGGGACGGCAGAAAAAAGGAGGTAGAACCTCATTTTTCTTGGCTCCCAACTGCGTAGCTGCAAGTTAACATGGCCAGCAGCCAAGTAAATACACACCGTTGTGACGCTGCAAAATCTATATCACAGCTCACATTTGGCAGGCAATACCTGCCCATGGTTTTCCCAGTACTTGCTGGTTGTGGTGCCGTATGACCATTTAAAATGCCTGTTGACTGCAAAAAAAGAATGCCTGGCCATTGTTTTGCTGCTCTCTGAAAAGTGATCTACCACAGATCACTTTTCAGAGGGTGCTGCTCAAGCCCTCCAACCCATGTACCGGGTTTAGGCTTTAAAGGAAAAGTTTACCTTTGGGGAAAAAAATAATAAATGCACATATTTTTGCAGAATAAAAAAAGCCTGCGTTTATTATTTTTTCCCCCAGGCGCCTGCAGAACTTGAACCCGCAATTAGTGGATCAGGCTCTTGCAAACGCGTCTTCCAGCTTCCTGTTAGAAACGTATGTGTTCTGTGCACACCACACCTTTAATGTTTGGTTGCTGTATCAATAAATAACCCATGACGCTTTCAGGGGAAGATATCTTGACAACGAAACCGGTAGGACGTGGCTATAGGCATATGACATTATCCCACAGAGAACAGTTCACACACAGCAGGGCAGGTGGAGCTGTGTTCTCATAAACCACAGAAGCTGTAATGTTGTGTTGGGTTAGCAATGCAGAGTGTCAGTGGATGGGTTTTATTTGCTTCTGATAAACGAAATTAAGCAATGTTTTTCTTCTACCCGTATTTGATATCATGTATAATCCATATGGGGAAATGATGACTTTTGAGATCTGAGTATTCACAAGCGGATATGACCCACAAATCTTATGTGGCTTGGTTTTTGGTGAGTTTCATTGAATTGGGGAAGATTGATTGAAGGTGGCACACTGTGGAGTTGTGAAGGTTGCACCTTTGATATGATTGAAGATTGCACTTAGCACTGTATTGACTGTGTTGGTGCATGCACAGCTTCCGGCAAGAGTTTTGCACAATGGACTTTTGCACAAAACGTTTTCTTGTATTTTGCACAGGACTGCTTGTATTTGCTGTTTATCTTATATTATGTATATAAGATGTTTTATGAAGCTTTAGGAGCACAGACACTTATAGCTCTTTAGTTTAAAGGGTTAGCAGACATTATAATTCTCACAGATAATTTATTAGCGCTGCAGGAATTAGGAATTTCTGTTTGAAAGATGGAGGAAGTGTCAGTGGACTATCAAGGTGCTCCTTCTTCCCTTAGACCCCTAATGTAAGGAGCATTCTTACACCGGACCCCCAATGTAACAGGCACTGTTCCCACTGACCACCAATGTAAAGAGCATTCTTTCCACTGACCACCAATGTAAATAACATTCTTCTCACGGACCACCAATGTAAGAAGCTTTCTTCTCAATAACTCTCAATGTAAGGCACGTTCATCTCATTAACCCCCACTGTAAGGGGAATTCTTCCCAATGACCCCCAATGTAAGGAGAATTATTTCCATTAACCCTCTTAGATTGTAAGCTCTAATGAGCAGGGCCCTCTGAATCCTCCTGTATTAATGTGTATTGTAATTGTACTGTCTGCCCTTATGTTGTAAAGCACTGTGTAAAATGTTGGCGCTATATAAATCCTGTATAATATTAATAATAATGTAACAAGCATTCTTCCTATTAACTCTTAATGTAAGGAGCATTCTTTCCATTAATGCCCAATGTAAGGAGCATTCTTCCCATTAACTCCCAGTGTAAGGAGCATTCTTTCCATTAACCCCCAGTGTAAAGAGCATTTTTCCCAATAAATCTCAGTGTAAGGAGCTTTCTTCCCATTAACGTCCAATGTAAGGAGCATTCTTCCCATTAACCCCCAGTGTAAGGCGCATTCTTCCCATTAACCCCCAATGTAAGGAGCATTCCTCCCAATAACCACAAGTGTAAGGAGTATTCTTCCAATTAACTCCCAGTGTAAGGAGCATTCTTCCCATTCTCCCTTAATGTAAGAAGCACTTTTAACCTCCAATGTAAGGAGCATTCTTCCCATTAAATCTTAATGTAAGGAGCATTCTTCCTATTAACGCCCAATGTAAGGAGCATTCTTTTCATTAACCCCCAGTGTAAGGAGCATTTTTCCCAATAACTCCCAAGTGTAAGGAGCATTCTTCCCATTACCTCCCAGTGTAAGGAGCATTCTTCCCATTACCTCCCAGTGTAAGGAGCATTCTTCCCATTAACCCCCAGTGTAAGGAGCATTCTTCCCATTATCCTTTAATGTAAGAAGCATTTTTCCTATTAACCCCCAATGTAAAGAGCATTCTTCCCATTAACCCTTAATGTAAGGAGCATTCTTTCCATTAACACCCAATGTAAGGAGCATTCTTCCCATTAACCCCCAGTGTAAGGAGTATTCTTCCCATTAACCCCCAGTGTAAGGAGCATTCTTCCCATTAACTCCCAGTGTTACAAGCATTCATCCCATTAACTCCCAGTGTAAGGAGCATTCTTCCATTAACCCTTAATGTAAGGCACATTCTTCCCATTAACCCCCAGTGTAAGGAGCATTCATCCCATTAACTCCTAATGTAAGGAGCATTCTTCCCAATAACCCCAAGTGTAAGGAGTATTCTTCCAATTAACTCCCAATGTAAGGAGCATTCTCCCCATTAACCCCTAGTGTAAATAACATGTTTCCTACTAACTCCCAGTGTAAAGAGCATTCTTTCCATTAATACTAAATGTAAGGAGCATTCTTTCCATTAACTACCAGTGTAAGGAGCATTCTTCCCATTAACTCCCAGTATAAAGAGCATTCTTCCCATTAACTCCCAGTGTAAGGAGCATTCTTCCCATTAACTCCCAGTATAAAGAGCATTCTTCCCAATAACTCCCAATGTAAGGAGAATTCTTCCCATTAACCCTCAGTGTAAGGAGCATTTTTACCATTAACGCTTAATGTAAGGAGCATTCCTCCCATTAACCCCCAGTGTAAGGAGCATTCCTCCCATTAACTCCAAGTGTAAGGAGAATTGCTGTCATTAACCCCCAGAGTAAGGAGTATTCTTCCCATTAACCCTTAATGTAAGGAGCATTCTTTCCATTAACTCCCAGTGTAAGGAGCATTCTTCCCATTAACCCTTAATGTAAGGAGCATTCTTCCCATTAACTCCCAGTGTAAGGAGCATTCTTCCCATTAACCCTTAATGTAAGGAGCATTCTTCCCATTAACTCCCAGTGTAAGGAGCATTCTTCTCTTTAACCCCCAGTGTAAGGAGCATTCCTCCAATTAACCCCCAGTGTAAGGAGCATTCCTCCCATTAACCCCCAGTGTAAGGAGCATTCCTCCAATTAACCCCCAGTGTAAGGAGCATTCTTCCCATTAACCCTCAGTGTAAGGAGCATTCCTCCCATTAACCCCCAGTGTAAGGAGCATTCTTCCCATTAACCCTCAGTGTAAGGAGCATTCCTCCAAATAACCTCCAGTGTAAGGAGCATTCTTCCCATTAACCCTTAATGTAAGGAGCATTCTTCCCATTAACTCACAGTGTAAGGAGCATTATTTCCATTATCCCTTAAAGTGGAGTTCCACTCAAAAGTGGAAGCCCCGCTTATTTGCTTCCTACCCCCTTCCACTGCCATATTTGGCACCTTTTTGGGGGGAGTGGATACCTGTTTTTGACAGGTACCCGCTCCCACTTCCAGCTCAGTTCGCTGCAACAAAATGAGCTGGAAGTTCGCCCCCTCCTCCCTCCCGCAGCCTCCTGGGAACTTTCACAGGTCTCAGGAGACTGCCGGACCAACTAGGAGGCACAGCGCAATTCTCGCATGCGCAGTGGGCACCCGGCTGTGAAGCTGCAAGCTGTCACAGCTTGGTGCCCACAGTTGAGATGCCGGCCCCATGGAGGAGAGAAGTGGAGAAGGGACAGCGCGGGTGAGAACATCGCTGGACCCTGGGACAGGTAAGTGTGTGTTTATTGAAAGTCAGCAGCTACAAAAATTGTAGCTGCTGACTTTTAATAAACACTAAATTGGTTGGAACTCCGCTTTAATGTAAGAAGCATTCTTTCCATTAACTCCCAATGTAAGGAGCATTCTTCCCATTAACTCCCAATGTAAGTAGCATTCTTCCCATTAACCCTTAATGTAAGGAGTATTCTTCCCATTAACCCTTAATATAAGGAGCATTCGTCCCATTAACCCTTAATGTAAGAAGCATTCTTCCCATTGACTTTCAATGTAAGGAGCATTCTTCCCATTAACCCTTAATGTAAGGAGCATTCTTCCCATTAATGCCCAATGTAAGGAGCATTCTTCCCATTAACTCCCAGTCTAAAGAGCATTCTCCCATTAACTCCCAATGTAAGGAACATTATTCCCATTAACTCCCAATGTAAGGAGCATTCTTCCCATTAACCCCCAATGTAAGGAGCATTCTTCCATTAACCCTTAATGTAAGAAGCATCCTTCCCATTGACGTTCAATGTAAGGAGCATTCTTCCCATTAACCCTTAATGTAAGGAGCATTCTTGCCATTAATGCCTAAAGTAGGAGCATTCTTCCCATTAACTCCCAATGTAAGGAGCATTCTTCCCTTTAACTCCCAATGTAAGGAGCATTCTTCCCTTTAACTCCCAATGTAAGGAACATTCTTCTCATTAACTCCCAATGTAAGGAGCATTCTTCTCAATAACTCCCAATGTAAGGAGCATTCTTCCCATTAACCCCCAATGTAAGGAGCATTCCTCCCATTATTCCTTAATGTAAGAAGCATTGTTCCAATTAACCCCCAATGTAAGGAGAATTTTTCCCACTAACATCCAATGTGATGAGCATTCTTCCCACAGACCCTCGATATAATAAGCATTCTTCCCACCAACCCACCAGCACCAGGGCCTACTAAGAACTAATGAAAGGAGCATTGTTACCGTTAACTCCCAATATAAGAATAATTCTTCCCACTAGCCCCCAATGTAAGGAGCATTAGATTGGTTCATTTTGCAAGGGAAGTTGCACTTTGCAAGGGAATTTACCCCTGAGTGAATGAGAATGAATTAATGAACGAGATGAAGCTTTGCTGACTTCCATCATCCAATCATGTGCAATCGAAAATGCAGCTTTTTAAAATTTTTCTTGCATGTGATTGGGTATTATTTGCAAAGTGAAACTTCACCACTTTCACTAAGCTGGAGGATCCTCAATGTAAGGAACATTCTTCCAACTAATCCCCAATGTAAGGAGCATTCTCCCACTGACCCCTAATGTAAGGAGCCATCTTCCCACTAACCCCCAGTGTAAGTAGCATTATTGCCACTGGCCAACATTGTAGGAAAGATTCATTCCACTGACCCTCATGTAAATCAAATTCTTCCTGCTAGCCCCAATGTAATGAACGTTCTTCTCAAATACCTCCAAGATAAGGAGCATTCTTCCAACTGACCACCAATGTAAGGAGCATTCTTATCACTAAACCCCAATGTAATGAAGCAGTTCATTGACCACCAATGTAAGAGGGCATTTTTTCACTGACCAGCAATGTAAGACAACACTACAATTTTCATGGTACAGTGCCTTGAAAAAGTATTCATACCCCTTGAAATTTTCCACATTTTGTCATGTTACAACCAAAAACGTAAATGTATTTTATTGGGATTTTATGTGATAGACCAACACAAAGTAGCACATAATTGTGAAGTGGAAGTAAAATAATAAATGGTTTTCAAAATTTTTTACAAATAAATATCTGAAAAGTGTGGTGTGCATTTGTATGCAGCCCCCTTTACTCTGATACCCCTAACTAAAATCTAGTGGAACCAATTGCTTTCAGAAGTCACCTAATTAGTAAATAGAGTCCACCTGTGTATAATTTATTCTTAGTATAAATACAGCTGTTCTTTAAAATCCTCAGAGGTTTGTTAGAGAACATTAGTGAACAAACAGCATCATGAAGGACAAAGAACACACCAGACAGGTCAGAGATAAAGTTGTGGAGACGTTTAAAGCAGGATTCGGTTCCCAAACTTTGAACATCTCACAGAGCACTGTTCAATCTATCCTCCGAAAATGGAAAGAGTATGGCACAAGTGCAAACCTACCAACATAATGTCAGTTTAGGTGGACATGGCCGTCCACCTAAACTGACAGGCCGGGCAAGGAGAACATTAATCAGAGAAGCAGCCAAGAAGTCCATGGTAACTCTGGAGGAGCTGCAGAGATCCACAGCTCAGGTGGGAGAATCTGTCCTCAGGACAACTCTTAATAGTGCGCTCCACAAATCTGGCCTTTATGGAAGAGTGGCAAGAAGAAAGCCATAAGAAGTCCCTAATTGCAGTTTGCAAGAAGCCATGTGGGGGACACAGCAAACATGTGGAAGAAGGTGCTCTGGTCAGATGAGACCAAAATTGCACTTTTTGGCATAAAAGCAAAATACTATGTGTAGCGGAAAGCTAACACTGCACATCACCCTGAACACACCATCCCCACTGTTGAACGTGGTGGAAGCATCATATTGTGGGAATACTTTTCTTCAGCAGGGACAGGGAAGCTGGTCAGAGTTGATGGGAAGATGGATGGAACCAAATACAGGGCAACCTTAGAAGAAAACCTGATAGAGTCTTCAAAAGACTTGAGACTGGGGCAGAGGTTCACCTTCCAGCAGGACAACGACCCAAAACATACAGCCAGAGCTACAATGGAATGGTTTAGACCGAAGCATATTCATGTGTTAGAATGGCCCAGTCAAAGTCCAGACCAAAATCCAATTGAGAATCTGTGGCAAGACTTGAAATTTGCTGTCCAGAGAAGCTCTCTATTCAATCAGAGCTTGAGCTATTTCGCAAAGAAGAATGGGCAAAAATGCCACTCTGTAGATGTGCAAAGCTGGTAGAGACAAAAACACTTGGGCAGCACAGTGGCTAAATGGTTAGCACTTCTGCCTGGCAGTACCAGGGTTGTTGGTTTGAATCCCAGCCACGGCACCACCTGCCTGGAGTTTGCATGTTCTCCCTGTGCTTTTGTGGGTTTCCTCTGGGTACTCCGGTTTCCTCCCAAAATCCAAAGACATGCTGGTAGGTTAATTGGCTCATGTCTAAATTGGCCCTAGTATGTGTATGTATGAATGTTAGTTATGGACCTTAGATTGTACACCCCTTGAGGATTGGGGATTAGCACTATATAAGTACCTGTAATAAATAAACATACAGCTGTAATTGTAGAAAAAGATGGGCTGAATACAAATGCACACCACACTTTACAAATATTTATTTGTAAAAAATTTTGAAAACCATTTATTATTTTCCTTCCACTTCACATTTATATGCCATTTAGTATTGGTCTATCACATAAAATCCCAATAAAATACATTTACGTTTTTGGTTGTAACATGACAAAATATGGAAAATTTCAAGGTGAATGAATATTTTATCAAGGTATGTATTTCTTTTATCGCCATTATTATTATTTGTTTCATTTAATTTTTATGACCACTGAAAATAATTTTGTTGCATAGAACAGACATGTGTATCATTCAGGCCACAATCCTTGTTTTATTTTTTTCTTATATCCACAACCTCCTATTCACATTATACAGGATTTAATAGCATCAACAGTTTACACAGCGCTTTACAATATAAAGGGAGAAAGTACAGGTCTCAGCACCAATCTGAATGAGCCCTCAGAGATCACCTAAAGATAGACAGAGTAAGAGATAGCTGGATAGATTGGGGTAGGGAGTTCCAGAGGATGGGAGAGACACTAGAGAATTCCTGGAGGTGCGAATGGGAGGAGGTTAGAAGGGGCTAGAAAGTAAGTGGTCTTAGGAGGAGCTAAGAGTATGATTTGGGTGATATTGTGGGAAAAACATTGATGATGGGGTTCAGGACAGAGTTGTGGATGGCCTTGTATGTTGTTGCTATTATTATGAATCTTATTTGCTTGGGTGAGTGAAAGCCAGTGGAGCAAATGGCATTAAGGAGCAGTGGACAGTGAGTGGTTGGTGAGGTGGATGAGTCTGGCAGCACTATTCATGATACACTGAAAGGGGAATAGCCTGTGTAGAGGTAAGCCAGTGAGGACGGAGTTGCGATGATCAAGGTGAGAGATAACAAGAGAGAAAATAAGTAGCTTGGTGGTGTCATTGTTTAAAGTGGTTGTAAAGGCTCAAGGTTATTTACCTTCATGCATTCTATGCATGAAGGTAAAAAACCTTCTGTGTACAGTAGCCCCCCTAATACTTACCTGATCCGCCTCTGGATCCAGCGATGTGCACAAGAGCAGCTGCTCTTCTAGGACTCTCCCTCCCTATTGGCTGAGACAGCAGTGGGAGCCATTGGCTTCTTCTACTATCAGTCACATTCAGTAAGCCAGTAAGGAGAGTGCAGGGGCGGAGTCAAGCTGCACTCTGTGTGTGAATGGACACGCAGAGCAGCAGCTTGGTAGTGAGCCTGCTTGGGTTTCCCTATAGCAAGCAGCTTGCTCTGGGGCCATTAGGCAGGAGGGAGGGGCCAGGTGTGCCAGCGGGGTACCCAAGAAGAGGAGGATCGGTGTTGTTCTCTGTAAAATTATTGCACAGAGCAGGTACTGTAAGTATAAACTTTTGCGTGTATTTTTTTTTGTTGTAATTGTCTTTAATATCACTTTAAGAAGACTCGTATTTTGGAAATATCATTGAGGTAAAGGCAATAAGATTTTGTACAATGATTGGATGTGAGGCAGAAAGGACAGGTCAGAATTCAGGATTACACCTAGCAAACTCAGAGGGTAGGGACTGATAGTTGTTGGGGGATCACCTTAATGTCCAGTGAGCAGCAGATTAAAGAATAGGAGGGTTCCCTGAGACCTGTAGGTTTATTCAAGGGTTCCTCTGTGTTAAAAAGGTTGGGAAAAGTTGCTCTAGAGTTAAAAATCACTGTTGGAAAGACAAATGTTAGAAGCCCCTATAACTAAACCCTAGACATGTACCTAAAGGCCACAGCAGTGGATGTCGGTGGCAGAGGGTTATTTTCTTTCTTATCTGTTTCTACTTCACCAATAGTACAATTATGAGTGCCACTTTATAAAACTGCTCTAATAGTGTTTCTTCATTTTCCCTGCAGAACTGTCATAAATACAAGCTGGACAGCTGTGATCAGGGAGAGGATTGTACTCGTCTCCATGTGTGCAGTTTCTTCACACATGATGGCTGCAACCGGCGTGTCTGTAGAAAACCGCACAATCTCCTGCAGTCTAAATTACTGCTCAACTGCGACTGGCTGAGCCAGCAGAACATTCAAAACTTTCAGATGCTCTGCATGCTGAAAAGCATCGAGAAGCAACAGGCACTGAGTGAGGGGTCGAGAAATGAGGAGCTCAGGGATGCGAGAGGGATGTCGCGGGGCAGAGGGAGAGGAAGGCCAGGATATAGAAGAAGAGCTGAATCTCAGGACCTGCTGGACAGTAGGAGAAGAGACAGAAGTAGTGAAGGTACTGACATAGACACCACAGGCTTATTAACATCTCACCGATACCTAAAGCTCAACTCAGGGCACAAAAGCGTTTATATAAATATATTTTTTCCAAATATATACTGGGTTTAAGACAAGAAAAAGAAAACATTACATGATTTGCAGGTGTGAAAGTGACGACATGTTTCACATTGAAAGCGGAAGTGATGTAACATTGTTTTGCTTCTGCTGTGTGATGAGACACCTAGCTAACAGATGGGAAGCCTCACTTTCATCATTCACTATGTGCCCTGCTAGTAATATGGAGTCATGTCAGAGCTTACTGAGCTTCAAAGAGGGCAAATTGTTGGTGCCGCTCAGCTGGGGCCTCTGTGACTGAAGTTGCCGATTTATTTGCCGTGTCTCATTCCCGTGGAGACAGTGATTGAGTTCTGCACTCACTTTGGCAGCAGTTGTTTTCTTATTCCGGGTCACAATCCTGCACTATGTCCTTTTGTCTCTTTCGGTCAGTTGACCATGGCGACCACGCTTATGTTTATCAGACAACATTTTCCCTGAAACTGTATATGCCGTCATAACCTCTGATATTGTACCTTGCAACAGGGCAATTACATTAGCAACTGTTTATGATACCACCCTAAGTTCCTGAAACGTGAGACTGTGAATTTTAAATAAACTCCAGTAAGAGAATCATTTTTCTTACCCTGTTTGCTTTAACAGTCAGGACAATAAGTCAGATTGCCAATCTAGTTTTGAATTTCAGCCAGGAGAAAACAGCAATTTAATATGAAGGATTATAGTCCCCCTTTTTTCTACTTACCAATTGTATATAGCTACAAGACCACCAGTCTCTTAATAGAGTGTATGAATTCTTAACTTTTCTTTCCCTTCCTAGAAACAGCATTACATTTATGGATGGAGTTCCAATTTAATTTGTATTATTTTCAAAACCTTTAGGATTCCAACCTCGTTGGCGTTCAAACAGCCGCCCACCATCGCAGTTTAACATGGGACATCGCTCAGGTGATGAAGATTACAACGATAGTGACAGTAGTAGTGACCATGGCAGATATTCAAAAACAAGGCTTGACAATCTAATGGATGATTGGTTTACCGCAAATACAGTGCAGCCAGAAAAGGCACAAGTTAGATCTGTTGGGGTTACACCACAAGAAGGGACAAGATCTGTACTACCTTGTAAAGGCTATGTGACGTTATCCAGACCTGATAAGCCATTAATGTCCCAAACCCCTGTCCAGTCAACTGAGTCGATAAATTCTAGAATAACCTCTGAGGTCTCTAGAGCATATAGCACCCTGAAAGCTGATTATGTTTCACCAAATACTGCTGGTGCAACACCAGTGCCACTTCTTAAATCGTATCAGCCCCACTCTCATGCACCCTCTCCAGGTGTTGCACAGGAGAGACTAGAAGTTCCTTCTAGAATATTTAACAGGCCAATGCTTACAACCTTGAAGAGTGTCCCAAACACTACTTCACCACAACCATCAACAATTTCAAGCCCATCATTTAATCCTTCAAGGAAATATCCACCAGTGCCACCAAAGCCAATTAATGCATTGACTTCATCAATATTCAACAGACAGGTGCACCTTTCTAAAGGGGATTCATCTAGTGCTGAAGCGAGATTCAGTCCATCTCTAACAGTATCCAACAATTCAGATATCACTTCAACAAAATGTCTATCTGCTAAAAAAACAGATATGGCACTGAGGAAGGCATTGGATTCTTCAATGGCAAGGCTATCCATTGCTCCACCAACGATGCCAAAGACATCTTTGTACACTACCACAGAAATGACTTCTGTCACTCAACCCAAACCAGCCACATCTGACCATATGGGAGCATCTTCAAATTTAAGTTCATTTAATGTTTTAGTTGAAGCTGACACGCCCTCCAGGAAAATTCAAGCTAATGTGAAACCAGTCATAAAAACCAACACAACAGGTGGAGCCCAATATTCACAAACTCATGAAGATTTTGATTTCTTTTGTCAACCACTAAAGGCAAACAACTCTACAGCTACAAAACCTCAGCCAGCCACCACTATTCCTTCCGTATCACCTGGGAAATGTAAGTAGATGGGACAAGTTTTTATGGGAGGGTAAAATATCTTTATTTAAAAGTGGACCAGTAATAAAGATTGCCCCATATAAAGAATGTGTGGATACTTCATCAGAATTTCTCTCCATCAGATAGAGCTCCTTAAGACAATGTAAAACATTTAGGCCCCTTTCACATGATCAGACCGATCGAGTCCACCTGTTTTTCAAGTGGACTCGATCGGGCGCTCCATTGCTCTCTATGACAGTCGGATGGAAACGGACAAGCGGCCCGTTTCCATCTGACAGCCCATAGAGGACAGTGGGCTGTATCCATGTCTGCTCTGCATAAGGGGAGCGGACACAGACCTGTCATCCGCTTGTTCAGCAGGGATCAGCGGGCAGATCCCCCACTGAGCAAGCGGATCCACTGACAGGTCCGCCCTGTGTGAAAGGAACCTTTTTGTGATAAAGTTATTGCCAACTAACTAAAGCATAGTGATGTTGCAATTTGGCCAACTTATCTGAGGCATAGTGATGCTGCTATTATGTCTGGACATTTAGGCATCAATGATTTTAGGTCACTAAAGGACTAAGCCTCTACATTTTGTTCAAAACCTTTTAAATATTTAGTAAAAGTGTTCCATTTTGAGAAATTTGTTGATGCAGAGGTGATTTTTCTTTTTGCTTTTACTTTAGCATCGCTGGAAAAAACACCAGAAATTTGTCTCACCAATATCTGGAAGCACTGCAGTCTGGAAAGTGAGTAGCCAGTGACTCTTCTCCTGCTTGTTTTGTAAAAAGATCTAAGACGTTTCTAGAGATGACAGTTGGTGTTTTTCTTGGTTCACAGGTAAATGCCCTAACATGCACTACTACTTACCGTATCGCTGGCAGGTGTTCAATGGAAGGGATTGGGATGACCTCCCTAATATGGAGGATATCGAAAAGGCTTACAGCGATCCAAAGATTGACAGGTATCTCATGTTACTTTTAAACAACCCAAATTCACCACCTTGTAATGTATATGTTACAAATTATAGAAGAAAAATTCCACCCTAGACAACATGGTATTGTTAAATAAGACCTTGAATCCTTTAATGTTAATGATCTCTTCTATAGATACAAATTTATGGCCCACTAATACTGATTTATTGTCAGTGTGTGAGTTTACTTCCACTTTCTTGGCTTTGCAGGTACCGAGTGCTGATCAACTTTCAGACCATGATATCTGGTACCCAGGCAGTCCGCAGGCTTACCACCCCGTCATCTGTGACCCAGCCCCCTGAATACGTACTGACCACTGAGTGGTGTTGGTACTGGAAGAATGAGTCTAGTACCTGGACTGAATATGGGCAACCGGTAAGTGAAATATCAAACTCTTTTTTTTTCCTTTTCAAAACCCCTCCAGCAAGCAATAAAAACAAAAATGCAACTATACTGTCATTTCTACCTTTAATCAAGAGCTGTCCCTCATAGTATTTCTTTTCCACCACAGGTTGCCCCCAGTCTTTTGGAAGAATGACACCTAAGGGTCTATTTATGAACAATGTTTCATTTGCGCTAACCTAATGAATAATACCTGTAATGATTTTAATCTTGTAATCTACATATAATGCCAGTCTATATTTGTTGTCTTTCACCGGGTGAATTAAATATTTCTTAACATTCGATCCTAAGAGAAAAAAAGCAATTAAGAACATTCGCCTGTAATAGTTAAAGTGGTTGTAAAGGCTTCAGGTTTTTTATCTTACATTTTCTGCATCAAGGTAAAAAAAACTTTTAAGTGTAGTCCTCCCCAGCCCTCCTAAATACTTACCTGAGCCAGATCTCGATCAAGTAGTGAGCCCAAGAGCAGCAGCTCTCTCTCTCCTCAGTGAGAGCAGCTGGAGCCATTGTCTCCTGCTGCTATCAATCAAATTCAGTGATGAGGGTGCAGGGGGCATGGCTGAGCCAGTTGACTATGTGTCAATAGACACACAGTGCGGCTCAGGATCGAGCCTGCATGTGTGCTGTCATAGAAAGCGGCTTCCTGTGATGGCACGTGGAGGAGAGGAGCAGCCCAGAGCACTAGTGGGGCACTCCAGAAGTGGAGGATCCAGATCACTCTGTGCAAAACCAATGTCATGTTTGTTATTTTAAAAAAAGAACCTTTACAATCACTTTAAAAAACATTCATAGAGACTCATCTTAACAATTTAAAAAAAAAAATTGAATGAAAAGAAAAAGTATTTATAGGATAGATATTATGAAACAGACAAAACAGCAGTAAAGGATGTAGGAATAAAAATAAAATGTACTTAGCAAACATTTACCTGTTCTTTGGTTCCAGTCCAATCCATTGCAGGGCAAGTCTACTTTGATGCATTAAGGTAATTGGCTCTCATGAATGACCATTAATAATCCTTTATCATTTTAGTGGAAAACTAGAGATACAGCTGCTAATTTCAGCAGTTGTTTTTGTTGAAGGTGCTTACCAAAATTACATAATAAATTAAAAGGTCTGAGGATTGTGCTGAGGGGTGTTGTAATGTTTTAAAAACTTTAGCATACACTCTCCTAATGACAGTAATTCAAACTATATCAATATTTCTAGATGTTAAGGTTTTGCAGTCCAACAACCAACATAATAATTACAATGAAATCATAAATTGATAAAGACCAGACATGACATATATTGGATGCCTATAACACCTAAAGGTTCTAAAGTGGAACTGAAGGCTCTTTAATAAAACTTGTGAGCGGGCAGGCTGTTTATTGCATTAGAGACACGCAATGGTGTTGATTTACTAAAACAGCAGAATGCAAAATCTGGTGCAGTTCTGCATAGAAACCAATTACCTTCCAGGTTTCATTCTAAAGCTTAACTGAACAAGTTGAACTTAGACGCTGATTGGCCACCATGCACAGCTGCACCAGATTTTTCACTCTCCAGTTTTAGTAAATCAACCCCACTGTCTCTTCTGCAATAAATACACCGACCTGCCTGCTCACAGCATTCTGCAGCATGTAAATTGAGCTGCACATGTGCAGCTCCGCCTACATTGGTTGCATGGTCCCTGTGTGGTGAGATGACTGACTCCTGTGCATGCGCAGGAATTACATCATGCCGCGCTGGCTAGTAAATATGCCTGAAGATGGACTCTTGGGGAGAAGATGCTGGCAGCGGTGAGGAACACCTCATGGACTATGGACGTTAGAGAGGGGGCAAGTATACTGGTTTTAGTTCTGCTTTAATGTGACCAATTAACCTTCTAAGCATTATAGCATAGGCATGTTTGGTACCTACTTGATTGTTATTTTCATATACAGTTGGGGTCAACAGTATTTATGAATGCAATTTCACAATAACAGGGATTATGGATTTTGTGTAGAATCTGAGAGCTGGAGATGTATGAAAAGGGCAGTTTTACCAAGTAGAGCTAGAGTAAAGCTCATTACCAGTTTTGGGCTTCCAGATTCTGCTTAATGGTATTTAATGGAATTGGTTCTGTGTCCTTTCAAAGATGCTATACCATGAATGTCTAATGGGATTTATGATGTCCTGCTTGTATTAGATGTGTCTTAAACTGCACAGTGTTTCGTTGGGGGTTATATGCAATGTGTCTCGGGTACCTCCGGCACCAAATCTAAATCTGGTTGTTTTGTCACTGACTTTTGAAGAAAGGAGGAAGGCATTATGTTCAGTATGGTTCTCTATTCTCTCCACTCAGTTTTTTGGGGTTCATCAAACCTCATTATCATCTTAGATGGGCTAACAAAAAGAGATTTTTATCAGCTGACCTGAGTTTAGCTTTAGGTGGAGTGCTAGGTTGAAGATGGATTAGATTTATAAAATAGGTTAAGGATTAAAATGAATCAGTGGATCAGGTGAAGATGGGAAGTTGAGGTGGGAGTAAATGATCTAGGTTAGTGATGAGGATAAGGCTGATGTGGAAGGGTTGTGGTTAAGAGTTTAGTTGATTGTTAATTCAAGGATTAGATACCAGTTTGATTGTGAGGTATAAAAACCATCCAGTGCCAGACCATGCCTCCATTATTAAGTGGATTCTTTACTATCTGTCTTTGCATGACTATTGGTAAAAGAGCAGATGCACTTTGCAGATATCATATCACCTTGCAGAATAGGCACTGCTCTATTGTATGATTTATGTCCCAGTGTGATTTTTTTGGTTGGATGCTACAGTATGTGTCACACAGGATAATGAATCTCCTGTCTATCTCTGTTCTTCTAGAACACAGAGAACATGAATGCTACCATTCAATCATCAGATCTGGAGTCAATCTACTTGGCCGACCCCACTGGAACGATTCCTTTTACTGCTGGAGACCAGACCTACATTATTGACTGCCAAGGTGTGAACCAGGTTCCTTATGTTAAATCAGCAAATTGTACCTGTTCAATGAATTGAAAAAATGTAATAGGGCAGGGGATAGTTAATTTTGCACAGTTTGCAAAACGAAAGACTTCTGGTTTTTATTGTATATGATGATAAATGCTTCAGTAAAGTCATGTTAATAATGCTGTATACAGGGAACCAGATCTATGGCTTAAAGTGGAACTACAATATATCTGAGCACCACAAACCAAAAACTCTTATTTAATTCATTTTTAATATTCAAAGCAAACTCGCCCATCCATCCATGTCTCTTTGCTTTATTTTGCTGGGAAATCACCTTGAAAAACACCTCCTAGCATTTCTGGCTGTGACCATCTTGAGTAAGGGCAGATGATTCATGTAGCATTTACTTCATGGAATCTATCCTCTCTTAGCTCAGGTATGCAGGCAAAAGGGTGTGCTTAGCTGAGAAAACCCCTCCTGAAGACTCCTGGAATCTATGACATCATTTGTCTAGGCATGGAAACCAGGAAGTAACTGAAGAAATGTAAAAAAAAAGTGTAAAACAAGTAATAATTATATACTTTCCTATCTATTAACTAATGCTGGCAGCATAAGGATTAAAAATAGTCAATGTTGATTGAGAGATTGAAGTTCCACTTTAATGTAACCACTTGGTCACAGGCCAATAATGACTCTTCTCTCATACATGTAAATTCAGCATTTTTTTTTTTTACTAGATAATTACTTAGATCCTCCAAACACGGTATATTTTCTGAAAGCAACGGGCCTGGAGAAAAAAAGTTGGTTGCTGCAA
Organism: Staurois parvus; assembly: GCF_062004578.1. NCBI lineage: Eukaryota > Metazoa > Chordata > Amphibia > Anura > Ranidae > Staurois > Staurois parvus. The sequence continues at coordinate 284,602 of NW_028318248.1, read as the reverse complement.
TTTTTTATGTCGCACAATAGTTGTGCAGCAGTTTTTCAAACACAAATTTTTGGGAAAAAATACACTTTAACAAAATGTAGTGCACACAAACACAATATAATACCCAATTGTTTGGTACATTATAAAAGATGATGTTACACCGAGTAAATAGATACCTAACATATCACGCTTTAAAATTGCGCATGCCCGTGGAATGGTGACAAATTATGGTACTAAATATAACTTTTTTTTTAACACTTTCACTTTAATTTTTTCTTTTTAGCAATTTTATTGCTATCAACAACATTCCTTGTGATAGCTTGTGTGTAGCAACTCAGATCACTTTTACATTATAGAGAATTGCCAGCTGAAAAAGAAAAAAAAGATACCGGGTCATAACTGCAGCTGCAGCCATGACTCTGGTAGAACCACTGAAATCAGAGGATGTACTGGTACATCCTTCTGGGGCAAGTGGTTAGGTTGAAATTTCATATCATGGGATACAGTGCAGACAGAGGGACAGGAGCTAAAAAATATTCCAAATATGTAAATATAAAGAAAAAGCAAAAGGTATGTGAAATTTTCAAAAAGTCAGCACAGCTGACCATCACACCTATATGAGCTTGTTAGACATCCCATTCCACTAATATGGAGTTGCCCCCTTTGGGGCTCTAACATCCCCCACTCTTATGGGAAGGCTTTCCACAAGTAGTTGTAGATAAAGAGGACTGTAGCAATATCAACAAAAAGTAAGTTACTTACATAAACACAATAATCTGGCAAAAAGGAAAAGGTGCAAAGGCATGACTTAGGCCTCATTGCACACAGGGCATTTTAAAAACGCTGCTTCTCTTGGCAGCAGCGTTTTGGCAGAAAACACGCCTGACGCTTTTACAAGCATTTAAGTGCATTTACAGGTGTCATGCACTTGGGCATTAATTCATTTCATTAACCAGAATGAAATGAATTAACGCCAGCGTTAACGCACATTTTGGCACATTTAGATGCCTTTACACGCATTTACACACGTCAACTGTTTTTTCTGCCAAAATGCTGCTGCTCCTTGACGCACTGACAGTAGGTTTTTTTTTTTACAGCTCCTAAAAGCCCCTGCCACTAAGTCTGTGTGTGCATAGACACATAAGATAACTTTGTGTAAACCCCCACAAATACCCAGTAAAATGACTGGCCTCAGGTGGTACACAGAGATGAAAGAATTCCTCCTACACCAATTGTTCCTGTTTATCTACAGCCGTTTTTCCCCTACAGCCATTTAAAGTGAAGAATTTACACAGGATCTCTCAGCTCTGAAAAGCAGGGGGTGGGAGCTGAAGTTACATCAGTGAGGAGAGCTCTGAGAGCTGATTGGAGGGATTTGACACACCCAGCTTCACACAGCTTACAGGAACAGAGGTGAGGCTGTCCATCTGCTGGAGGTCCCTCCCTGTCACATTTTTTTCTCTTGGTGTCAGAAATACTTGTCAGAAGTGACTCATGCTTATAGCAGAGGAATGAGGCAGCGGACAGAAATAACACTTGGTGCTCTGGATTAACCACATGCCGCCCAGCCACCGCATATAAACGGTGGCAGGGCGGCGCTCGTAGGCAAAAGCACGTTTTAAAACGGCTGCCTTCAAAACAGGTAGGGGGCGCGCGCCCGCCCTGCCTGTCCCGTGGGTGTCAGCAGCGGGTCTCCGCCGCTGGGTATTTACCAGCTGTTTTGCCGCGATGAGCGGTAATCACTGACACAGAGCAGGGCTGCATTGTTTACACACAGCCTGCTCTGTGGCAGTTCGCCGACAAGCTGCAGAGGGAGAGAAGAGTTTCTCTCCCTGGATCAGCTCCCCCCTCCCTCCCCCGTCCAGTACACACCCCCGCCCCCTAGTAAAACACTCCCCTTACACAGCAAATTCTAAAAATGTTAACCCCTTCCTCCCCAGTGACATTAGTACAGTTTCAGTGTTTTTTTTTCACTGATCACTGTATTGGTGTCACTGGGGATGTCAGTGACCCCAAGTCAGTTCCCCCCCAGTGTCAAAATGTCCGCCGCAGTCCCGCCATAAGTCGCTGGTCGCCGCCATATGTCGCTGATTGCCGCTATATGCCGCTGATCGGCGCCATTATTAGTATAAATAAAAATTAAAAATCCCAGTATCTTTCCCGCCATTTGTAAATGCTATAACTTTCACTTAAACCAATTAATTTACACGTATTGTTTTTTTTTTTAGCAAAGACATGTCACAGAATGCATTTTGGCAGAAATTTATAACTAAATTTGATTTTTGCATTTTTTTTTACTGGACATGTTTTATAGCAAAAAGTCCAAAATATTGTTTTTTTTTTCTCAAAATTGTCAGCCTTTTTTTTTATAGCACAAAAAATAAAAACCGCACAGGCGATCAAATACCACCAAAAGAAAGCTCAATTTGTGGGGAAAAAAAGGATGTAAATTTCATTTATGTACCGTATTGCATGACCGCGCAATTGTCCGTTAAACTAGCGCAGCGCTGTATAGCAGAAAAATGGTGTAAATTGCAGTATTTATACCATAGATTGTAGACGCTATAACTTCCACACAAAGCAATCAATATACACTTATTGGGATTTTTTTTACCAAAAACATGGAGCAGAATACATTTTGGCCAAAATTTATAACCAACTTTGAGTTTACTATATATTTTTTATAGCAGAAAGTAAAAAATATTGTTTTTCTTCAAAATTTTTGGCCTTTTTTTGTTTATAGCGTGAAAAATAAAAAGCGCACAGGTGATACACCGAAAGAAAGCTCTATTTGTGTGAAAAAAAGGACGTAAATTTTGTTTGGGTGCAGCATTGCATGACCGCAAATTAAAATCCTCAGGAGCTCAAGTGGTTAAGAGTACACACTATAGAGCGGTTTTCACGCTGATGTGCTGTGGTTTACTCACACCGTGGGTGCAGTGCAGTGTTCCTGTAGTTTTCCTGCGGGTTTGTCGTGCTTAGCTGCAGACGTTTGGTATATCCTATGGGTTTGGTGCACTTTCTGAAAGCACATCAAAACTCCTGAATGCAGGAGTTTTGGCATGCTTTCAGAAAGTGCCCCACACCTGCAGGATATAATAGAAGTCTGTGGCAAAGCACAGCTAACCCAAGAAAGTCACAGATGCACTGTGCTGCACCCACAGTGCAGGTAAACTACAGCACATCATTGTAAAAGCAGCATTATAGGGGGCTCAGAACAGTAAGGGTTAATTTACATTTGCAGTTTGGGGGGTGGTATAACCCCATAGTTAAAATGTTTTACCACCCCTGCCCCAACCGCACCCTCTTTAGCTGCAGTGGCCAGGGGTGTACACATGCCGCAGCAGCAGTTATATGTGCTGTCATGGTTGGTGGGTGTAGCACCTGCCAAGCATGACCAATGCTTGTGAATGAGGCCGCTCTGCAAGTGCCCTGCAACCTTGTGCAGTACAGCAAACAAGGGGTTAATGCAGGCAGCAGTGTGTTCCTTTCTCACCACCTGCGTTAATCCCTTGGTCCCCACAGAAGCATGCAGTTGTGGGGCACTTGCAAAGTGGTAGTAGCACCCACGAAAAGCAACAGGGGGTTAGCAAAAGGGGGGTTAGTTCCTGCTGCAGCATGTATACACCTTTGGCTTCTGCCTCAGCAGCTAAAGGGGGTAGGGTTTGCGGGTGGTAAAACTGCGACTCAGCCTCAGAGTTTTACCACCCTCCAACTGTACATGTGAACGAGCCCTAAGGGTGCCACAGCCGAATGCAACTAAGGGCTCATTCACAAGTGCAGCAGGCACTGCTGTTCTTCTGAAAAGTGTGTTTGACAGGTGGCGAGGAGGTGATATGTTGCCTCCTCACCACCTGATTTAAACTCATGATTGCCGTGCAATGGATGCACTTGCGACACGATTACATAGTTACATAGTTAGTCTGGCTGAAAAAAGACAAACGTCCATCCAGTTCAGCCATCAATAAAAAAAGTTATAATCCTATACCCACAGTTGATCCAGAGGAAGGCAACAAAACCCAGCAAAGTATGATCCAATTTACTCCTGCTGGGAAAAAATTCCTTCCTGATCCCCCGAGAGGCAATCGGATATTCCCTGGATCAACTTTACCTATAAATGTTAGTATCCAGTTATATTCTGTGTATCTAAGAAACAATCCAGGCCTTTTTTAAAGCAATCCACTGAGCTGGACAGAACCAAGTCTTGAGGGAGTCTATTCCACATTTTCACAATTCGTACTGTGAAGAAACCTTTCCATATGTGGTGATTACATTTCTTTTCCTCCAGACGTAAAGAGTGCCCCCTTGTCCTCTGTGATGACCTCAGGGTGAATAGCTCTACACCGAGTTCACTACATGAACCACTGATGTATTTATACATGTTGATCATATCCCCCCTTAATCTCTACTTCTCAAGAGAGAATAAATTAAATTCCTCTAATCTTTCCTCATAGCTGATCTCCTCCATTCCTCTTATCAGTTTGGTTGCCCTTCTCTGTACTTTCTCCAGTTCCCCAATGCTCTTTTTGTGAATTCATGGTAGTACGGCAATTAGAGGTGTAAATCAGACGTGAGGAGGTGACACTGGGCAACACTGTGCCCGGTGATCTATGACTTCTCCCATGTTGTTCAGGTAGATTTCCACCTCTTTAAGGTTGACTACCCCTACTATAGAGGGAAATACTTTGTTCATATTTCATGTTTGACGATTAAAAAACTTTACAGCCCAACTCCGGACAAAAAAGTTTTCTCTTCCACTGGGGCTATGCCTGCAGAAAGCCTTGAACTCACCCAATCCTCTACTCCACCAGCAGGCAGCGCTACCCCACCATCCAGCAGTTGACTGTTTCTGGCATATTCACTTTCAGAGCAGCTCTATGAAGCATGCTCTGGGCTTCATTACATCAGGAACAGTCCATTGTTCAACACCGCTAGACCACATGGGGATGGGGTATAAGGGGTGCACACCTGCCACACCTTCAGGGATCTTGTGCTTAGAGGATTGGAGGATCAGGTAGGTATTGTCACGGGCGCAAGATCGCCGCCACCAACATGCAACAATCTCATGATCGCGACATCCAATAGGTCACAATCGCGGCGTCAGACCCCAGACCTTCTCACCAAACTCGTGACCGAAGGACTGGCCGATCCAAACCGTGATGTGACGATGTGACGTGCGTAACAATGCCACACCCAGCTGCACCATACACTGCGATTTTCGTGCTAATGGATTTCAATCTGTGCCTGCAGCCTGGATGCACTTGTTACTGGGTCAGGTTAATCACGCAACTAACCATTCACTGCCACCACCTCCTTTTTGTACCGAGAAAAGAGGAAACTCAGGGTTCAGCTATAACACTATGATGATTGAAATAATTGTCTATATAAAACGGTCCTCAGGCCGGTTATACAGAGGTTAAAACAAACAGTAGCGTCTCTTCAAAAGGCAGGGATTCGTAAATTGCAATTAAAAGCTATAGAAACAGTTCAACACTTTCAGAAAGGAAGATTTATTACTAAAAGGTCAAACAGGGTGCAATAAAAAATATTTACAGAAAAAAGATGTAACTAAGATATATAGATATATATATATATACACACAAAGAACCATAGCACAGCAAAGAGATAACAGGGAGAAGTTAAAGGGTTAAGTTACTTGCCATTTAAGCCTTTGATGTAAGCAGATCCAAGTTGCAGAGCGAAAGGGTCTCCTCAGGTGGTATTGATGGAAAAAATGGGAGATGTCTTTAACTTTTTTCTTTAGGCCTGCTAGTCTGTTTTTTAAAGTCCCCCAGCGGGGGGGGGGGGGGGGGGGTGTGGCTCTGAGTGACTGACCAATACTTTGTTTAGGGAGGGATCGGCAGGCGGAACCCAAAATTAGAACCAGCATCTCTGATAATTCATATTCTGGCCTATAACTTCCCAGCTGCACAAGTGACAATCTCTCCGCGGGTATTTTATTATGCAGATAAGTCTAAGGATCATGTAGATATGAATTATGAAATTGTACGTTACACGGTGTACGAGTTCTATGTTTTGGCTACCCTGATGATCTGAGGTGGACGAGTGACCCATCAAAATGTTAGTCTGCGTATTGGCCATCTGACGAGGTGCCCGGTTTTTATGTAAGTCTTCCATATTTCAAGATATGAAACATAGGGGAAAACTGGATCTTTTAAAAATGTTATCTGGTTTGTGCTTCTTGGGAATGCCTTGAACTCTTGGGAAGGCTCCGTTATTTTTTCCCGAGGTGGGAAATTACACAGGTTCTTTGGACAGTGCGGTGCCATGTGGCTCCCTGCTGGGATCTGGCCTGTGACACTTTTAACACACACACATCTGTCACGGTGCCTCTCAGAAAGGGAGGGGGAAGGAGAATAAGGGATAAATGATTACTTTTAATAAAGGGGGAATCTGCGTCCATCTCTGATGCGCAAGTTTGCTACAGGTATATCTGCTTTCTCCTCTCCCCTAGTCAAAAACAAGCAACTAACCCATGTAGTGCGGGCACACAGGGTATCAACAAAGATTGACCAAAAGATCAAGCAAGGTGCTATTCGGAGCTTCAGGGAGCTCAGTAGGAAGAGTCGTTGTCAGACACAGCAGAGGTCCTGGGTTTGAATTCAGATCCTGGTAACCTGGCTCACATTAGCATTTCATTTGATCATAGGGTTGAGGTCAGAGCTTTGTGCGGCCACTTCAGTTCCTCCACACTAAACTGGTCACAACATGTCTTTATAGAGCTGGCTTTGTGCACAGAGGGAGAGACATGCTGGAATGGAAAAAGGTCTGGAACATGCTGGAACAAAAAAAGAGTCTTTCCCAAACTCTTACCACACATTATAAAAGAACCCAGTTGTCCAAAATGTCTTGGAATACTGTAGTATTAAATGTACCCTTCACTGGAAACGCCTGAACTCAATAATTCAGAGGCGTCCACTTACCTTTGGCCATACAGTGTTTATAGAAAGCAAGAGAGGGGTGAAAGTTCTGTGTCAGCCGCTGCAAAGCCTAACGTGGCTACCCCTAGTATAGAATAAATTATGCTCAGCCATAGTAACTGTACAGTTTGGGAGCTGTTATATAATATATTCTGAACATATCATGCATTATGAATATTTTCAGTAATTCTTTTCTATAATGGAAGTTCTATTGTTCTTCGTTATAATGTTCCTTTTAGTCATTACTCTTCATTTTATTAACGGTTTCCCCTTTCAGACATGAAGCAAAGGAACATATATTTTACGACCGAGAAAGAAGTGCGTCGGAGACCCAAATTCCTTGATTTCCAGAATGTGAAGATGTTGAGAGGAAGGTAATAGGAAACATCACAACTTAGAGCTCTGTTTAGTTCAAAACTGTCATTTTCCAAATTTCTCTGGACAGTTTTTCCTCTTTACTTTACAATACTTGGATTAAATAAAAGAATCCAATATAATTCAGACCCCTGTAATTTATTAATATGCTGTGCTGCTTGCCACCTCAACAAAAAGTTAACTGCACATGTAGGATGTCATATGCCAAAGGTAGCCAGACACTAAAAGGAACTGGGGGGGGGGGGGGGCAGTGAGCTTTCTGGAAGCTGGAAATAGTTTTTTTTCTTGCTGTTTTTTTTTTCCACCAGTCTGCATAATAGTCACCATTTTTCACCACACATCAGCAGTGCAAGATTTATAAATTGGTGGAAATGTTCCAAATAAGACACAGCTATTGTTCTGATCTGTATGAAATGGATCTGTATCTGTATATACTGTAGTAGCAGAAGTACACCAGCTGGTGCAAAGGACAGATTGGATTGGCAATACAGGAAGAGGAAAGACACTGGTAGGGGACATGCTACAAATGTGTAGTCTTTCTTGGCGTTGAAGTAGAAAATATTGTACATGTGCATTATATATATTGTAAGGCACTGGCTAGCAGCATTGTGGATGGTATTTATGTGTCAGTTTCTCACCTACACATGGTGAGGGGTTCCCAGTTTTATGGCCGATATGGAGAAATCAAACGTTTTGCTTCCAAAGCTTCTTAGCCACTTCCCGTCCGGCCCATGTATTTAAATGGCTGGACGGGAGCAGTGCAGGGGCGTGTTACCGTTCATAAATGGTGCCCGCTATTTTAGCCTGTGCACGCTCCCTGGGAGTGCGCGCCACTGCGATTTGGGAGGACACAGCGGAACACCGATCGCTGTACAGGACCTCTGTGTGAGGTCCCGATCATGAATAGTAATAAGCAAGATGTCACATCTGACATCATTGCTTACTACTAGTGAAATCTGTTAATGATCACATGGTACAAGGCTATTCACAACAGCCTTGTACCATGTGACAAGCTGTGACCAATCACAGCTCGCACAGTATTTCTCAATGGCTGCAAGAAATGATTGCTTTTACAGCCTTTATGTGTGTAAAAGCCATCAATTGTAAAAAAAAAAAATCTTCATCACTCCCCACAAGTAGTACAGTGTCACTATGGTGACATTGTGCTGCTAGGGTGACAGTATGTTTAAAAAAAAAAAAATTAATATATATATATATATATATATATATATATATATAAATAATACTATAAAAAAAAAATTAAAAAATGTGAAAAAAAGTTTGCAAAAATTATAATTTTTGGTTATAAACTAATTTGGGTTATTGTTTTTTTACTAAAAATATAGCTGAATACATTTTGGCCAAGATTTCTGAAGAAAGATTATTTATTTGCAACATTGTATAAGAAAAACACTTTTTTTCTAAATTTTTGGACTTTTTCATTTTTTTTTTCCCCAAAAAAAAGACATTTATTGATGAAGTGCATAACGGTACAAAAGACATGTAAATGATACATAAAAGAGACAATGGGCACTGCATACAGCGTCACAGCAGTAAATCAAATGCAAAAACATGCAACGGTATTGAACTAGGCTACGACCAGGTTATACTTGTAGTAATCAGGCGTTATTGTAGTGCTATCTGGGATGTTGCTGCGTCGAACCTCCTATACGTATACTTCGCCATGCAGGGCTGTAGCGGGAGGGAGGATAGATGCGGTGCCTGCACATAAGGCAAGACCAAAAACTGATGACAATAGAAATAACTGGAAGCCAGCTCAAATTATCGTAGGGGCCGCTGATGAAAATGGGGAGAATAGGAAAATCGCATGCCTAGTGTTCCAATTGGTAAAAGTCACAACTGTCAGAGCATGTAACAAAAGGACAAGAGGAGAGAAAAAAAGAAGGAAAGAAAAGAAGAAAAGAATAAGATAGAAGAGGAGAGGGAGAGAAATAAGGGAGGAAAAAAAAGGGGGGGGGAGGGAAACAAGCGTAGTTTGTAGTAACAGCAATACCGGGGGTTGATCAAGAATGGGGTCAGGAATTAAGCTATCGCCAAAGTCATGTGGGTGGGAATACGTCACCTTTTTCATTATTATAGCAAAAAAAAAAATTTTAATCCCAGTGGTGAATAAATACCACCAAAATAAAGCTCTATCTGTCTAAAAAAAAATGCTAAAAAATTCATATGGGTACAGTTTTGCATGACCGCGCAATTATTCAAAGTGTGATAGCGCTGAAAGCTGAAAATTGGCCTGGACAGGAAGGGGGTGAAAGTGTCCGAACTTGAAGTGGTTAAGCTTTGGATAGGATAAAGCCTCGGTTACTAGATCCATGTCTTATCGTTGTGCCAGACCTCATTATTAATCTCATTTGTCCACAAGCCTTTATATATGTGAGCTGACTGATGCTCAGGGCTCTCTTGCTCTCCCCTTCTGCTGTGTGAGCCTGTTGCTGGGTGAAAAGGCTGAATTCTGGCAAAAAACTAAGAAGGTACATGTGATGCCTGTTTGTTTTGGGGAACCCATTAGGGAGCACCTCACCAGGTAGGAACTGACCTGAGTTTAGTTAGACGACAGGATGACAGGATGTTTTGTTTGTTTTATGCTGTAGCCTTGCTGTACAACTCACTCCTGCATTGATCTGTGTATCTTTAATGCCTTGCTGAATAAAAGTGCAGGATAAACCTGCTTATACTGTTCCTGGGTGTCTCTGTCTTATGCATGGTTTACTGACACTAATACCAGTCGAGTTTATCCCGTTTATGATATCTATGTAAATTTGTGTAATTAGAATGGTGATAAACATAAACGCACATTTTTATATTGCATCTAACCAATAATGTAGTGGCTGCATTTTGTTTTTGGCTTTTTTTCCCTTTATTTTCACCTTCCATCCAGCCAGTACATTTGCTATTTTTTTCAACTTCCTTTAAAAGACCAAGCTGTCTAGCAGAAGTGGCAGTTAGAGGATTGGGACAAACCACTGAGCACTGACAGCAATGCTTACGATGATCGGCGTATATTCATTTATGTAAAACCTTTATCCCAAAAGGTAAAAAAGATGTTGCTGTATCTGTTTAAGAAGTGTTAGCTGGAGTTCATCTTTAGTGTGTTCGTCAAGTCCATCTAAATTTGCTAGTATCTAACACTACCCTCTTTCCAGATTGACAGTTGCACCTCCATCCAGAATGGAGACACCCTAAGACAGGAAGTGTGTTACTGGCTGGATCACCAGGTGAAAAAAAAAACCTAAAAAAAAACAGCTACCAAATGTATGAATTGGCAATCCACAATATGTTACATTTTTGTTTTCAGGTTTATTACTTCTTTACATCAGTATATTGGAGTTATAAATGAAAGGGTATGTGTGCTTATGTGTTAAATAATTTATATATCACTTGACAAAATCTGTTTGAATCCGGAGTTATCAGTCTGGAGGATGGATTTAACCACTAGCCTACAGGGCACTTATACCCCCTTCCTGCCCAGGCCAATTTCCAGCTTTCAGCGCTGTCACACTTTGAATGACAATTGCGCGGTCATGCAACACTGTACCCATATGAAATTTTTATCATTTTTTTGTGACAGATAGAGCTTTATTTTGGTTGTGTTTAATCACCTCTGAGTTTTTTATTTTTTCTAAGGGCTCGTTCACACTAGGCTGTTTTGCCAACGCTTGCCAAACGCCCCTATAGCGTTTGGCAAGCGTTGGTCCGGCGTTTGTGGAGCGTTTTTTAACGCTTGGCAAACGCTCCGCAAACGCCGCATGCGCGGTTTAGCGGCGGTTGCTAGGCGTTTGCCGAGCGTTAATAACGCCCCACAAATGCCTATAATGCAGTTTGAGTGGTGTTACCGCTCCGCAAACGCCCCGCAACCGCGTCGCAACCGCACCGCAAACGCCGGCCGGGCGTTTGCGGAGCGGCACCATAGACGAGAATAGGAGGCTTCAAAGCCTCCTGACTCGTCCAGAGGCGTCCGTTTTGCCGCGACGCGACGCAAACGCTCCCGTTAGAACAGCACCATGTGCTGTAATGTGCAGAATTGGCAGAGGCGTTTGGGAAGCGGTAAAAACGCTTCCCAAACGCCTCTCTGCCGCCTGCACACAAGGCTAGTGTGAACGTAGCCTTAAACAAACCAAAAACCACTAAAAATTTTTAAAAAAAAAATTTTTTTTTTCTTAGTTTTTATAAAATGTTGTAAATAAGTGATTTTTCTCCTTCACTGATGTGCGCTAATGAGGCTGCAGTGATGGGCACTGATAGGCTGCACTGATGGACACTGATAGGTGACACTGATTGGCAGCACTGATAGTTGGCACTGATTGGCATTGATAGTTGGCACTGACTGGAACTGATGGGTGACACTGAAAGGCAGCTCAGGTTGGCACTGATATGTGGCATTGATGTGCACTGGTAGGCACTGATATGTGGCATTGATGTGGCACTGATGGGCACTCGCAGGTGGCATGGATGAGCACTGACAGCTGGCACTAATGGACACTGACAGGTGACTACAAATGTGTAGTCTTTCTTGGCGTTGAAGTAGAAAATATTGTACATGTGTATTATATATATTGTAAGGCACTGTCGAGCAGCATTGTGGATGGTATTTATGTGTCAGTTTCTCACCTACACATGGTGAGGGGTTCCCAGTTTTATGGCCGATATGGAGAAATCAAACTTTTTGTTTCCAAAGCTTCTTAGCCACTTCCTGTCCGGCCCATGTATTTAAACGGCTGGACGGGAGCAGTGCAGGGGCGTGTTGCCGTTCATAAATGGTGCCCGCTATTTTAGCCTTTCGCACGCTCCCTGGGAGTGCGCGACACTGCGATCCGGGAGGACACAGCGGAACACCGATCGCTGTACAGGACCTTTGTGTGAGGTCCCGATCATGAATAGTAATAAGCAAGATGTCACATCTGACATCATTGCTTACTACTAGTGAAATCTGTGAATGATCACATGGTACAAGGCTATTCACAACAGCCTTGTACCATGTGACAAGGTGTGACCAATCACAGCTCGCACAGTATTTCTCAATGGCTGCAAGAAATCATTGCTTTTACAGCCTTTATGTGTGTAAAAGCAATTATTGTAAAAAAAAAAAAATCTTCACTCCCCACAAGTAGTACAGTGTCACCATGGTGACACTGTACTGCTAGGGTGACAGTATGTTTAAAAAAAAAAATAAAAATAAATATATATATATATATATATATATATATATATATATAAATAATAATATAAAAAAAAAATAAAAATGTAAAAAAAGTTTGCAAAAATTATGATTTTTGGTTATAAACTAATTTGGGTTTTTTTTTTTTTTACTAAAAAGATAGCTGAATACATTTTGGCCAAGATTTCTGAAGAAAGATTATTTATTTGCAACATTTTATAAGAAAAACACTTTTTTTCTAAATTTTTGGACTTTCTCTTTTTTTTTCCTCAAAAAAAAGACCTTTATTGATGAAGTGCATAATAGTACAAAAGACATGTAAATGATACATAAAAGAGACAATGGGCACTGCATACAGCGTCACAGCAGTAAATCAAATGCAAAAACGTATGCAACGGTATTGAACTAGGCTACGACCAGGTTATACTTGTAGTAATCAGGCGTTATTGTAGTGCTATCTGGGATGTTGCTGCGTCGAACCTCCTATAAGTATACTTCGCCACGCAGGGCTGTAGCGGGAGGGAGGATAGATGCGGTGCCTGCACATAAGGCAAGACCAAAAACTGATGACAATAGGAATAACTGGAAGCCAGCTCAAATTATCGTAGGGGCCGCTGATGAAAATGGGGAGAATAGGAAAATTGCATGCCTAGTGTTCCATTTGGTAAAAATCACAACTGTCAGAGCATGTATCAAAAGGACAGGAGGAGAGAAAAAAAGAAGGAAAGAAAAGAAGAAAAGAAAAAGATAGAAGAGGAGAGGGGAGAGGGAGAGGGAGAGAAAGAAGGGAGGAAAAAAAAAAGGGGGGGGGAGGGGGGGAGGAAAACAAGCGTAGTTTGTAGTAACAGCAATACCGGGGGTTGATCAAGAATGGGGTCAGGATTTAAGCTATCGCCAAAGTCATGTGGGTGGGAATACGTTACCTTTTTCATTAATATAGAAAAAAAAAAAATTTAAATTCCAATGGTGAATAAATACCACCAAAATAAAGCTCTATCTGTCTAAAAAAAATGCTAAAAAATTCATATGGGTACAGTTTTGCATGACCGCGCAATTATTCAAAGTGTGATAGCGCTGAAAGCTGAAAATTGGCCTGGACAGGAAGGGGGTGAAAGTGTCCGAACTTGAAGTGGTTAAGCTTTGGATAGGATAAAGCCTCGGTTACTAGATCCATGTCTTATCGTTGTGCCAGACCTCATTATTAGTCTCATTTGTCCACAAGCCTTTATATATGTGAGCTGACTGATGCTCAGGGCTCTCTTGCTCTCCCCTTCTGCTGTGTGAGCCTGTTGCTGGGTGAAAAGGCTGAATTCTGGCAAAAAACTAAGAAGGTACATGTGATGCCTGTTTGTTTTGGGGAACCCATTAGGGAGCACCTCACCAGGTAGGAACTGACCTGAGTTTAGTTAGACGACAGGATGACAGGATGTTTTGTTTGTTTTATGCTGTAGCCTTGCTGTACAACTCACTCCTGCATTGATCTGTGTATCTTTAATGCCTTGCTGAATAAAAGTGCAGGATAAACCTGCTTATACTGTTCCTGGGTGTCTCTGTCTTATGCATGGTTTAATGACACTAATACCAGTCGAGTTTATCCCGTTTATGATATCTATGTAAATTTGTGTAATTAGAATGGTGATAAACATAAACGCACATTTTTATATTGCATCTAACCAATAATGTAGTGGCTGCATTTTGTTTTTTGGCTTTTTTTTCCCTTTATTTTCACCTTCCATCCAGCCAGTACATTTGCTATTTTTTTCAACTTCCTTTAAAAGACCAAGCTGTCTAGCAGAAGTGGCAGTTAGAGGATTGAGACAAACCATTTAGCAGTGACAGCAATGCTTACGATGATCGGCGTATATTCATTTATGTAAAACCTTTATCCCAAAAGGTAAAAAAGATGTTGCTGTATCTGCTTAAGAAGTGTTAGCTGGAGTTCATCTTTAGTGTGTTAGTCAAGTCCATCTAAATTTGCTAGTATCTAACACTACCCTCTTTCCAGATTGACAGTTGCACCTCCATCCAGAATGGAGACACCCTAAGACAGGAAGTGTGTTACTGGCTGGATCACCAGGTGAAAAAAAAAACTAAAAAAAAACAGCTACCAATGTATGAATTGGCAATCCACAATATGTTACATTTTTGTTTTCAGGTTTATTACTTCTTTACATCAGTATATTGGAGTTATAAATGAAAGGGTATGTGTGCTTATGTGTTAAATAATTTATATATCACTTGACAAAATCTGTTTGAATCCGGAGTTATCAGTCTGGAGGATGGATTTAACCACTAGCCTACAGGGCACTTATACCCCCTTCCTGTCCAGGCCAATTTCCAGCTTTCAGCGCTGTCACACTTTGAATGACAATTGCGCGGTCATGCAACACTGTACCCATATGAAATTTTTCTCTTTTTTTGTGACAGATAGAGCTTTATTTTGGTTGTATTTAATCACCTCTGGGTTTTTTATTTTTTCTTAAACAAACCAAAAACCACTGAAAATTTTGAAAAAAAAAAAAAAATTTTCATAGTTTTTATAAAATGTTGTAAATAAGCGATTTTTCTCCTTCACTGATGTGCGCTAATGAGGCTGTAGTGATTGGCACTGATAGGCTGCACTGATGGACACTGATAGGTGACACTGATTGGCAGCACTAATAGGTGGCACTGATTGGCATTGATAGGTGGCACTGACTAGCACTGATAGGTGGCACTGAAAGGCAGCTCAGATGGGCACTGATATGTGGCATTGATGTGCACTGGTAGGCACTGATATGTGGCATTGATGTGGCACTGGCAGGTGGCATGGATGAGCACTGACAGCTGGCACTGATGGACACTGACAGGTGGCACTGCTGGTGCTACACTGATCATCAGGGCACACTGATCATCAGTGCCCTGATGATCAGTGCACATGTCCCCTCCGAGGAATGCTCTTCTCTCCTCTTGAGCTGTCAGCATGACAGCTCGTGAGGAGAGAAATGCCGATAACTGGCATTTCCCTGTTTGCATGTGATCAGCTGTGATTGGACACAGCTGATCACATGACCGAGCCGAGATCTTCAGCAATTTCTGTGGATCAGTGATCCGCTGTGTCCGAGGGACACAGCACACTGCCGATCACCGCGCTGCACGCTCCCAGAGCTGCGCATGCACGGTGAGAATGGGAGGATGTCATATGACTTCCTCCCAGAACTAGAGAACCACCTTGCGCCTATCATTATTATTATTATTATTATTACTACGAGTTTATATAGCGCCAAAGGGTTTGCTCAGCGCTGTACAATAGGGGGGGACAATACATGGCACAGTACAACAAAGACAGACAGCGTATCATTGGACTATATGGTGGGCGGGAGGCGGTTAAGGATGTGGCTATCAGCCCTGAGGGTGTGCAGTGTGTCTGGATGTTGGTCCTGCGGGGTGCGCACTATGGTCAACTGATCTGTGTGCAATAAGATCAGTTTGGGGGATGTCACCAGCAGCATGCGGGGTGAGCAATGTGGCCAATAATTAGGGGGAAGAAAAGTGTGGCCGTTAATCTTGAACTGTTGCGTAATGTGGCCTTCCAGTCCAGGGAGCGAGTCATTGATGAAGAAGTTACATAATGGGCCCGTCACTCGACATGGAGGGTTTTGTGTGGATGTGGCTGTCAGTTTGGGGGATTTCAATAGGTAACTAGAGGGAATAATATGAGAGCTGGTCTAAAGTGAGGTTTAGGTTTGGAGTGATTTTTTAAACTCTATTTTACATTATGATACATTGACACAAATATTTAATAACTTTTTATGGAATTTGACATGTAAAATACATAACCACACAAATGGACATATAGAAAATCATATGCAGTAAAAAATATAAAGTAAAAAAAAAGTACAAAAAAAATAGGAGAATTAGTCAGCTTAGGGCTTGTGCCAAAGGGCTTCATTGAGCAAATGCAGTGTGCTTTTGATGTCCATTTGAAATGTTTGTGAGACCATCCAGAGTTCATTGCAGGTGCAGTTGATTTCCTTCGGACTAGCATATGACCTGCTTCAGCTGCTTTTGCATCCCCATAGACTTGCACTGGGAGGGAAGCAGTTCTGAAACAAATAAAAGCTCCTTGACACTGGCCCATAGGGAAAAGCAGAGGAACCAAAGAAAAGTCTAGATATACAGGTTCTTTTAGACTCCGGATTTCTCACTAAAGAGAACCTGTCAGACTTTTTTGTCCTCTGTGTGATGAAAAAAAAAGGTAATGAAAAAAAATATTTTAAATAGTAAAAAATTTAAGTTACACCCAAGCACATAAAAATACCCCCCTAAAAAATTTTTGGGAGGCCACCCACCCCCACATATATGACTCAGAGGAGTAACTAGAACTTTCAAGGCCCCAGTGCAAGAAACCATAAAGGGTCCCCCTGATCACCCTCCTTCTTTCTGAGCCCAGGGCCATTCCCATTGATCCTGAGGCCCTATACTCCAGAGGAGAGTGCCCCTTACATCAAAGACTTAAGTGCACCCCTTATATCATTTATATTTCACCGAAAAGTTAGGTGATTTTGTTGCGTTTGTGTGCCCTAAAATTAACCAAAATCACATGTAGGCCCCTGTTGTGCTTTTTCGTGTGTGCCAAATTCATTGTTGCTGCGGTGCAATTTTGAAAAAAAAGCGTTGGGGACTTCTTCAGGTTTCTAGCAGGTAGTGCTGACCTACCCACAACGTGTGCACCAAATGCACATGTACAGACCTGAACCTGTTCTTACATCAGTGTCCTCAATCCCCACTGCACATCACAGTCCCCTCCTCATTCACGGCAAGATCCCCTCTTGATGAGTGTCCTCAGCTCCCCCTTTACATCACCCCCCTCCACCCCTTTCACAGTAGTGTTCTCACACTTCCTTGACATCAACCCCCCCAACAGTACTGTCCTCTGCCCCTTCATTGAAGTGTACTCTGCCACTTATTACATCATCCCCCCATATTACTGTCCCCAGAGCCCCCCCATGTTACTGTCCTCAGCCCCCACATTACTTTCCTCAGGTCCCCCCTCCCATGTTACTGTCCTCAGCCCCCACATTACTGTCCTCAGCCCCCCAACATTACTGTCCTCCGCCCCCCTACATTATAGTTCTCAGCCTCTCCCACTTTAATGTCCTCAGCCCCCACATTGTACCTATCCAAGGGTTTCAAGGTAGAAGCTGGAAACTACAGGCCAGTGAGTGTAACACCTTAACACCCGACAATCTGCTATAGGCAGGGCGGGACATTCCTCCTCAGTGGGTGTCATATGACATATGACAGCGAAGTGGTCCGGACACATCTGATGACTGATCACTACACTGACTTGCTGCCACATTAGATCACATGACAATTGCAAACAATGGATGGCTTCCTTTCATGCTATCCATTGTATACAATTGTGTTGTTAGCTGTGATTGGTCACAGCGATCACATGGTACAAACAGGGCCAATCACAGCCCATCTGTTCCAATCACAGCTAATCACAACAAAAGACACTGAATGAATCCGTTTCATTCAGTAATATTGTTTTCTAATATCAATGAAATTCATTGGTATAAGCAATCATAATGTGTAAAAAAACATCCTGTTCGCTTCCCTAGATCAGTGTTTCTCAACCTTTTTTAAGACAAGGCACCCTTTAAAATTAAGGACAGTCCCGAGACACCCTTTAAAATTATGGTCAGTCTTGAGGCACCACATTATAAAGTGTGAAAAACTATTCTAAAAGCTTTATATAACGCAACATCCACACATGTAGGACAACCAACATTAGAGGTGATTTATTCTTCCAAAGCAAATACACTTTTGCACACTGGTACTGACTAGTATTCCAATGTTTCTCTTCTCCCTCAGTTTTTCTCCATCACTGAGCTAATGTGACCCAGCACTGATGGAGAGGGGCAGGGCAGGGTCAGACTAGGATGCTGTGCAGGCAGCTGACATCCTCCTTATCAACTGATGATGTCATTGGTTGTTAGGACGCTGGCGGCTAGAAGGTAGTGGTGGTGCACAATGATAACCTGTGGCTTTGTGTAACTAAAAGGCAGGCTTGTTACACCCGCTGGCTTGTATACAAGTTTTGGGCAATTTTTAGACATTTTGTCAAGGCACCCCTGAAGAAACCTCAAGGCACCCTGGTTGAGAAAGGCTGTCCTAGATGGTCACAGTGTGTTAAAAAAAAAAAATCCTAAAAAAATAGAAAAAAAAGTAATAAAAAAAAATAATGAATTTTATTTATCACGTACTGTCACCAGTCAGTGTCCCTGATCACCACCACATCAGTTATACGATAACAATGTACTGGACTGGTGACAATTATGAATTTTTTTTTTTTTAATTTCTTCATTTCCGAAAAAGAATGGAGGTCGGTACCTTTCCATGAGTCACGGACATATGTGCTGGGAGCACACAGGGCACGCGCTCTCAGCACATATGTCTTTTCTAATTGCATGCAAATATGTGGCCGCTCGGCGTCAAGGCCAAGACACCGAGAGGCCGCATATTTGTGTGCGATCGGCGTCTAGGGGTTAATGAACAATATCTTTGTGTTGGTCTATCACATAACATCCCAATAAATACATTTAAATATTTGGTTGTACCATGACAAAATGTGGAACATTTCAAGGGGTATGAATACTTTTTCAAGGCACTGTACATGAACTGCACATTGCTCCAGAGAAAAAATAAATTAAACTTCCACAAAATAAAACCCATTCCTGTCTTGGCTCTTACAATACAACATCAATCCTTATGTCCCGTACACATGGTAAGAAAATCGTACAAAAAATTTAGCGGAACCACTGATCGAACGATTTTCTCTTCGTTGATGAGCACAATGTTTTAACCTATAATGATATTGTGAACGAAAAAATTTTGAACAACACTGAAAATTTTTGTCGTTTCGTATACGAACGACCGATTTTCTATGCGGTGGTATGGCAGTCGTATGAAAAAAATCTATCAAACGCTATCATGCATAAGCGGAAACAGAAGATGACCCGGATGTTTATGTCCAAGGAATCTTCATAATCACGAACGAAAAATCCAGATGTTAAAAGTAGATTGGCCTAATGAGATAATAAAACCATAATTCTGCAGATTATATTTTATGTATCACTATTTATGTATATAGGTCATGTAATAAACTATATTATACTCATTGCTGGTAATTGTTGTGTATATCGCTTTTTCTGGCCGGAAGGGCGTGGCTACAAGGTCACATGCACACTGCATCACTCCCACTTGTACGGAAGACGTCAACACTACGTATTGCCCGAATAACAATTTTTTTAGATTGGTTAATGTGGGCCACGATTTCAACCAACGAACGCCTCTCAGTCGTCGGATGACCGATCGGTCAATTTTCTAATCGTGTATTCCCACCTTTACTAACAGGCTGCCCAAGTCTAATGCATGTCAGCCTCCTCATGCACAGTTTTCATCTGCGCTCTAATGCATCCCAAAGGTGTTCTATCGGGTTGAGGTCAGGACTCTGTGAAGGCCAGTCAAGTTCCTCCACCCAACACTCGCTCATCCTTGAATTTATCTCCCTTGCTTTGTGCACTGGTGCGCAGTCATGTTGGAACAGGCAGGAGCCAACCCCAAACTGTTCCCACAAAGTTGGGAGCATGAAATTTTTCATAATGTCTTGGTATGCTGAAGCCTTAAGAGTTCCCTTCACTGGAACTAAGGGGCCACTGAGCTCCTGCAAAAGTTTTAGGCAGGTGTGAAAAAATGCATTCAGAAATGGAAGTGTTAATAGTTTATTTTTATCAATTAACAAGATGGAAAATAAATGAACATAGGAGAAATCCAAATCAAATTAATATTTGACGTGACCACCCTTTGCCTTCAAAACAGAATCAGTTCTTCTAGGTACACTTACACACAGTTTTTGAAGGAACTTGGCAGGTAGGTTGTTCAAAACATCCTGGAGAACTAACCACAGATTTTCTGTGGATATAGGCTGCCTCAAATCCTTCTGTCTCTTCTTGAAATCCCAGACAGACTCATGTAGAGATCAGGGCTCTGTGGAGGTCAGACCATCACTTCCAGGACTCCTTGTTCTTTTATTATGCTGAAGATAGTTTTTAATGACATTGGCTGTATGTTTGGGGGTTGTTGTTTTGCTGCAGAATACATTTGGGGCCAATCACACACCTCCCTGATGGTATGACATGATGGATAAGTATCTGCCTGTATCTCTCAGCATTGAATACAAATTTCCAACTCCATTTGCAGAAATGCAGACCCAATTTGCAAAGAACCTCCACCATGCTTTACTGTTGCCTGTAGGCACTCATCATTATACCGCTCTCCAGCCCCTTGCGAACAAACTGCCACCTGCTACAGCCAAATATTCCAAATTTTGACTCATCAGTTCAGAGCACCTGCTGCCATTTTCTGCACCCCTGTTCCTATTTTTTTGTGCATAGTTCAGTCGCTTAGCATTGTTTCCATGTTGGCTGCAATTCTTCCATGAAGACCACATCTGTCCAGACTTCTCCAGACAGTAAGTGGGTTTACCCGGGTCCCACTGGTTTCTGCCAGTTTTGTCTTAATGGCACTGCTGGACATCTTCCAATGTTGAAGAGAAGTGATATGCTTTTCATCTGCTGCATGAAATGTCCTTAGCCGACCACTGCGTCTACAGTCCTCAACATTGCTCATTTCTTTGTGCTTCTTCAAAAAAGCTTGATGAATTGAATTGATGCTGGTTGGAAGCCAAAGGGTAGTCACAGCAAATATTGATTTGATTTAGATTTTTCTTCTGTTCCCTCACTTTGCATTTTGTAAACTGATAAAAAATAAACAAAAAATTTAAATAAATATATTAAAGGCATTCTTACTTTACAGCAGTTTTTCACACCTTTTGCACAGTACTGTGTGTGTGTGTGTGCATATATATATATTTATATATTGTGTGAAGTTGCATCAAATGGTAGAGCTTTAACAACACACAGCCATGCGCTTTCTTCTTTTTAAGAGCTGTTTTTGCCCAATTTTTTAAAAAAGAAAGTTCCATATAACAGGCTTCCCATGCAGGGGTATCCACCATCAATACAAAGGAAAATAGTCAGCCTCCTGGCTCTCCTTAGCAGCACCACTGCTCAGGCTTCATGCCTCGGTCCTCTTGACTCTTCACATACAACCCATTGCACCTGGGTTAGCGCCCTTTCTCAGCACTCCTGCTTCTCCAGCCCACAGGCTTGGGCCCTGTCTGCTCTCAGACTACTCTGTGCCACCATGCACACTTGTGGCTGCTCCCTTGCACCCACATGGACTCCTCGGGAGGGTGGAGCCCAGAACCCTGGCCCTGACTCTAGAAGAGACCCACACACACACCTGACCAATCAGTCTCCTGGCCATTCCCAAAACCTGGTCCCAGGATTGGAAATTTTATCCCTCCCAAATCACTTTGAAATCTCCGGCTCCAGATCCCAAAATGGACTTTACAAACAAATGAGGAAAGTGAAAAGCCACTTTCCTTTGCATCAAACAAGTACCCTGGAGCCCCTCAACCTGCCTTGTTGAGAATCCCAGGTGAAATATTCTTTTTATATCGTGACAGATCGCCACACTGTCACAATATATACATACACAGTATACATAATGGAGCAGACTCAATAGACCACTTGGTCTTTTTTTTGCCATCAACAGTGGCGTACCTAGCATATCTGGCTGATAATTTTTTTACACCCCTCCACAAAATGGTCAGAAGGAACAAAGTGGAGTGCACAGTGTGGAGTGCCAAATTGTGGGTGTGGCCATCCTGAACTAACAGTGGGAGTGGCTTAAAGTGGCATAGTTGAATAAAACGTGAGCTTCTCCATCTATACTCAGCACATATATGCCACAGTCATTTTACCCACAAAATACGCTTTAATGACTGTGCCACAAGCAAGCATATAACAGACATGTACAAACCTCAGAACACTCACTTTTAAAAACTGAAACTGTTCCATTACATATGCTTTTTTACAAACAGCCTACCTTAAACAAGAGCTTCAGAAGTAATGTACTGTACATAGAGTGCATTGGTCAGTAGTATGCAGCAGTCCCCATAATGAGGGGAATTTATCAAAACTGGAGCAGACAAAATCTGGAGCAGCTGTGCAGATAACCAGTCAGCTTCTATTGTCAGCTTGTTCACTTGAAAATGAAAGCTAGAAGTTGATCCGGTTGATACAGATTTTGGCTGCTCCAGCTATAATAAATTCCCTTAACCCCTTGATGCCAACCTCACACAAATATGCAGCCTAAGTGCACTGGGCTTTATGCCATGGGCCGCATGTGCGTATCTCCCTTTGTGCTGGGAGCGCTCCGCATGGCCCACACCAAGCACAGAGAGTCCCGTTTCCCATACTAACAATCAGGACCTGGAACTCCCGATTCTGTGTCTCCTGATCGCTGTGATAGCCTCTGATTGGCTATCACTGTGATCAGTCTTTGTGAAGCCTGCCCCTGTGTTTCTTCTCTCTGAATGAAGGGGAGAGATACTTTGTATCTCTCTCTGTCTCCTTTTAGGGAGAAAAAAAAAAAACCATTGTGTAAAATAAATAAATAAAGGACGGGGAAAAAAGCAAAATACACAATGTGGTTTCTGGGCTGTACTACGGGTACAAATGACATACACATAAGTGGTATTGCTGCGATCGTCAGGAGCTGAAGGATTTATTTTGAGTTGTTCTTGGGTGGTAGGTTATGGTAATAACAAGAAATATACAGCTAAATTTTAACATATTTTTTTACTATTTTGGACCAGTTTTCCTTTGATAATGAATAAAAAGATCAGGAGATATCCATTACCATTTACCACCAAATGAAAGCCCAATTTTTCCTGAAAAAAACAAGGTGTAATTCACCTGGATGTACAAAGTAGCTATCATATGTACGGTGTTACTAACACATGTCAAAGTTGCAAAATTGTGCTTATACATTAGGATTTGTTTTACCCTTAGGTGCGAAGGGGTTACGTATCTATAGTACAGGGGTCAGGAGTGTTTAGCACACAGGCCACTCACAGAATATATCCATGATTATCCCCCCCACTAACATCCCTAAATACCACCTCCTAGCCTACCCCCCCCAGTACAGACAAAACCCCTGTACAAACCGCTCAGCACAGAATCCCCCTCCCTGTACAAACTGACCCTCCAAACACAGACCCCTCCGTTCAGACTGATCCTCCCAGCACAGACTGATTCCCCCTCCCCCAGCAAAGACTGACCACCACCAGCACAGACTGACTACCTCAGCACAGATGGACCCCATTAGCTCAGACCTCTTGGTACAGATGGATCCCTCTAGAAAAAAACCCTCAGTACAGACTCTCTGCTAGTACAGACCATTCCACTTAGCACGGACCACTTACCACAAACCCCTCAGTACAGAATTACTCCCCTCTCCAGCATAGACTCCTCAGTATGGACAAACCCACCCTGTATCAACTTCTCAGTGCAAACACCCCCCCCCCCAGCACAGACCCCTCAGTACAGAAAAACCCCTCTAATATTTCTAAATCCCCACTCCTAGCCCATCCCCTCAGTACAGACACCCTTCCTTGTTAGTGCAGCCACCCCTTTGCCCAGTGCAGACCCCTCAGTATAGACAGCCTTCCCCCTAGTACAGACCACTCAGTATAGACAACCCTACCTTCAGTACAGCCCCCAGACACCCCTGGCCATCAATACAGATGCTCCCCATCCCAAGTACATAACCCTTAGTACAGGCACACCGCATCCCCCCTCACCAGGTAAATAACCCTATGGCTAGGTTCACACCTATGCAGTTTGTGTTTGATCTGTTTCTGCATTGTGTTTTGCACATGCGTTTTGATGCATTTTACTTTTTTTTCTTGTTGCTAGGCAAATTTAAAACACATCAAAAACGTGGGGAAAACTCATAAAAAATGCAGCAAAAACGCATTACATGCTTTTCTGCAGCATTTCCATTGAAGTCTATAGAACTAAGAATGCAACTTTTTGCATTCAAAAAAGTCCCTGACCCTTTCCAAAAAATGCAATTGGGTGAAAACACGGAGATGTGAACGTGTCCCATAGGAAATCATGTTTAATTGACTGTTGTGCGTTTCTGCAGAACACTACGGAAAACGCTTAGGTGTGAACCTAGGGTAAGAACAGATCTCCACTCCTCACTACACTCACCAGACACCACATGCAGCAGGAATTCAGAGTTAGGAGAAGTCTTCTCAGCTCTGTCATGAGTGGAGCAGGGAAGGGGAATCTCCCTCACTCTGAACTCAGGCTGTCAGGTGTGGATTCACTGGGGGGCTGTGACCGCCTGCTGTGCAACACAAAAAGAAATTTTAGGTGACTGCAGCACTCCCAGTGAGTTCTCACCAATCGCACCCCCTTAGTACACCACTGGCTGTACCTGTTCCATGTTTCTTATTTTATATCTTATTCTGTTTTGGGGTTTTAATCAAATTCCAGGCCAAAAATGCCCATTTTGACATGAGTTAAAAAGCAACTTGTTGTTCTGGAAGGAAATGTAATGCTTAGGCTACGTTCACACTAGCTTTGTCAGCAGACCTCAGACAGGCGTTTTGGAAGTGTTTTTAAATGCTTCTCAAACACCTATTAAAAATTCTGCACATGACAGCACACAGTGCTGTTCACACTGAAGTGTTAGCATCGCATCGCGGCAAAACTGACGCCTCATGTCATGTCAGGAAGAGTTGAAGCCTCCCATTCAAGTCTATGGTGCAGCTCCTCAAACGCCTGGTAGGCATTTGCGAGGCAACTGTGATGCGGTTGCGAGGCGTTTGCGGAGCGTTAATACTATTTAACTTCATTATAGGCATTTGTGGTGCGGTTTTAATGCTTGGCAAACGTCTGTCAAACGCCTCAAAACCGTGCATAAGGCTTTTGGGGAGCGTTTGAGGAGCATTAAAAACGCTTCACAAACGCCTGTCTAATGCCTGTCAAACGCTAATGGGACATTCGGCAAGAGTTAGAAATAAAGTCAAGTGTGAACGAGCCTTTAGAGGATTAAAGCAGAACTCTGGACAAAAAGCTAAACTCATACTTCAAATACAAATTACTGATGGGTTAACATGCACACTCTGGTGACTGGTCACTGAGGTGTTAATTCACTTATGTGAACACTGATGGGTACATACTTTATGAACTGCTCACTGAGAAGTTAGCATACAAACTTGAGAACATGACCACTAAGGGGTTAACTCATATATTCTAAAGATTAATGACTAAGACCTAGGTCACACCGGGGTGTGACTTGCCATGCGATTTGCCATGCCATGCGACTTGCAAATTGCATGGCAAGTCTCACCCTATTGTCAGTGCGATTCGAACTTGGTCGGAGCCGCACCAATTTCTAAAGTAGTGCATTCATTACTACTACTTTAGGTGCGACTTGCATAGACATCTTGCAAGCTGCAGATGTCTTGAAAGTCGCACTTGAAGTTGGAATATCATCTGACTTTGAAATCGTGCGACTTCACTTGAAGTCGCACGATTTCAATGTCGGAACGGTGTGACCGGGGTGTAAGGGGCTAAAGCAAATATTCTGTAGACTGGCCATTGAGACGATAATGCTCATACATTGGTGACCGGTCATTAAGGAGCCAGTTAGGAAGAAAAAGCAACCGAATGCTTGAGCTCCTGCGCTGGACAATGGACTCTACAATGTCAATATCCCCACATGTGTATGAAAGGAATGCAAGCCTTGCTGCCCTCAACGGATCAGGGAAATCCAAAGAGAACTGTATATGAGAAGACAAAAAGAGGGCACATAGGCATTAACTTTAAAAATTAGGTTTATTGATAAAAAGTAAAATACTCACAAGAGAAATAAAATCAAATGGAAAGCATGTCACAAGAGATGCAGTGTGGTTCAACATCCCTGAAGGTGGTCTGGTGGGGGACTGTAGATCTCTGAATAGCTGATGGCTGACACGGTTCAAGGTTGTATCTCTTCCTCAAAGCCCTTAGGGGCTAAAGGAAATGCACTAGGCCCGTGCGCCCTCTTTTTGTTTTTTTTGTCTTTTCGTATACATTAAGGAGCCAGTGTCAATTAATACATAGTCAGTTGATAAAATAGACATCTCCAGTCGTCCTGCACTTAAAAGACAAAAAAAAGTGGTGGGCAGTCCTTACTCCCATCAGTGCAGTAATATTTAAGCCCAGACTGTGATGATGCTGTAAAACAACAAAGAGAGGGCTCACCGGCCTAGTACCACTAAATCATTTTATCTCTAAATAAAAGAAGTGATATGCTTGCATTCCGATGCCTCTAGATCCAAACCGCTCATCTGATGGCTTGTAAGACCCTTCAGCATTCAATGCGGCTTATGCATTTCGAGGGGTGAACCCTCTTTTTCAGAGGGGTTAACAACACACTCTATAAACTGACCACTGAGAAAAGACCAATATGTGTACTTGGAATAAAAGGGAGACCAATGTGTATGAATGTGTGCAGCTAGATGTTTGAAGATGCCGGGTGCCTGGGGCCAGTGTTGCAGCTGAGCTGCTGCTCCTTCCAGTGTTCCTCTCAGACCCAGTCCCTTACTGCAAGCCGGCTGGTGGCTGCTGATCATTGTGGAGTTCCAGCCCTTCTCTTCCCATTCATCAGCGGACGTGGAGCTGTGCCTGCGGAGGAAGGTAATGTCTGACTCTCAGGGCTTCTTTTATCAGTGGGAATGCAGTTCCAGCACCTGTAGCACTGAATGTACTGTATGTAATGGCAAGGGGTGCTGGAGGGTCTATTGCTACGAGGGGATCTATTGTTACTGGTTGGTCAATTATTGTTGGGAAGGATCTACTGTTGAGGGAAGGGTCTTTTGTTTCCTGGTGCTGGAGCATTTATTGATGATAACTGCTGAGAGACCAATTTCTGCTGACGGGTCTATTGCTGCTGGGGGGCTCTATTGTTGCTAAAGGGGATATATTTTTCTGGGGGGAATCTACTGTTGCTGGGCACTGTATTCTTGTTGGTAGCAGCGGATTTATTTTGCTGATTTTCTTTTATCATTAATAAATTCAATACAAGTTATTTAGCCCCACAAAATGATCACTGGCTCTATATTCTCTGAATAGGATGGAAGTGGGAGTTGGTAGGGGTTCCAACCAAGTGACGGTGCTTGGAGGTGGGTAAGGGGCAGAGACAAGGGGTGACTCAAAAGGGTGAGTACCTTCACCTGTTCTCTTTGAACAAAGCCCTGCTGACTCTGATGTCTCATGTCTGTGTGAGTTTGACCCAGCCAGCCATCCATCACATTTTTGATGTGTCAGTGAGTGATGAGCGACCCCGTGGCCTGGTCTTCTAGTGCCTGCTGATCTGTGTCAGTGTTGGTTGTGGTGTCTTGTGTCGCATCTGTCACTGTGTGGGAATGCTCAGTTCAGGTGATCTCTCTCCGTGTGTAGGCTGGGCTGCCTGCTGTCACAGCATTTTATCTCCGCCCATTGCCTGGGGAATACCTGCCTGGGATCTGTCAGTGTGGATCCATCATCCTCCACTCACTGAAACTGTCACCCTGCCACTGCCAGCCACAGATACAGTCCTTCCGTGACACTGATTTTGTCTTTAATATTGGTGCTGGTGACGTCTTATGGCACTTATTTTTGCAAATGAAAAGAAATGTAGCAGTTTCATGTTTTGTTGATTTAATATTTTCTACTGTTTTAGAAAATTTTCATTTTTTTTGGGGGGGGGGGCGCAAGTAGCTAGTCTTGTCTAGGGCGCAAAATAGTCTAGCACCGGCCCCGCATGCCCCCCCCTACACACACACAGAAATTCAATGGGAAGACCAGTGTCACCTCTCTATGCAACTGAAAACAGAGAGTATGTTATCATTTATACAAAAATGTATTTATAATTTTTTTTATATCTATACACAAATGTTTTACCTTTCATCTCTATTTTAAACTATATGAGTTTGATATACAAGGTGAGTGTTTACGTATACTTTAATTCAGAACTAAAAGCAGAATCCCCCATGAAAAACAGGAAATTGCAATCTGCTTTTAAAGCGATACTAAAGGTTCAGTTTTTTTTTTTTAAATAACAAACATGCTATACTTACCTGCTCTGTTCAGTGGTTTTGCACAGAGCAGCCCCGATCCTCCTCTTTTCAGGTCCCATGCCGTCGCTCCTCCTTCCTGTTGGGTGTCCCCATAGAAAGCAGCTTGCTATGGGGGTACCTGAGCACGTGTGCTCCTGAGACACTGCTCTGTGTGTCCATTCACACAAGGAGCCAAGGCTCAGTCCCGCCCCCTCTGTCTTCTCATTGGCTCACTGGCTGTGATTGACAGCTCCTGCTGCTGTCTCAGCAAATGAGGAGGCAGAGACCCGGGACAACCAGTTCTCGTGCATATTGCTGGATCGCAATGGGGCTCAGGTAAGTATGGGGGGGGGGGGGGGCTAGGGGACTGCTGCACACAGAAGGTTTTTTACCTTCATGCATAGAATGCATGAAGTTAAAAAACCTTGAGCCTTTACAACTATTTTAATATTATATACATACACTCAGTATATACAGTGCATTCATAAAGTATTCAGATCTCCTTCACTTTTTTAAATTATATTATGTATCAGCCTGATACTACATTTATTCATTTTTTCTCATTAATCTTCACTCAATACCCCAAATGACAAAGTGAAAACAGAATTTTAGAAATCTTTGCAAATGTATGAAAAAGGAAAACTGAAATATCACTTTCATCTTTGCAACAACACTTGAAATTTAGATCATATGCCTTCCAAGGACAACCATCACTGCAGCCCTCCACTGATTTTGGTTTTATGTTAGAGTGGCTAAATGGAAGCCTCTCCTTAGTGCAAAACACATAAAAGCCCGCTTGGAGTTTGCACAAAAGCACCTGAAGGACTCTCAGACTGTGAGGAACAAAATTCTCTGCTCTGATGAAACCAAGATTGAATTGTTTGGCCTCAATTCCAATTGTTATGTCTGGAGGAAACCAGGCACCGTTCATCACCTGCCCAATACCATCCCAACAATGAAGCAAGGTGATGGCAGCATCATGCTGTGGGGGTGTTTTTCAGCAGCAGGGACTGGGAGACTGGTCAGGGCTGAGGAAAAGGTGAATGGAGCAAAGTACAGAGATATCCTCAATGAAAACCTGTTCCACAGTATTCAGAGCCTCAGATTGGGCCAGAAGTTCACCTTTCCACAATATACTGATCATAAGCACACAGCCAAGAAACCACCAGGGACCACACTGGGCTACCAATGAACTTTATATCTACAATGCATTTTTGTGGTTCTACTAGGATTGAAGTGCAAGGGAGGTCTGACTGGGCTGCCTTCTCTGCTTATAACAGGCAGTTGATATCTGTACCTACATCTACCTAGGCGGCCTCTTTACTTCCTCCTCTAGACCACCTTGCCCTTTTATATCATTGGGCATTACCTGTTAATTAGCCACATTTGGGAAATAACTTTTATGTTGTGGAGTGTACTCATGGATTTCAGTGGATGTATGCATAGACTTGTAGCCCTTTGGGATTTTGTAGAATTTCTATATCCAGGGCTTAAAATTTCAAGTCCTGAGCTACTAGCCAGGCTTTAAGAGTTACTCGCCACCAACAAACACAGACAGAGACACCTGTACGCACACACAGACATGTACATACACATACACACACAGAGTCATGTACACACACACATACAGACACATGTATACACACACAGGCACGTACAGACATGCATACACAAAGATACATGTACATACACAGAAATACACACACACAGACACATGTACATACACACAGACACATGTATGTACATACACACACAGACACATGTACACACATACATGTACATACATGTAGACACATGTACAGATACACACCTGTACATACACACAGACACATGTACATGCATACACACCCCACACCCCCCATAAAAAGTTGCAGTACTTCGTTGTTCACTCACAGAGCAGGGTACTGCACTCTAGGGGGAGGCAGAGAGCACAGCACACACTCCTTCCTTAGCTTTCATTGCGCTCAGCTATTGAGCAATCTGACGGCTCCCATTGCCAATGACAGATCCAGCCTGAGCTCCGAGTCTGCTCAGCAAGACAGCCCTGGGGGACACACTTGCCCCCACCATAATTTCCACTCGCCATTGGCGAGCAGGCGAGTGGGAATTTCAAGCCCTGTCTATATCTATGATGACTTTACTCCCCTGTGGACTTTGAATGAATCATATGGAATAATATTAGAATGGACGTTGTCAGTATCTATAGGCACCATTTACATAATTCCAGCCAAGTTTATATCCCAGAACCTAATATAGGTTTATTAACAAACAATTACATATGTTTATAATATAGATTTGAGTATATTGTATACCAGGGACATTGAATTCAAATTCACGGAGGTCCAGGCACTAAAATTTTCTTCCAGCTGAGGTCTGAGTTGCATGTTTGATTCTTAATGGCACCTTGGAACATCGGCAGATGCCGCATGTGCAGCGCAATTTAAAAAAAGGATCAGGGGCTTCTTTTTTTGTGTTTCTGCATGCAAGACGGTCCATTGAAATGAATGCACTGCCTACACACTGAACATAGGTAACAATGATGAAAACCTAGCCTCAGATACTTCCAAGTCACAATCCCATTATTACAACAGTGTTCTCAGATCCCCCCTGCACATCACAACCTCCCCTTTACATCACAGTTCCATCCCCTTTTCATCAAGATCACCCCTTAAAATCACAGTCCCCCACTTCACAGCAGTGTCTTCAGCCCCCCCTTCAAATCACTCCCCCCATTAATATCACCTCACCTTCACATTCCTGTCCTCCTTTATATCAGCCCCCTCCTCCTTCACATTACTGTCCTCAGCCCCACTTCATGTAATCCCCCTTCACATCCCTGTTGTCCCCCCTTTGTATCACTCCCCACCTCCTCTTTCAGATTTCTGTCCTCTGCCCCTGTTTATTTCAGCGTCCTCCTTTAAATTCCTGTTCTTCACATTCCTGTCACCCCCCCCCCCTTGTATCATCCCCCCTCCTCTACTTCATATGGCTGTCCTCACCCCCCCCCCCACATTCCTGTTCTCAGCTCCTCCCCTTTATACCACCCCCCTCCTCCTCCAGATTCCTGTCCTCTGCCCCCTTTTGCATCATCCTCGGCTTCCCCCAAATCCTTCACAGCAGTGACATATTGTAGTTCCCTTTCATCTCCTACCTAAAAGGGGCAGAAGGTGGGAGGCACATCAGTATACAGCTGACATCTGAGACAGGACAGCTCCAGATGGATGGCGGGAGGCACATCAGTCTAGAGCGGACATTGGAGGCAGGACAGCTCCAGATGGATGGCGGGAGGCACATAAGTCTAGAATGGACATTGGAGGCAGGACAGATCCAGATGGAGGGTGGGAGCTGCACATCTTTTCCAGGTAACTAGCAGGTGATTGGTTGCTGCATGTTAACGTGACAGTTCCTGCCCACCATCTGGAACCTCCAATATCCGCTCTAGACTGATGTTGCTTCTGCCATCCATCCGGAGCTGTCCTGCCTCCAATATCTGCTGGATGAGGATGACAGCAGTGACGGCAGCTGAGCGGAAGAGCCGCTCTTAAAAGGCGGGACTGCAGCCGGGCCAGATGGGACAGTAACCCAATTCAGACCGCAGTCTGCCATTTAGGGATGTCTGTTATATACCATATTGCTGGTAAGGTTGGGTTCACACTGATGCGGTGTGGAATTCACAGTGTGGTCTGTGCGAATTACACACCGCATCAGAATCGCACCCCGTTCATGCAAACCGATGCGGGTGTGTATGTTAAGTTAACAACCCCCCGAAATCGGTCCACAAAACGCCATGCAATGTGCAGAATCAGATTGCATTGGTGTGAATACCCTTGCAATCCGATTCAAATCCAAAAAAGGGTCCTGCACCTTTTGTGGTGCGGGTGCAATGCGATTTGAGCCATACAAAATGTATGGCTCCAATCGCACTGGACACAAATCGCATGTGATTTGCACAGGAATGCGGTATGGTTCCTGTGCGAATCACATGCGATGTACCGCACCACATTACTGTGAACCTAACCTAAGAGTGGCATGTTGGCATGTGTTGAATTGTTTTATTTGTTTTCATGTTTGTACGTATTGCTACAATAAAGATTACCTGTATCTGTGAACTACAGTGTATTTGTCGGGTGGAGTTCCATATTTGGATGTTTTTCCATATATAATATCCAAATTAGTTATATTTGGTGCAGTTACAATTGAAAGGTAGAGCTACAAACCAGGTCTTAAAATATTAATTTACACTGAAGTACATGTGATATTTCAGTTTTTTATTTTTAATAAATCACAGATCTTTCTAAAATGCTGTTTTTACTTTGTCATTATGGGGTACTGAGTATAAAAAAATGAATGCAAACAACTGTAGAATCAGACTGCAATATAACAAAATAGAAAAAAGTGAAGAGGGCCTGAATACATTATGAATGGTCTGTATAGGTGATATACTCATTTAATCTAGGAGCTGTTGGAGCCAGCACTGTAATTGCAGTCAGTTATTTGCTTTTATTTTACAGCACAACATCTGCTACGGACATTATGAAGCAGAACCAGCCTGACTCCAGTCTCATGCATAGGATCCATCCACCACAGTCGGACTTGGAGGTCGTGCTGGAAAACAGATACACGGTATGATGGGAGGGAACTTTGCAACACATTTCATATTATTATTATTATTATACCGGATTTATATAGCACCACCAGTTTGCGCAGCGCTTTACAGCATGGAGGTAGACAGAACAAGCAGAGGCGTCCCTAGGGTTGGTGTCACCCGGTGCGGTAACACTTGCTGACACCCCCTCCGACGATCCCCGCAGAATGGATCGGATCTGCGGATTGAGCATAATGGATCGGACTCCGGTCCATTATGCTCAATCCACAGATCCGATCCATCCTGTGGGGATCATGGGCTTTCTTTACAACTTACCTTTTCTTGGAGCAGGTCCAGTGTCACCCCGTATAGGTTGCATGCCGACGATCCCCGCAGGATCGTCGGCATGCAACCTATATGGGGTGACACCGGACCCGCTCCAAGAAAAGGTAAGTTGTAAAAAAAGCCGACGATCTCCGCAGGATGGATCGAATCCATCCTTCGGGGATGGTCAGCTTGCTTTACAACTTACCTTTTTGTGGAGTGGGTCCGGTGTCACCCCGTGCAGTTGGTGTCACCTGGTGCGGACCGCACCCTCTGCACCTGCCTCGGGACGCCACTGAGTACAGGTACAATACAATTCAATGCATGAGGAATCAGAAGGCCCTGCTAGTTAGAGCTTACAATCTAGGAATATTAAACACAAACCTTGCAAGTGTAAAGTGTTAATTTACTTGTAGTTGAAGCCTGGTGAACAGAGCCAGCCACTGGATTTTTTATGTCTCACAGCTCTAAGGCCTCATACACACGGGAGTAAAGAATGCTACTTTTACAGGTTTCCAGCATATTTTTTTATGCCTTTATACTCAGTTCATTGTTAGCTTATGTGACCATTCAAAATACAGAGCCATGTTTTACGTTCCATTAATAGAGGAGTGGAATTTATGTATGAATGCTCATAAAGGAGTCTAAATGCACACATATGCATGTAAATTTATTCTAGTGGCTAGTATACATGAATGTTGTAGCCGATAGTATGGGTTTACCCTCTCTGAATGGGTGGTGTGAAAGTGTACAGATCAATAGAATTACTAAGGGATAGAAGAGACTGTCATGTGACAGCACAGCTACTAGGAAATTGCTAGGGTGTGTTTGTACTTACCGTCGTGTTTAAATGACAGGTACTCTTTCATTATGTTATCCAATAGAGCAGGGATGTCAAACTGGCAGCCCTCCAGCTGTTGAGAATCTACAAGTCCCATTATGCCTCTGCCTTTGGTCGTCATGCTTGTAACTGTCAGTCTTGCAATGCCTCATAGGATTTGTAGTTTGGCAACAGCTGGAGGGTCGTCAGGTTGACACCTGTGCAATAGAGTAAATTATGTTTGTAATAAAGAATAATCATCTATTTTCTTTTCGCAGAAAGTTAGTTTAACCCAGGATTCCAGCGAGTTCACAGACATTGTTGCAATGTTTAGCAAGACAGTCTCCAACCATAAGGTGAAAAAGGTTTGGCGGGTTGTTAATTCCGACCTCTGGATGCTCTATAATAGGTGT
The DNA here is from genome assembly GCF_062004578.1 of Staurois parvus. Classification (NCBI taxonomy): domain Eukaryota; kingdom Metazoa; phylum Chordata; class Amphibia; order Anura; family Ranidae; genus Staurois; species Staurois parvus. The sequence goes on along the minus strand of NW_028318248.1, from coordinate 249,938 downwards.
GTTTCCCTTTTATTACTAAAACAATGCTCGGGGCTTCTCTCTAATATAAAATGATCTTAAATATATTAATATATTACAGCATATCACTGTATGACTGCAAAATATATAGTACATGTACAGTTGTGCTCAAAGGCTTGAAAACCCTGGCAGAAATCGTGAAATCTTGGCATTGATGATGAAAATATGACTGATCATGCCAAAAAACTGTCTTTTATTTAAGAATAGTGATCATATGAAGCCATTTATTATCACATAGTTGTTTTTCTCCTTTTTAAATCATAATGATAGCAGAAATCACCCAAATGGCCCTGATCAAAAGTTTACATACCTTGGATTGTTTGGCCTTGTCACAGACACACAAAGTGACACATACGGGTTAAAATGGCAATTAAAGTTTAATTTCCCACATCTGTGGCTTTTTTTAATTGCAATTAGTGTCTATGTATAAATAGTCAATGAGTTTGTTAGCGCTCATGTGGATTCACTGAGTAGGCTAGATACTGAGCCATGGCGAGCAGAAAAGAACTGTCAAAAGACCTGGTAATAAGGTAATGGAACTTTATAAAGATGGAAGTGGATATAAAAAGACATCCAAAACCTTGAAAATGCTAGTGAGTACTCATCAATCACTTATTAAGAAGTGGAACATCCAGGGATCTTTGATACCAAGCCAAGGTCAGGTAGACCGGGGAGGTTCAATTCCTATGTAGTTTTGGGTGCCAGACAGGTAGTTTTTTCTGCCTTTAGCCCTGCTGCAGGCAAGCAGCAGGCTCACTTGTCAGGTGGAAGCATTCGGGCGGTAGCAGCGCCACCCAATTTCTTCCACACAGTGCCAGCCTCTGCAACCCCGTGAGGTCTACCAGGCTCCGCTTGTCCATCTGCAGGCCTGGGACCGGCTCACCATCGTCAGCTAGAGGGAAGTGAGGAAAGCGGACACGTCCACTCCCCTCCCCATCTTGTCCTGACCTGAAAATGACGTTATGATGTCACTTCCGGGTCCTAGTTGAGTGATTCCCGGCCATGGAGGCTGGGAAAAAATGTAATGCGGTGTGCACTGCAGTGCATTCAGTGGAGCACAGGGGAGACATGCAGGGTCACCAAAAAATCATCACATAGGGGACTTTTTCCCCTATGTGATGAAAAAAAAAAGTGAAAAAAAATGTTTTTCATTGTAAAAAAAATTGAGGCACCCCACCCCCACATATACACACGAACAAAAGTAAAAACACACGCTGGGGTGCCTTCGCGTGAAAACGTTGATTGCGATACACATGTCACATATCACTGCACATGCCAGAATGAGAGCAAAACATCTAGCATGAGATCTCCTCCAAAAGGCTAAACTGATGACCTATAAGGAGCTTTAAAAGTGTCACCTATAGAAAATATAGGGTACTGAAGTTCATTGCCATTTCACGAGCGCGCACAAATTTAAGGTGTGACAAGTTGGATATCTATTTACTCGCTGCAACCTCATCTTTTATATTGTACAAAAAATAGGATAATTTATTGCTTTTTTTGTGCCCTAAAAGTAACTTACTTGTATTTGTTACTAAAATTTTGCGGTAATATCATACGACATAAAACATTGGAACTACCACTATTTTATTCTCTAGGGTCTCTGAAAATATATAATGTTTGGTGGTTTTGTGTAATCTTCAAGCCTAAAATGATTTTTTAAACTTGTGCAAAAAGTTTAAAAATGGCTCTGGCAGCGAAAGGGATAAAGGATAAGCCTGACACTCCCCTTTCATGACAGGCACCCAATCAGTGCTCATTGCACTGCAAGGTCTCTCCCCTCCCTGCTAGTCTCCGGGTGTGGTGCTGGAGACAGGCAGGGAGAAAGAAACAGGGCAATGTTAAAAATATTAAATGTTTAAGTTGCCATAAAGCCCCTTTTGTTTTTAAAAGCCCCAGACATTCCTAAAATCACCTCCGATTTAACGTCTTCACGCCGGCCGCACAGAAATGTGCAGCCTCCCGGCATCTGGGCCTAGACGCTGAGTGGCTGCACATTTGTGTGCAATTAAGAAAAACACATGTGTTGAGAGCGTGCACCCTGCACACTCCCAGCACACATGTCTGGTACTCACGGAAAGGTCCCGATCTCCTCTTTCAATCAGTACCTTTCCCGATCATGTGACAGCGAATCACGGCGGTCACATGACCCTAAAACCCCACCCCGCCTCCGGCTTCTGAAACCCTTAAAGCGCCGGGAGACACCGGCACCAAGGGGTTAAATACAGTTTTGGTTAAAATGTATTGATTGATGGCAAGATGAATGCAGCATATTTTCAGAAAATACTGGCAGACAATTTGCATTGTTTCTGCACAAAAGCTGCCCATTGGACACTCCTGGACTTTCGAAAAATTTTAAGGTTCTGGAGTGGCCATCATAGTCTCCTGGCCTTAATATCATCGAGCCACTCTGGAGAGATCTTAAATATGCAGTTCATGCAAGACGACCAAAGACTTTGCTTGACCTGGAGACATTTTGATAAGATGAATGGGCAGCTATACCACCTGCAAGAGGTTGGGGCCTCATAGACAACTATTACAAAAGACTGCACACTGTCATTGATGCTAAAGAGGGCAATACACAGTATTCAGAACTAAGGGTATGCAGACTTTTGAACAGGAGGCATTTCATTTGTTTACTTGTTGCCATATTTTTGCTTTATGGTTGTGCCATTCTGTTATGACCTACAGTTAAATATAAATCCCATAAGAAATAAAAGAAATGTGTTTTGCCTTCTCACTCATGTGTTCTTTAAAAATGGTACATACTGTATATTCTCCAAGGTTATGCAAACTTTTGAGTGCAACTGTGTTACACAGTATCACAATGTGACTACTGAATATATTCACACAATACACAGTATCACAGTATAACTTCTGAGTATATTCATGTGTTACACATATTCACAATATGACTGTGGAATACAGTATATTCATACATCACACAATATCACTATGTGACTGTAAAATATAAGAACACAAGTTGCAACAGGCACAGTTCTCACAAGCTTTAACATAGGAGCGCATATCCTTGTGGATTGTAGACTACCAAAGGTTGAAAGAAAGCAGAGAAAGTGTCTTGGCAATACCTGGGTGTCTCTCCATCTTGTCAACATTATGTGCTTCTCATAGGACTTTGAGTCTGTGTCACGTACCTGATAGGAGACTGAATTGACGAGGTCAGCCTCACTTGTGTCACTAGCCCTGACTCTGCTGAGGTTGGAACAGAGGGAGTCTAGGGACCAGGGGGACAAGAGCGCCAGAGGTTTGCTTGCAGCTCTTGCGGATGATGACCTTGGTAGGCAGGATATCCTCTGATTTGGGTACTGTAGAAATTGACCAGGCAGGAACAGTGTATTGCCGGATGCACAGCAGAGCCAAGTATGTAGCCAGGACACAGGACTGGAGCGGAGTCGTAGGATAGCCAGGGTCATAACAGTTGGGCAGCGCGGTACAGGATCAGAAGGAAAAAGCCAAAGTCAGGATCAGAGCCGAAGTCAGGAACCGGGGGGCAGGAGAGTACTCAGAGTCGGGTCAGGGACAAGCCGGGTCAGCACCAAAGGAATCGCACAGGAATAAGCAGAACACACGGGGAGCTGAAGACCAGTCAGCACTGAATCTGGGCAGAGGCGCACCTTAAATAGCCCTTCTGGCGCCAATCTTCGCCGTGCGTGTGCACGTGTGCATGCATGTGCGCGATCGCGCATTCCTGTGTGCCTGCGCACAACCGGCAATTCTTCTGCGGGAACTCTTTGGCACATGTTCGTTCCTAATCGCGAGTCTTCTTGCCGGAAATCCCTTACAGTCTGAGGTAAAGTGGAACAAATCGCTGAAGATAAGTAGGTTGGGGCATCAGACTCAGAAAGAGTAGAGTAGATCTGAGCAGGAGGCAAAATGCTATTTCCATGGAACAAGATTCGTAGCTGCAGAATAGGGCATTCGGCTTAAAGTTTTTGGAGCCTGAGCGGGTGAAGAACCCCCCCCCAATCCCCACCAATATCACCACATCCCCAAAGCCCACTTGATGGCTAAACATCCACAGTTCCCAGTGTCATAATCGGTTTTCCGCACTAGAACATTTATGGTAAAAATATGCACGTGCAGCTAATTAGAGGATGAAAAGGGTTGAAAGAGGACTGCGCCAACACTGACATCTGATGTGTCAGCCTCCACGAAGAATGGTAGAAAAGGATCAGGGTGGGTCACAAAAAGTGTAAACACAAAAATGGACTTAAGTTATTGAAAGGCAGAGATTGGAGGCCAAAGAGAAGGGTTATTACCCTTTTTGGTTATGGTGGTAATAGGTGCCATGACAGTGAAGTTTTTAATGAACTTCCTATACAAGTTAGCAAAGTCCAATAAATATTGGACAGCTTTCATATCTTTAGGCTGGGTCCATTGAGGCCTGTACTTTGGTGGGGTCCATTGTGATTTCAAAATCTGAAATAATATAGTCCAGAAAGGGAACCTCTGATACATGGAAGGGGCCCTTAGATAGTTTGGCATTTGGCAAGGAGTGTTGTTGGAGTTTGGGCAGCGCCACATAAACATTGTCACAGTACTAAGCAAGCGAAGAACACATCAAAATATTGTCTAGGTAGAAAAGGAAGAACTGGCCAAGAAACTTGCAGAAAATGTTAAATTCCTGTAAAACAGCTGGCACATTACATAATCCAAGTGGCATGATCGGGCAATCAAAATGCCTCTTGTGTATTGAACCTTCCACTTATTCCCTTCTCGAATATGTATCGGATTGTAAGCCCTCCGCAAGTCTAGTTTGGTTAATACCTGTGCCCCCTCGAACCAGGTGAAGATATCATTACTATGAGGCAGTGGGTACTTATTAGTGAAGACAGGCCCCTGTGGAGGAAGTGGATGGGCAGATGAAACTTCTATTGGATGTATGATTTCATTGCTTGTGTTCCAGGTTCAAAAAAGCGAAATTTGTATGATTTCATTGCTTTTGTCCCAGGTTCGACCAAAAGGAAAAAAATTCAACATTTTTACATATATAAAAAAAACAACAACAAAATAAAACAGGCAGATTCGATGGAACACTCAGTCTCTTTTCTGCTGTCTGTTTCTATGTTTCTAAAACTATCTACCTGGACATCAGTAGGGCAATTATACAGGTGAGGTGGGAGAACCGAGGCGGCCTTTTATGAAAATACATCACTAAACCCTGCATAACAAGTTGGATATGGAGAGGCAGACAAGTTGGCCAGGAGCTTATTATGCATCAGGCAGTTCTGGTAACACTTCCAGGACCAGGATATGATATCACCAGAGGTCCAATCAATGTTATGCCATATGTGTTATATAAATATTTTCATTGCTTTTTACTGTTTTCAATATAAGTTTTTTTTAGAAATCAACAGCACAGTGACTAAAACTGCTGTAGGTGAAAATTTTAAAAACAAAACTTTATTCATTTCAGATGATTTATTGCATTTTTTTGTGTCTCAGGCAAAAAGATCAAATGAAAAAAAATAATTTGACCAACACTGTGGATGAGCGCCTGCTGTTCCACGGCACAAACCATGTCGACATCGATGCCATCTGCAGACAGAACTTCGACTGGATTATTTGTGGCACTAATGGCATTGCATATGGATTCGGTCAGTCCTAAGTAGAAACGCTGTGTTTCGCAATTTCAGCAGCTTCCTAATATACAGTATAAAAGATATGCAATACCCTGATACGGTGTAAAATTTAAAGACCTCACACTAATTGCTGGTAGATATAATGGAGATTGTATTGTGTGTGATCAGCTTTACAGTCAGTGAGATGCACTAAGATCAATCCAGTAAAGAATCCAGTATTTTTTTTTACCTGCTCTGAACTGGCCGGTCTGAGCCATACAAAACACCGCTCAAAAAAATTAAAGGAACACTTTGAAAACACAGCAGATCTCAATGGGGAAAAATATCATGCTGGATCTCTATACTGACATGGAGTAGGTAATGTGTTAGGAATGTAAGGATGCCCCATCATTTGATGGAAATGAAAATTATCAACTTACAGAGGACTGAATTCAAAGACATCCCGAAAATCAAAGTGAAAAAATAATGCAGTAGGCTAGTCCATTCTCCTGAAATTGCATTGTAGCAACTCAAAGTGGTACTCAGTAGTTTGTATGGCCCCCATGTGCTTGTATGCATGCCTGGCAACATCTGGGCATGCTCCTAATGAGACGATGAATGGTGTCCTGGGGTATTTCCTCTCAGATCTGGACCAGGGCATCACTGAGCTCCTGGACAGTCTGAGGTGCAACGTGATGGATGGATCAAAACATGATATCCCAGAGGTGTTCTGTTGGATTTAGGTCAGGTGAGTGTGGGGGTCATTCAATGTTATTAATTTCTTCATCCTCCAGGAACTGCCTGCATACTCTCGCCACATGAGGTCTGGTATTGTCATGCACCAGGAGGAACTTGGAACCCACTGCACCAGTGTAGGGTCTGACAATGGGTACAAGGATTTCATCCTGATACCTAATGGCAGTCAGGGTGCCATTGTCTAGCCTGTAGAGGTCTGTGTGTCCCTCCATGGATATGCCTCCCCAGACCATCACTGACCCACCACCAGGGACCATAAGATTCTCCATGGCTACTCCAGATCCTTTCACATCTGTCACATGTGCTCTGGTGAACCTGCTCTCATCTGTGAAAAGCACAGGGTGGCAGTGGCAGACTTGCCAATTCTGGTGTTCAATGGCAAATGCCAATCAAGCTCTATGGTGCTGGGCAGTGAGCACAGGGCCCACTAAAAGAAGTCTGGCCCTCAGGCCACCCTCATGAAGTCTGTTTCTGATTGTTTGGTCAGAGACATTCACACCAGTTGCCTGCTGGAGATCATTTTGTAGGGCTCTGACAGTGCTCATTCTGTTCCTCCTTACACAAAGGAGCAGATACCAGTCCTGCTGATGGGTTAAGGACCTACAGCCCTGTCTAGCTCTCCTAGAGTAACATTCTGTCTTTTGGAATCTCCTCCATGCTCTTGAGATTGTGCTGGGAGACACAGCAAACCTTCTGGCAATGGTACATATTGATGTGCAATCCTGGAGGAGTTGGACTGCCTGTGCAACCTCTGTAGGGTCCAGGTATCACCCCATGCAACCAGTAGTGACACTGACCCTAGCAAAACTAGTGAAAAACAGTCATAAAAGATGAGTAGGGAAAAAATGTTAGTGGCCTCCACAAGTAAAACCATTCCTGTTTTGGGGGTTGTCTCATTGTTGCCCATCTAGTGCACCTATTGTTAATTTTTGTAACACCGAAGCAGCCGAAACTGATTAACTTAACTGCTAATTCACTGACCAGATCAACATCCCAGGAGTTTAATTGACTTGATGCTGTATTCTGATTAAAAAGTGTTCGCTAATTTTTTTTGAGCAGTGTATATAAAATCCAGATTCCCTTCCGCCCAACCAATCATGAATGGGTTGGGATTGTAGCCTTCAGCCACTAGGTGATGCAATCCTTGTATGATCAGCAGTAGGATGCTGGGGTGCTAAATTTTAAATAGAAATGTAACTATATTTCAAAGTATATTGAAAGAACTCCCTTGGCAATGCAATGAGACATGTCTACCTAAATATACAAGTATGTATATTGTTAGTTTTGCCAGAAGAATACATTTACATATTTATACAAAACTCAACAGGTACAAACAATTTTACTTCAATATTTTTGTGCACAATCTCTGCATGGTCAGGAATATGTATATTTGCGCATTTGGTTGTAGTCAGAGTACTCTGTTAAAGGATTACTTCAATAAAGTGGTAGCTCCTAACTACAGAACTTCTCTGTGTTGGAGATGGGAGAGGTTTCCAGTAGTCCAGCAAGGGGGTTGGGTGGGTAACATGGCTGAAGTTCCCCTTTTAAATGAGTCTACAGACCCAGAATGAAATGGAAACCAACATACCAAATAGTCGAAACCTCCAAATGATTCTCTGTATAGTACCTAGGGACCTCCATATTAATATATATATATATATATATATATATATATATGTGCAAAAGTAACAAAAGTAGGTGCTAGCCCTTTAACAGAGGCAAAATATTTGAAAAAATACATAAACAGATGATGAGATATTACCCACAAATAAAGCAAATCAAAACAACTAAAACCAATATAAAGCCCAAAATACATGTAAAAGTTCCAATCACCATGTTCTTGTAATATGCAAAAAGGTGACAAAATCATTGTAAAAACAAAGTGCTCCACCATGTGCAGATAAACTCCTCACTCACCAGATCCCAACATCCAACAAAGCAGCATGTAAGCATTAAAAGATTAATCAGTGAGCTCCCTGAGGATGTGCAGTGCGTAGAATGCATTGAGGCGCTGACATCACGTCCGGTCCCATGTGCTACGTTATTTCTAGTTTCATGGAACGCACGCTGGCTCTGTGGTTACGAGCGACTGTGCAAGGGAGAATTCCCCCCAAAGTGAGCTGTCTGTGTTGGTACCCTTCTTTGGCACCCTTATTTGTAAGTGAATTCAGTTTGTTTTTTAACACCTTTTTATTTAATAAAGCATATTACCCTGAGTACTCTCTTTTAATTTTTGGTTGATTTGTCCCTGATGCATGAGAGTTGATAGTGGCATCCATGAACATATTGGTTCCAGCTATCTCACACATTGGATTAAACATCTAACGCTTAAAGGCTGCTTTGTTGGATGTTGGGATCTGGTGAGTGAGGAGTTTATCTGCAGGTGTGAGAGCACTTTGTTTTCAAGAAGAATATGTCGTCTTTTTTGCATATTACAAGAACACAGTGATTGGGACTTTTATATGCATTTTGGACTTTATATTGGTTTCAGTTGTTTTTATTTGCTTAAATAGTGGGTAATATCTCATCATCTGTTTATGTATTTTTTTCCAATATTTTGCATCTGTTAAAAGGACTAGTGCAGGGGTGGGCAACCAGCGGCTCTCCAGCTGGTGTGGAGTTACATTTCCCATGAGGCATTGAAAAAACCGGAAGTTAAAAGCATGACTCTACAGGTCCCATGAGACATTGCAAAACTGACAGTTACAGCTATGACTTGCAGAGGCATAATGGAACTTGTAGTTCTGCAACAGCTGGAGAGCCGCAGGTTGCCCACCCCTGGACTAGTGCCTACCTTTATTTCTTTTGCACATAGATAAAGTGTTTGCCATACTTAAAGGGGCAGTTGTTTGATTTTGTATAAATATATCTACAAACTATACATAGAGACAAAGATTTAAAACAAAAGCAGGCACTAATAAGATTATGTACACTAAAGTGGTCACTTGTTTTTAAAAAATAAAGTGGAAACAGGTTCAAGATCTCTTTCAAAAGTTATGAATGCATCAATGTAAGTGTCACGATCCGCCTGGCGGCATCTATATCGGTCCGCAGCACGGGGTTCCTCAGGACACGGGGTCTAAGTCCCAATCTGCTTATTCACCAGGGCCCCTGATGGTGGGGATGGACTTGGAGCAGACTGAGACCAGATCGCGACCCCTGAGTACGTCCGACAATGGTAGAGGGCACCGTCAGAGGAGTGCGGGTAAAGGAGTCTGATGTGAAGAGGCTGGCAGAACTGGTAACCAGGAACGATCCGTTTGGGCTGGATGGATCGTCTGGGTGACGTGAATCGTAGTCAGGCAGGCCAGGTCAGCAATGTGCGGGCAGTGAGGTACCGGAGGAGTAGGCAGAGAATGGTCAGGGTCACAAGCCAGGTTCAGTAACTAGCGGACAGCGCGGTACAGAGGATCAGGCAGAAGGATGGTCAGGCAAGCCAAGGGTTAAGCAGGAGACAATTAGCAGGGTCAGGTACAGGAGGTCGGCAACGGAATAAGCACAGGATCAAGTATCAGGAACAGAGCACAAAAGACCAAACAGCAACTTGACATACCTCTAGTCCTGTTTAAATAGCCCGCCCTGCGCTGTCATTGGTCCCCGGCACGCATCTGCGATTGCGCATGCATGGCGGTCGTGATCGCCCAAGTCCCGCTGCTCGCTGGCTAGGGTGCATCGGTGTTCTGCGCATGAGCCGCCCGACACATCATGGCAGGGACACCGAACGCTGACAGTAAGTTTATCTTATACAGAGTCAGGCATAACTTGTAAACTTTCTCCCAACAGGCAGTTACTTCGCAAGGGATGCGTCATACTCCCACAAATACTCCCCACCCACCTCAACGGGAAAACGGACCATGTTTGTAGCTCATGTTCTTGTGGGCAGTTTTATTGAAGGAAATCCCACTCTGATACAACCACCGCAGAAACACGGAAGAACTCAGAGATATGACTCCTGTGTGGACAACATCAACGATCCATCTATTTTTGTGGTGTTCAGAAAGGACCAGGCCTACCCAGAGTACATTCTGGAGTACGAAGAAAGAAAGACACCATGCAATGTTAACTGACAGGTGGTGGGGAAAATGTTTAATATGTGGATGATAATAGCACTTATTCATAAAATACAGAATGCAATGAAATGAGAACCAATTTTATCATTTACTTTTCATTCCAAGCTTCAAAGACTTCACTCTAAGCCCTGGTTCACACCTAGGCAATTTGTTATTTGACAGTTCATTTGTAAAATGGCACTGTTCAAATAACAGTGACTGAAGTTGCAGCGACTTTGAAAAAGGTTCCTGCATTATTTTTGTGCGATATCATTGCAACTTGCATTAACATCTGTTTAATGAAGTTGCAAGCCGCAATGAAATAGCACAAATGACAATCACACTGATCGTCGGCTTTGAAATCACGCTGAAGTAGCCACACTGGTGTGAACCAGGGCTTAATGAGCTCTGCCCATTTTGATGTCTCACTCAGCACTAATCTATGCATTGACAGTGACTGGTGTAGCTATGTATTATCTCATACTGCCGGACAAGGGGAATAACGGGGGGCTATCTGCACTGTTGCAGGTTCAGGCTGCAGATAACAGTAACATATAGTGCCCATTATATGTTAGTTTACAAAATATAAATGCAGTATCCTAAATCTTGTTCTTCTTCACTTTGGAAAACTAACATAGATTCCCCTTAAAGGTCAGGTATTATGGTCCTTGTGCATCTGGGTTTTGGACCTAACTTTATTGCCTGGATAAATTGTTGTATTGCAGCCTGTGGCTCATATACAAGTCAATGCTCGAAATTACTGATCCCTTTAGTATTTGTCAGGGCACTGGTTTGTCAGGGGGTGTTCTTTGTCACCTCTGTTCTTTCCCATCACTGTAGAGCTACTGGTGGCTTTATTGAGGGATGATCCCAATGTTCTGGGCTGCGGGATTGACACTTTGGAAGAAAAAAAACGAGAATATTTCTGGATTTGAATACTCTATTTTCTTCCTTTCTTTGGGGGCCTAACCCTTCTAGGATATTACTAGAGACCCTCTATTTGCCAACTCGGGGCGGAGGTTTGGCCCTGCCCAACCTTCAATGTTACTATTTAGCAGCCCAATTGACACACCTCCATTGGTGGTTATTCTCCACTTTGGATAATGCTTCTGTAGCCACGCAAGCAGCCCTCATGCATTGTTTTAAAGCGTTAATCAATGTTCTCTACAGGGAGGGGACCCATTCTTAACGAAGGTGCAGATATTCTTAATTTGTCGTACAAAATCTTTCATATGTGTAATCGGAAGGTGAGTGCTACTTACTACTTTCCCTAATGCTCCCCTATGGTATAACCCACATCTACCGGAAATTTAGTAGATCCCCAATGGGAGCCATTGGGCACATTTTGGCATTAAATATGCCCACCAGTTATTATCTTACAAAATGTTTAAACCTTTTGGTCACTCCAACAGGAATTTTGGATCCTCAATATTTATTTCTGCTCTCTGTAGCTGCGCCATGCAGTGGCGACGCAGTTTGGGCTAAAGGAGGTGTTTCTGCAAACACCTAAATTGGAGGCTCTTCTATTTGAAGACAATAACTCTAAGTTAATTTCAAGATATTATGTCATCTTCATCCACCAGAATGGAAAGGGTTTCTAGGCAGTGGCAATCGTATATTCCATCCTTGACTGAGGAGGAGTGCGCAGGCATAGTTGATTCTCAACTCTCTACGGTTATATCAGGTGGAGACAAACTGAGTCAGCTTAAATATTTTCTTAAAATGTATTATACCCCTAGTTATTTATTTAAGATGGGTAGATTAGACTCTCCAGAATGCCCAAATTGTCATAGTAACCTAGGGGAACCTAAGTGGTTAATTCCCTGCATTCAGTAAAAAGGATGTTTTATCCTGTCTTCTCTGATCCTTCCCTTTTTCCACTGTCCCCGACTGATCTGATAAAACAGAGCATTGGGGGCAAGGTGCACATGCTCAGTTTGGTGTGTATTGCTAGAGAGTTTTTTTTTTTTCTTGGCAGAGTGCATGTATCAGCACAGGGCCGATTAGCACTGTCCTGCCTCATAGGACAATAAGGAGAGAGTAAAACCTCCTTCTACAAGTTTTAACCAGTGCTCAGCTGGACACTGATAGGTGACACAACACTGTTATATACTGCTGATGAAAAAAGGTATTTAGCAGTTTATATTTACTAAAATAATTGCATTTCCATGTACTCTGTGTACTGTGGGAGACCAGATATAGTGAATGCAGGGTCCTGGGTTTAGTAACAATTGTTACAGCCAGTGAGCCAATGAGAAGAGAGAGGGGGCGGGGCCAAGCAGCAGCTCCATGTGTGAATGGACACATGGAGCAGCATGTGCCCCCATAGCAAGCTGCTTGCTGTGGGGGCACCCGACAAGACGGGGGGGCCAGGAGAGCCTGAACAGGACCCGAGAAGAGAAGGATCTGGGCTGCTCTGTGCAAAACCACTGCACTGAGCAGGTAAGTATAACATGTTTGTTATTTTTTCTATTAAAAAACAAGCCTTTCAAATCAATTTAAAGTTTAACTCTGGGTGAAAAGAGCTCCCTGCCCCCTGCTTTTCAGAGCTGAGAGACCCTTTGTAAGTTCGGTACTTTAATGGCTGTAGATAAAACCTTATAACGGTATAAAATGTAGGAGGATTTGTTTAACTCTGTGTATCACCTGAGGCCAGTGACTTCACTGGGTATCTGTAAGGGTTTACAACCACTTTAAAGCCACACTCATGTCAGTTGAGACTTTTGGTGTCATCTATTTGCCAGGGTTATAACAGCAGGACCATAATATTGTGCGTAGTGAGGGAAGCAAATGTGTCCAGTGAGGATGAGCCTGCATCATATAGGGCAGAAGTAGTCAGGGCAGACAGGTGCAAGAATTCGCCGTAGAGGTGTTCAGTAGCAGAATAGACAAGAGATGCGTTGAAGTGGTAAAGGGTTTCTATGGGTAATTGTTGGTTGGTTGAAGGGATAGGAGGTTGAAGGCAGGGTGAGCAAGAAACTGATAAGGTTGTGATCAGAGAGAAGAAAAGGGGTATAGGAGGGGCAGCACAGTGGCTAAATGGTTAGCACTTCCACCTGGAAGTACTAGGGTCATTGGTTCAAATCTCAGCCACAGAACCTCCTGCCTGGAGCTTACATGTTCTCCCTGTGCCTGTGTGGGTTTCCTCCAGGTACTCCAGCTTCCTCCCACACTCCAAAGACATGCTGGTAGGTTAATTGGATCCTGTCTAAATTGTCCCTAGTATGTATGAATGTGAATTAGGGACCTTAGATTGTACACCCTTTGAGGGTTAGGGACTGATGTGAAGGTACAATATATATGTAAAGCACTGCATACATTGACAGCACTATATAAGTACCTGAAATAAATAAATAGGAGAAGTATCAAGGAGTGCAGAGGTGGGAGAAAACAAGGTCGACAGTGTTCCCATCAGATTGATAAGGTATGTAGCTGAGGTGTTAGTTTTAACATGGAATTTTATCTACAGTAACCTATTTGGTGCATTCTGTTTTCTTTCTTTTCTTGCTTTTTACCTTAGGGCTCTGCTGTGGACTGCAGTCCTTGCAGGATTCAGTTTGAAATGCTTCCATAGTTAATAAGTTGGAAGCAATGAGGAGATTCTGTCTCTTTTTATTTAGAACCCTTCTAGGCTTGTCCTGACCATGACTAATGATCCTTAGCTGCCCCAGTTTTGTCACAATCATTGTTGTCAAGACCAGTGCAATAAAATTGGAATTTGATACCTGTATATTTCTAAAATCTTCTGTGGTTAAGGTCAGGTCAGAGGAAGATGTAAAGTTTTTAAATTATTGTTGGAGAACTCCTTTAACTCTACCTGATACACAATGTTCAATTTCACAATGGGTATAAAGTCCATATTGTGCTATTTGTAACATCTGTCATTTATCAGTTGCGGACCTTAGGCATATGAAATATGCCCCAAAAATCTTCATCTTAGTACATTGGACATACCTTGTACTGCCAAGGCATTTCCTCCACTGCAGCTGCTGTGTTTGCTAAAACCATCACATCTCGGCCTGTGTCTCAGGATTGCAGAAGGTGGCTCTTGTATGTTTATTAAAGTGACACTAAACCTTGGTTAACAAAAAATAAATAAATATATATACATATACAGTGGGGCAAAAAAGTATTTAGTCAGCCACCAATTGTGCAAGTTCTCCCACTTAAAAAGATTCCTGATTTTTCTTTCATGATGTGAGAAAATCTTAATATAGTTCCTAATATACATTTTTCTTATTTCTATTTTTTTAAATATCTGTTATGTCTGTTGTTAGAGTAATCTTTTACTTTTTTGTAATTTCCTGGCCCCTCTGTGGGCGAACTTGGAGTTTGTTATGTCTTGGAAAACTAAATAAAAACTATTGAAAGAAAAAAGTAAACTTTTACACTTACACTGTGTGTGTCTGTATGAATATATTCCTGACATGTCACAATATCAAGAAACAATATAATTTTTCAAAAAAGCTTCACCACTTATTAGAAAGTCACCCTTGTTGTCCAGTCAGTAGAGCAATGGACTAGTGAGCATGAGGACATGAGTTCAAATCTCAGGACAGGCATGTGTGGTAAGTATGCAATAGAAATTAAGGGGACCTAGTTCAGGCAAAGGAGGGGGAGGTCTACAGGAAAAGGTTGTCTCAATCTAAACACTGTACTTTCTCCACTTAACTTCCCACCCCTGACTCATCAGCTTTTTAACTAATCACCCCACCAAGTCTGCTTCACCAATCACCTCATGCCACAGCGGAGATTCGAACCCAGGACCTCCCATTGAGAAGGAGTTCTAGTGGTGGCTCATGGTAATAAAGCCTTGCGCTTTCAAGCGTGAGGTCATGAGTTCGAGTCCCCGCACTGGGGAATGCACACTGTGTAGTAGGATTATATTGAGCGACACATCAATATGCTAGTATGTTATCAGAGTGAGAGCCAGACCTCTGGTGTAACTTTAAACTGGCAGGCTGTAAAGTGACACCTATGGATACTTTAAGACCCCTGCGTTAACATGCATTTTTTTTCTCAAACATTTGCACGGGTGACTGGTTAAAAAAAAAGGAAAAAAGGACGTTGCCACCAAAAAGCTCAGATTGACATGCATGTTGAAAAAAATAGTCAGATTTGGCCTGGGTAGCTATTTCTTCATAAAGAGGATCTGTTGTGCCCTATGTTGTCACAATTAAAGAAAAAGAAAGTTTAAAGAAAATTTTAAAAACACTTTTTTTTTCAAGTGCCTTTTTGCTCTCAGTGCTCGTGCGTAAATGCAAACGCATACGTGGGTCCCACACGCATATTTACACGGTGATCTCACCACACATGTGAGGTACCTCCGCAAACGTCAGATTGAGAGCAAGATCTCTGGTGTAACTTTAAACTGGTAGGCTGTAAAGGGGCAACTATGGATTATTTAAGGCTCCTGCGTTAACGTGCATTTTTTTTTCTCAAACATTTGCAACAATCACCGTTTTTTTTTTCTTCCAGGGCCTCTGGATAAAAGAAAAAATGACATTTAGGGTCTTCTATGTAATAACTAAGTAGTCTAACTAGTCACATTAAAAAAATTAAGTGCAACTTTTAACTGGTAGGCTGTAAAGTGGCCCCTATGGATACTTTAAGGCCCCTGCGTTAACATGCATCTTTTTTTTCTCAAACACTTGCAAATACCACCGTTTTCTTTTCCAGGGCCTGAGGTCGTGAGTTCCAATCCCTGCACCGCTGCATGGTGACCTTGTCAGTAGGGTTTAAGTGCATGAAGCACAGCATCAATAAATTTCCATTTGCGCTTGAAAGGTCTATGTGCAAAGATTGAGTAGCGTTAAAGTAGGGCTCAGTTAAAGGGGTGGGAAGGGGCAGGGAGTGAAGTAGGGCTCAGTTAAAGGGGTGGGAAGTAGGCCTCAGATAAAGGGGTGGGGGGAGGGGCCAGGAGTGAAGTAGGGGTGGGGAGTGAAGTAGGGCTCGGATAAAGGGGTGGGGAGTGAAGTAGGGCTCAGTTAAAGGGGTGGGAAGGGGCAGGGAGTGAAGTAGGCTCGGATAAAGTGGGGGGAGGGGCCAGGAGTGAAGTAGGCTCGGATAAAGTGGGGGGAGGGGCCTGGAGTGGAGTAGGGAGTGAAGTAGGGCTCAGATAAAGGGCGGGAAGGGGGAGGGAGTGAAGTAGGGCTCAGATGAGGGGAGTGAAGTAGGGCTCAGATAAAGTGAGGGGCTAGGGGTGGGGAGTGAAGTAGGGCTTGGATAAAGGGAGGGGGGGGTAGAGCTAGAGGGGGGAAGAGGCTGGTTGCCAGTTTGGGGAGCAGGCCTCCAAACATGTACATTTCCACTTAACTTCCCACACTCAGCCTTTTAATTAATCACCCAATCCTGCTCACCCACCATCCAAGGTTCCCATTTTCACCAGTCACCCCCCTCTAGGGTCCCCATCCCTCTCACCTGTCCCCCTTTCAACTAATCACCCCACCAAGCCTCCTTCGCCAGTCACCTCCCCACCCCCTCCAGGGTCTTCCCAATCCTGCTCACCTACCATCCCTGCTTCCCCTTTGAACCAGTCACCCCCCCCCCCCCACATCACATTGTTTCCCAGACCCACTCCTTCTAATGTTCCCACACTGCTCTTGATCAGCCCCCCACCACCACCCCCGGCTGCACCCCCCGTTTCTTCTGCTCACCTTTCCCAGTTCCACCCTTGAACCAATGACATATTCCCAGGCTCACACCTCCAATTTAGTCATGGTTTATGGCCACTTCAATGATTTGAGACCACATGCCACAGCGGGGATTCGAACCCAGGACCTCCCGTTGATAAACCCAGCGCTTTACCCACTGCACCACCGTAGATGGTGCTTGTGAAGGTTCCTAAAAATCAGGGCCTTATCCGTGCTTTGTGGGGAAAGAAAAATCAGACTCTGCACCCTTTTCGTCCATTGGGTCTGGGTGAGTGAGTCCAGAGGAGGCCACCATGGGAGAGTACAGCTGAGGAGACAGAGTTTGAATCCTGGAGCCAGGTTTCAGTAATAGCAAGTAGGTTGAGGGAGTGGGAAAGGAAGAGGTCATTGATAGTAGAAAGTTTGTTAGAGGCTAAGTGGCCATTCCAGAGGGCACGTTAGAAGGAGAGGCCAGCGCTTGGAAGCATGGACACTGAGACACGAGAGTAAGGGTTGCGGCTGCGGCCAGAGAAAGGGAGGCTGCTGCTTCTGTGGGTTGGAGTTTGATGGTGGAGGGCCAGGGTTTGGGGCAATGTCTCCGGAAGTTAGTAGTAATAGGAGAGTGAGGGAGGTGAGTTGGGAGTGGGATTTGTATGAGAGCAAATGCCACAGTGATTTTGTAGTGGTGACATTATGTGGAACAAGAGAGAGCAGGAGATAAGTGCAATGATATTGAGAGGGCAGGAGTGAGGGTGATATGTACAGGTTGTGGGGTGGGGAGGAGGGGTAAAGAAGAGAGAGTTTGAGGAGAGAGGGCAATATAGCAACAATTGTTAGTAAGAGCATGCAGGAGAGAGGATAAAAAACAAAGGTGGGCTGAGGGAAAGAGGTAAGAGAGGAAGGAGCACTTGCAGACTACTTGGGGTGGAGCACTAATGTTTGTACTTGCCGTGTTTAAAGTGCCATGCACTTAGCGCCGGAATGACACTTTGCGCAAGGAATGCCAGACTGTCCCCTCGCCAGCCGTCCCAAGGACTGTACTGAATTTATACTTGGATGGACTGGGGGAGTTTAGGCAATAGTTCAATTAAGAGCTAATAAATGACACATGGTGGAGGTGTTCTGCCCTTACCAAATTGTAAGCAGGATGGACACAAGATAAGGCAAGGTGTTTGATCTCAGCTAAGGCACTATGAGACTAAGTTCACTTAATACAGGCAAGTATAAACAGTAGTTAAAAAAAAAATCTAACAAAGCAGATACTTTCAGGCATGCAAAGTAGCTTAGTGATTGAGAAAGCAGTGAAATCAGTGGTTACCAAGGGAGGTGTAGAGCTATTCACCCCAAGGTCATCACAGAGGACAAGGGGGCACTCTTTACTTTTGGAGGAAAAGAAATTTAATCTTGAAACACGGAAAGGTTTCTTCACAGTGAGAGCTGTGAAAATGTGGAATAGACTCCCTCAAGAGTTGGTTCTGGCCAGTTCAGTGGATTGCTTTAAAAAAGGCCTGGATTGTTTCTTAGATACACAGAATATAACTGAATACTTACATTTATAGGTAAATTTGATCCAGGAAATATCTGATTGCCTCTCGGGGGATCAGGAAGGAATTTTTTTCCCTGCAGGAGCAAATTGGATCATGCTTTGCTGGGGTTTTTTTTGCCTTCCTCTGGATCAACTGTGGGTATAGGATTACACCTTTTTTTTTTAATGGTTGAACTGGATGAACTTTTGTCTTTTTTCAGCAAGACTAACTATTTAAGTATGTAACAGGAAGGCAGATGTCAGTTGCAAGCAGGCAGAGCAGGAGGTTTAGGAGAGCAGTGGAATCAGTGGTTACCAATTACACTTTTAAAGGCCCTGATGCACCAGGACAATGGAATTACCCACAAAATGACCCCATTTTGAGAATCAAACACCCCAATGTATATTCCATGAGGCATAATGAGTCTTTTGAACGGCAATTATTTACCAAAATTTTCGAAATATGCAGGAAGAAAATGAATACATATTGTTTTTTACACAAAGTTGTCCATTTATAAGATATTTCTAACACATAGCACGTACATACCGAAAAACAAAAATCCCAAAATAGATTCTGCAACCTCTCCTGAGTATGGTAATACCAAATGTGTAAGACTTTTCCACAGCCTGGCCATATACAGAGGCCCAACATCCAAGTAGCACCTTTAGGGGCAAAAATTACACATTATTATTATTATTATTATTATACAGGATTTATATAGCACCAACAGTTTGCTCACCGCTTTAAAAAATAAAGGGAGCCAATACAGCAACACTACAGTTCAATACAAGAGGGATAGGAGGGCCCTGCTCCTTGGAGCTTACAATCTAGGACAAAGGGGCTGGTGGTACAAAAGGTAATAACTGTGGAGGATGGTAGAAGGAATAGAAGATTCCATTATTAGCTGAAGGCAAGATAGGCTTTCCTGAAGAGATAGGTTTTCAGAGATCGCCTAAAAGTGGACAGAGTAGGCGATAGTCTGATAGATTGGGGTAGAGAGTTCCTGTCAGGGACCATCGCGACGCATGGGTCTACACATGCGTAGGTGTCTGTCAGGACGTGCGGGTAGCAGGGCACTAGGACCCAGGCGCACCCGTCGTCTTGACAGTACTAGGCAGGCACTGGGACCCAGGCGGCGCCTGTCAGGTGCAGGGCGGGCTATTTAAACCAGCCCTGCACAAACACTTGTTGCCAAATGGTCTTTTGTATCCTGTTGCCTGTGTAGTAAGTACTCTGATCTGGATTGTCCGACCCAGCTTGTTTGACTCTGACTTTGCTCATCCATCCATCCATCCCTCAGGGATCCCTGGGCTCCCTCACATCAGACTCTTAACCCGCTGGAGCCCTTGGCAGACTCCTCTACCTCTGGTAGAGATACCTAGCAGCTGCGACCTGGTCCCGAAGCGCTCCAAGTCCATCCCCACCATCAGGGGCCCTGGTGAACAAGTGCTCCGGTACTTAGACTCCGCACTCTGGGGAGGCTCTATCAGGAGACTGATAGAGGTACTGTCAGGCGGTCCATTACAGTTCCAGAAGATGGGGGAGGCTCTGGAGAAGTCCTGGAGCGAGCATGGGAGGAGGAGACAAGGAAGCTAGAGAGCAGGAGGTTGTGGGAGGAGTGGAGAGGATGGTTTGAGTGATATTTGGAGACAAAATTGGTGATGTAATTTGGTGGAGTTGTAAAAGGCTTTATATGTTATTGTTAATATTTTGAATTTTATTGGGCAATGGGAAGCCAGTGGAGGGATTGGCAGAGAGGGATGGCAGATATGGACCAGTTAGTAAAGTGGATGAGTCTGGCAGCAGCATTCATGATAGACTGAAGAGGGGATAGCCTGTAATGAGGTAGGCCAATGAGGAGGGAGTTACAATAGTCAAGGTGAGAGATAACAAAGGAGTGAATAAGTTGCTAGGTAATTTCAGAGGTTAAGAACAGCATATTTTGGAGATGCTGCGGAGGTGAAGGCTACAAGATTTGGACAGTGATTGGATTTGGTGCTGAAAGGACAGACGGGAGTCTATGCTTACATCTAGTACCTTGGCATGAGGGGAAGAACTGATGGTTGTATTATTGATCTTGATGGAGAAGTCAGGGTAGGGAGCACGGGCTGGAGGGAATAGAATGAGCTCAGTTTTAGAAAGATTGAGTTTGAGGAAGTGGAGTGACATCCATGCTGATATATCACTTAGTAGGTTAGTAATGCGAGAGGAGACTGAAGGGGTGATGTTATGTCCCTGCCGGCGGTAGCCTCTAGCGTTCCCCAGACCGGAATACCCCAAGGTGCGGAATCTAAGTCCCAACCTGCTTGTTTACCAGGGCCCCTGATGGTGGGGATGGACTTGGAGCAGGACGAGACCAGGTCGTGACCCCTGGGTTCACCCAGCTGTGGTAGAAGCACCACCGGAGGTGTATAGCAGGTGAGAGCCTGATGTTAGGAGGTAGAGAGAGCAGAGTCGGGCAGGCCAGGTCGGTAACAGTGGAGGCAGAATGGTACCAAAACAGTAGACAGAAGGATAAACGGGTCACAAGCCGGGTTCGGTAACAGGAGATCAGAACGTGCAGGATTAAAAAGGACTATGGTCAGACAAGCCAGGGATCAGAACAGGAGACAATCAGCAAATCAGGGTCAAGCAGGGTCGGCAACAAGGCAATCTCAATACAGGAAACACAGGATACAGGTAAGACCATATTAGAACACAGACCTGTCCTGTGTTAAATAGGGCGCCCTGCACCCTGATTGGTGCCAGGCGCGCGTCCACGATCGCAAGTGTGCATGCACGACGGCTGCTGCCGTCGCAGGTGCCCAGGTCCCAATGCTCGCACACTAGTGCGGCCGGGCATACCACGCATGAGCAGACCGTGTGTGATCGCGGCCAGATCTGAGGTCCCTGACAGGTGAGGTGAGGAGTAGAAAGATAGATTTGTGTGTCATCAGCATAGAAGTGGTGCTTAAAGCCATGGGAGTTTATCAAGTGACCAAGGGAGGAGGTGTAGATCGAGAAGAGAAGGGGTCCAAGGACAGAACCTTGAGGGACCCCTACAGAAAGAGGAAGTGGAGAGGAGGAGACAGAGTTATAGGCAACGCTGAAGGAGGACTGCGATAGGTAAGAGGAGAACCAGGAGAGAGCAGAGTCTTGAAGGCCAAGTGAGTGGAGTTTTTTGAGGAGGAAGGGATGGTCAACCATATCAAAAGCCGCAGAGAGGTCAAGTTGTAAGAGTACGGAGCAGTGGCCATTGGTTTTAGCAGTTAGTAAATCATTAGTGAGTTTTAGTAGGGTAGTTTCAGTGGAGTGTAGTGAGCGAAAGCCAGACTGTAAAGGATCAGGAAGGTTGTTGTCAGTGAGGTAGGAATACAGGTGATTGTAGACTAAGCATTCTAAGAGTTTAGAGGTAAACGGGAGCAGGGAGATGGGTCTTACGTTGTTCAGGTTGGTGGGGTCCAGGGAGGGTTTTTTAAGTATGGGAGTGATGTGTGCATGCTTTAGAGGGGTGGGGAAGGCACCATTAGAGAGTAAGAGATTGAAAATGTGAGTGTGGGAGTATTGGATAGAAGAAGAGGGTGACTGTAGTAGTTGTGAGGGGACAAGATCCAGGGGGCAGGTGGTGAGGCGAGCTTCTGAGAAAACGTTAGTAAACTTTTCAGGCGTAGCAAGGTCAAAAGAGGAAAGTGTTGAGGGAGGTTTAGTATAAGGTATGCTAAGTGGGATAGATGTCTGTGCTGCCCCCACAAATTGCATCAATCAGGTTTTTGAAATGATTTGCAATCTCGTAAGCAGTGAGTGAGGTACTGGGTGGAGGTGGAGGTTGCGAAAGTAGAGAAGAAATGACAAGGACTGGATGACAAGGTATTAATAAGAGTGACAAAGTAGGCTTGTTTGGCAGCATGGAGGGAGGAATTGTATGTTAAGAAAGCAGATTTATATAGGGTGAATGCTTGGTGAGATTTGGTTTTACGCCACAATCACTCCAGGGCACGACTATGTCTCTTAAGATTTCTGGTGTCGTCAGTCTGCCACGGTTGTAATGGTCGGGGCCTGATATTTTGTGTAGTTAGAGGAGCAAGTGAGTCTAGTGTGGATGAAAGCAAACTGTTATAGACAGCAGTAGCCAGGGCAGGGCAAGGCAGGACAGGGGAGAGATTCTGTCATAGAGGAGGTCAGTTGCAGAGTGGAAAAGAGGATTAGAGTTGTGAAGGTTTATGCGGGTAATTGTTTTCTGCTTGGAGGGAGAGGGGTTTGAAGATGAGGACACTGTGAAGGTGATGAGATTGTGATCAGAGAGAGGAAAGGGGTGTTTTTGAGGTTGTAGGGAGGGTAAAGATGGGAGAAAACAAGGTCTAATGTATTCCCATCAGAGTGAGTGGAGGACTGTGTCCATTGTGCTAAGGCAAAAGATGAGGTTAAGTTGAAGAGTTGAGATGTAGCTGGGTTGTTCACATTAATGGGGGTGTTAAAGTTTCCAGGAATGATAGTGGGTATTTCAGAGAGTAGGGTAGCCAAGCAGAGAAGTCATTGAGAAAGCAGGGCACCGGTCTAGGAGGCCGATAGATCACTGCAATCCTCAGAGATGGGAGAAAACAGCCAAATGCAGCGAGTCTCGAAAGAAGAGAAAGATAGAGAGGGAGGGTTATGGAACACTTGAAAGGTTCTCAGTGGGGTTAGAAGCAAACCAACTTCACCTCCTTTCCGACCACTGGGTCAGCGTGAGTGAGTCTAGAGAAGGCCTCCATAGGAAAGTATGCTGCTTAAAGCCAGGTTTCTGTAATTGCCAGTAGGTTAAGGGAGTGGGAGACAAAAAGATTATGGACAGAGGTGAGCTTATTACAGACGGAGTGGGCATTCCAGAGTGCACATGAAAAAGAGAGGGAGGTTTTAAGAAGCACGGGGATAGAGATTAAAGTGAGTGTATTGCGGCTATTCCTGGAGGAAGGAGGGTGACTGGTGTGGGGGAGAGATACTGGAGGACCAGGGTTTGGGGAGATATCCCCAGAGGTTAGGAGAAGGAGGGTGAGGAAAGTAAGGTGGGAGAGGGATGTATATGAGGGCACATGCCTTCTTGCAGGTGAGTAAAGTATCAGCAGGAAGTGATGAGAGCAGTAGTAAAAGTGAGGGTGATATGTATAAGCTTTGAGGTGGAGCAGAGGGGTAAAGAATTGAGATTTTGAGAACAAATGATAGTAATATGAAAAGGAGGAGTAGAGTCAGCATATTAAAAGGTACATGGAGTGGGAATCAGACTTGTAGGAGATGTTTCCCAGGGTGTTTGCTTGCAGTCCATCTAGCATGCAGTAGTTCTTTGTTGTATCTTCATGCTGCTTGAGTTAGCCTGCTTTAGCTAAACTGCTGTGTTCAACTGCTTCACACTCCAGCAGAAAACGCACTCTTGCATGAAAAATTACCCCCCCCCGTCTGCAACTATGCCCCCCCCATCTGATGCAGGAAGCCCTTCCTGCTAGCTCTCACAGTGCCATATGCTGCTGTTCTCTTTTGGTGAATATTGCAAAAAAGGGGCAAGCTGGTGTAAAAATTATCACTGTTTTCAAGGAGTGGAAATACAAGCTCCCAATTGACTTTTCCACTTGCTCCAATGTAATCTGGGCATTCAGGGGGATGCAGTTGGGTGTCCTTTCCTTCGTACATGAGGAAGGCGTACACGTACCCTGTGGCTCTGTCGCATAATATATAGAGTTTAACCCCATATCGGGCCCGTTTGCTGGGGATAAACTGCTTGAAGATCAGCATGCCAGTGAACGTGACAAGCGACTCATCCACGCAGATATTTTTGTCCGGGACAAATAATTGGGTGAATTTATCGGAGAAAAAATTAAGGAGTGGCCGACTTTTATACAATTTATCATATGCTGAGTCATTTTGGGGAAGGCACTGTTATCGTTGTAGTGGAGGAACCTCATGATCATTAGATGTCTTGTTCTTTACATGACTGATGAGTAAATTGGCTTGGGTGGGTAGACCAGTAGGAGTGTAATTGATTTTTTTGTGTGAGTCCCATATTAAATGTGAGGCTGTCACGTACCTGATTGGAGACTGAAATGACGAGGTCGGCCTCACTTGTGTCACTAGCCCTGACCCCACTGGAAGTGGAACAGAGGGTGTCTAGGGACCAGGGGGACAAGAGCGCCAGCAGATGTTTGCAGCTCTTGCAGTTGGAGACTTTGGAAGACTGATGAATTTCCGATTCAGGCACAGTAGTAATATGCAGAGCTGGTATGATAGATCGCCAGGTGTGCACCAGAGCAAGGCAGGAAGCTGGGAAGGGAGTGTCAAAGGAATAGCCAGGGTCATCAACGGGCAGACAGCGAGGTACCAAATCATAAGCAAGCCAAAGTCAGGAGCAGAGCCGAAGTCAGGAACCAGTATCAAGCAGGAGAGTAATCAGAGTCAGATCAGGAACAAGCCGGGTCAGCAACAAGGAAATCACACAGGAACGAGCAGGAAACAGGGAACAGCTGAAGACCAGTCAGCATTCAGCACAGGCAGAGGCACCTTTTAAATAGTCCATCTGGCACCAATCTTCGCCGTGCGTGTGCACATGCGTGTGCGTGATCGTGCATTTCTGTGCGCATGCACACATCTATTCGCCAGCTGTCTCACGGGAATTCCCTTACAGAGGCCCAAAAAGGTTCTAAATTCCTCCACTGTTAACTGCTTCCATTCATAGGGACAGGAATAACTTGAATCTGGGTTGGTGGCTATGAACTGTTGGGCATAGAGGTTGCACTGGTCCACAATTGAATTTAGCAAGTCATTGGTAAAAATTAAATAAAAACAAAATCAATGGGGCAAAATTTTCTGTGTTCCCCTGGACTCCTGGCTGGGCAGTAAAAGGGGGGATGTTAGCTGCTCCATATTTAGGGGGAAGCCTTAGGGGATTTTGAAGGGCATATGGAAGAGTGATATGGGCCCTAACCCTTTGGGGCTGAGGTGACCTGGCCTTTCTTGAGGATCTCCATTACTGGTGGAAGCCACAGTGGCTTAGTGGTTAGCACATCTGCCTTGCAGTAAATGGGTTATGGGTTTGATTCCTGACCATGGCACCTCCTGCATGGAGTTTGCATGTTTTCCCTGTGCTTGTGTGGGTTTCCTCCCATTTAAAAAAATTTTTTTTACTGGACATGTTTAACCACTTGCCCTCTTGAGGCTTTACCCCCCTTCCTGACTAGGCCATTTTTTGCTGTTCAGCACTGCGCTATTTCAACTGGTAATTACGCAGTCATGCAATGCTGTACCCAAACAAAATTTATGTCCTTTTTTTCACACAAACAGAGCTTTCTAATACTTCTCCCGAGTATGGGGATACCACATGTGAGAGATTTTTTGGCAGTCTACCTAAATGCAAGCCTCCAAAATCCAATGACCACCTCCAGGCTTTCAAAGGACATATTTCCCTACTACCTATCACAGTTTCAGAGGCTCTAAAATGCAAGGATAGTAAACACCCCCAAATGACCCCTTTTTGGAAAGTAGACACCCCAAGGAATTTGATAAGAGGCATGGTGAGTATTTTACAGATATCATTTTTGACACAGGGTTTGGAAATGAAAAAAAGAAAACAAATACATTTTTGTTTTTCTTTCTTCATTTTCCAAAAACATGTGGCAACAAATTAGATCTGCAAAACACTCACCATGCCTCTTAGCAAATACCTCTACTTTCCAAAAAGTGGTCATTTGGAGGGGTTGCTTCTGATTTCCTGGCATTTCAGGGTCAACATTAGAAGCTTATGCCACACATCACCCACTCTTGAAGACCAAGCCTTTTCTGACACTTTTTGCTCACATGAAAAAACATTTTGTTTGCTAGAAAATTACTTTGAACCCCCAAACATTATATATTTTTTTAACGCAGAGGCCTTAGAGAATAAAACAGTGGGTGTTGAAATTTTATATGTCACACGGTATTTGCGCAGAGATTTTCCAAAACTTTTGGGAAAAATAAACTTTTTAGAATTTTAATGCACAAAAACACAATATCGCCCAATTGTTTGATAAAATATAAAAGATTATGTTATGCTGAGTAAATAGATACCAAACATGATATGCTTTAAAATTGCGCATGCCCATGCAATGGCAAGAAAGTACATACATTTTTATTATCAATAGGCAACGCTTTCAAAGCCTTTTTTTTTGTTAGTTATTTTGATTTTTTCAATTATTTTTAAACTGTCCCCTTTCTTACTTTTTTTATCACTTTTAATGCTATCACAGGGAATTCAAATATCCCCTGTAACTTCAATGGGCATTGTTATATATTCTCTTTTGAGAAATCTGGGGTCTACTAGACACTATGTATCTCCTCTGTGCTTACATTATCTAATCTCACCAAGATCGATGTGATCAGATGCTTTCCCAATTTACAAATGGCGCTGTTTATAACCTGCGAAATTGAAGTGATGAAATGCTCATAGCTTCCAAGTTCTTAAACTATAGAGATGATTGAAGCCATTATGGTCTCTGATCAGCTCTATGGTCAGCCATCTGCTGGCTGTATTCTTGGATTCTCAGGGGAGCCCAAGAAAACTGTGGAAGGCACCGGGGGGGGGGGGGGGGGGGGGAAGATGTCCCTTCCCGCTGCTCCTAAAAACAATTCAGCAGCTAATTGGCCATTAGGATTGTTTTTACGTAAAAGCTGACCATCAGCTGAAAAAAATTATACCAGGATGATGCCTGTAGCTGCAGGCATAATCCCAGTAAAACCACTCAAAGTCCATCGACATACCAGTACATTGCTGGCTCACGTTGGGCATATATGTAACAGCAGAGAACATGGACATACGATGAATTAGCTCTGTGGATCAACATGACCACAATTTATTATTTTCTTTAATGTCCATGTTGAGGGTTAGGCCCAAAAAGAGTTTTAAGTTCAGGAACCGTGATAGGTTTCCATGCAAATTGTCTGGCAAGAGCTGAATTTGAGTGGGCGGCCATGTATTGTTGTGCGTATACAGTTCCAAGAAAATGTGAACCCCTTGGGATTATGTGGAGTTTTGCATAAATTTGGCATAAAATGTGCTCTGAACGTCATCTAAGTCACAACAATAGAAGAACATAGTCTGCTGAACATAATACTACACAAACATTAGATGTTGCCATGGTTTAATTGCACAAAACATGTAAACATTCACAGTGCAGGGAGGAAAAAGTATGTGAGGCCCTAGCTTAATGACTTCTCCCAGAGCTAATTGGAGCCAGGAGTGAGCCAACCTTGACTCCAATCAGTGTGATGATATTGGATGTGTTGCTGACAGCTGTCCTGCCCTTAAAAAACACACACCTGTTTTGGGTTTACTGGTTTCAAGAAGCACTGTCTGATGTGAACCATGCCTCGCAGAAAAGAGCTCTCAGAAGACCTACGATCAAGAATTGTTGACTTGCATGAAGCTGGAAAGGGTTACAAAAGTATCTCCAAAAGCCTTGATGTTCATGTGTCCACGGTAAGACAGACTGTCTACAAATGGAGAAAGTTTAGCACTGTTGCTACTCTCCCTAGGCGCGGTCGCCCTGTAAAAATGACTGCAAGAGCACAGCGCAGAATGCTGCATGAGGTAAAGAAGAATCCCAGAGTGTCAGCTAAAGACCTACAGAAATCTCTGGAACATGCTAACATTTTTGTTGACACATCTACAATAAGGTAAACATTAAACAAGAATGGAGTACATGGGAGGACACCACGGAGGAAGCCATTGCTGTCCAAAAAGAATATTGCAGCACGTTTGAAGTTTGCAAAAGAGCACCTGGATGTTCCACAGCACTACTGGCAAAATATACTGTGGACAGATGAAACCAAGATTGAGTTGTTTGGGAAGAACACACAACACTATGTGTGGAGAAAAAAAGGCACAGCACACCAACATCAAAACCTCATCCCCACTGTAAAACATGGCGGAGGGAGCATCATGGTTTGGGGCTGCTTTGCTGCCTCAGGGCCTGGACGGATTGTTGTCATTGATGGGAAAATGAATTCCAGAGTTTATCAAGACATTTTGCAGGAAAACGTACGACCATCTGTCCACCAACTGAAGCTCCGCAGAGGATTGGTTATGCAACAGTACAATGACCCAAAGCATACAAGTAATTCAACAAAACAATGGCTGCAACAGCACAGAATACGCCTTCTGGAGTGGCCCAGTCAGAGTCCTGACCTCAACCCGATTGAAATGCTGTGGCATGACCGTAAGAGAGCGATTCACACCAGACATCCCAAGAATATTGCTACACTGAAACAGTTTTGTGAAGAGGAGTGGTCCAAAATGACTCCACATCGTTGTGCAGGTCTGATCTGCAACTACAGGAAACATTTGGTTGAGGTTATTGCTGCCAAAGGAGGGTCAACCAGTTATTAAGTCCAAAGGTTCACATACTTTTTCCTCCCTGCACTGTGAATGTTTACATGTTTCAGATTGAGTGCGGCTTCGAAAGAGTGCAATGCAGTTAAACACAGCAGTTGAACTAAAGCAGGAGAACTTAGAGCCAAGACATGAGCATAGTCGCCACCTCAGTTACAGCGGAATGCTGGTGTCACTAAGTGCTAGGCTGTCCCACACTGGTTGCAGATTCTGCAGGAGCTTTCCAGGACATCCCAGATCTCTTGAGCTCATGGTATCATCACGAGTGGAGAGGCAGAAGCCCACACTGCATACACTCTTCATTAACCACTTGCTCTCCTGAGGATTTACCCCCCTTCTTGACCAAGACTCTTTTTGCTACTCGGCGCTGCACTAATTCAACTGATAATTGCGCGGTCATGCAATGCTGCACCCAGACAACATTTACGTCCTTTTTTTCACACAAATAGAGATTTCTTTCAGTGGTATTTGATCACCTGTGCACTTTTTATTTTTCACGCTATAAACAAAAAAAGACCAAACATTTTGAAGAAAAACAATATTTTTTACTTTCAGCTATAAAAAATATATAGTAAACTCAAAGTTAGTTATAAATTTAGACCAAATGTATTCTGCTACATGTTTTTGGTAAAATAAATCCCAATAAGTGTATATTGATTGCTTTGTGTGAAAGTTATAGTGTCTACAAACTATGGTATAGATACTGCAATTTACACCATTTTTTGCTATACAGCGCTGCGCTAGTTTAACGGACAATTGCGCGGTCATGCAATACGGTACATAAATGAAGTGACAAATGTGTGTAAAAAATATATATATATTTTTTTTTGTAATTTTCCAAAAACTTGTGGTAAAAAAATAAATTCTTCTATTGATTCAACATGCCCCTCAGCAAATAGTTTGGGGTGTCTACTTTCTAAAAAGGGGTCATTTTGGGAGGTGGGGGCATTCTATGCCCAGCATTAGAAGTTTATGCCATACATCACTCACTCTTCTAACCACCTGAAGACCAAGCCTTTTCTGACACTTTTTGTTCATATAAAAAAAATCAGTATTTTTTGCTATGAAATTTATTTAAACCCCTATACATTATATATTTTTTTAAAAGCAGACACCCTAGTGAATAAAATGGTGGGCACTACAATTTTTTATGGCACATAGTACTTGCGCAGCGATTTTTCAAAAGCAAATTTAAAAAAAAAAAAAAAATTATTGCTGGGTTGGCAGCAATAAATGCACAAAAACACAATATATTGGCCAAATATTTGGTAAAATATGAAAGATAATGGTATGCCGAGTAAATAGATACCAAACATGACATGCTTTAAAACTGCGCATGCCCGTGCAATGGTGACAAACTGCAAACATTTTTAATATCCATAGGCAACGCTTTAAAAGCTACCATTTTAGATTTACAGAGGAGGTCTAGTGTTAGAATTACTGCCCTTGCACGGCAATACCTCACATGCATGGTGCAACTGCTGTTTACATACCGGTCCAAGGTCAAGGCTTGTGCACACAGGTGTGCACACATAGGAGGGGTGGTTTTTTTTTTTTTTTTTTTTAGTTATTTTGATTTTTTTAATTATTTTTACATTGTACCTTTAATTTTTTTTTAT
This sequence comes from Staurois parvus, assembly GCF_062004578.1. Classification (NCBI taxonomy): domain Eukaryota; kingdom Metazoa; phylum Chordata; class Amphibia; order Anura; family Ranidae; genus Staurois; species Staurois parvus. Next base: position 219,390 of record NW_028318248.1, on the reverse strand, counting down.
CACTTTTAATGCTATAACAGGGAATGCAAATATCCCCTATAACTTCAATGGGCATTGTCATATATTCTTATTTGAGAAATCTGGGGTCTATCAGACTCTGGATATCTCCTCTGCCCCTACATTATCTAATCAAACCAAAATCGGAGTGATCAGATGCTTTCCCAATTTACAAATGGCGCTGTTTATATCCTGCAAAACTGAAGTGATGAAATGCTCGTAGCTTCCGAATTCTTAGACTATAGAGATGATTGGCACCACTCTGGTCTTCAATCAGCTCTATGGTCAGCTGGCAGAAACACCGGCTGCATTCTCAGGTTCCCCCGATGGCACGGGACTGCCCGAGAAGGCCGTGGAAGGCAGCAGGGGAGGGGGGCATCAGTTTCCTCTACTTGTAAAAGCAATCCTGCAGCTAATTAGCCACTAGGATTGCTTTTACATGAAAGCCGATCGCTGGCTGAAAAAAACGATACCAGGATGATGCCTGCAGCTGTAGGCATCATCCTGGTATAACCATTCAAAGTCCAGTGATGTACCAGTACATTGCTGGTCCTTGTTGGTTATATATGCTATGTTCTTTTTTTTTGCATGCAGCCTGTGAGAAGAAATATCTGCCAGAAAAAGTGTGTGGTATGCCCACCATTACAATATACCACCCTGCATCCACCCACGTCTAATAGTGGGCACACATTAGGTCACACTTTGCCACAAGCGCCAGTTCCAAGATTGAACAAATGTTTAAATAGTGGCACGCTTGAATAAAAATTGTCCACGTATAAGTGGTACACCATATGGAAAAAGGATGACACCAAGTCCCAAACTATCTTGCCACTGCTCCCCATGTAGTCTGGGCATCCAGTGGGTTCCACGTGACTATCTTTTCCCTCGTAAATCTGAAACTTATAAGTATAGCCTGTTGCACTCTCACAGGTCTTCTACATCTTAACCCCATATCTGGCACACTTGCAGGGGATAAATTGTTTGAATGCAAGGCGGCCAGAAAAATTAATGAGGGACTCATGAACGCAGATGTTTTGCTGCAGAGTATAGACATCTGCAAATTTTTGGTTAAGGTGATTTGCGAGGGGCTGAATTTTGTGGAGCCGGTCAAATTCAGGGTCACCCGAGGATGACAGAGTGTATTGTCGCTGAAATGCATAAAACACATTATACTCTCATATCTATGCCTGGCCATGGCAGCAGAGAACATGGGATATGATGAATCGCATCTGCGGATGAATACAACTGCAATTCATTTCTTTTAGTAATGCCTGTGTTGAGAGTTAGGCCCAAAAAAACTGTAAATTCCAAAACCGTAATGAGTTTCCATGTGAATGGTCTGGCAAGCTTTGAATTTGGGTTAGCAGCAATAAATTGTTCTGCATATAAATTGCTTTGATCCACAATTGACGCATACAGATATTCCGTGAATAACAGCTCCAAAAATCAAGGAGGTATGTGAAATACCAGGATGTACTAGACCGCTGGTGCACGCCAGTTCACCAAAAGGTAGAGCGGCACTAGTACTGGCACTCTGCTGCATATGAGAGTCATCAAAATTTACCGGCAAGTGCTAACAGAGATCAGGCCTGATTCTGCGAACACTGCGGTTTTGTGTGCAATGTATCAAGTGACAGTGACCTACTGACACTACACTTGCTGGGGGAGAAGGGGGGGTAAGAGTAGGGGCTAAATGCAGGTGCTGGCAGGTGCTGGGGCTGATCCCGCTAACACTGCGTTTTTGGGGATGCTATACTAATGTGAACGCTGGTATAGAGCTGATCTGATCAAAGATATTGACCCGTTCAGACACTATACTAGCAATGGAGGTTTATTGTGCATGAGCGTGCTCCTGGCAATCAAGGGGTTAAATGTGATGACAGGTGTACCGACGGGCAATCTGACGCTATCTGGGAGGGGCATGAAAACCACGGGAGCACGAATCACGTATATATATGTGTGTGTGTGTGTGTGTGTGTGTGTGATTTTGCGCACCCGTGCCGCCCTGTAGCAGTATTTCTGCTATAGGGCGGTCAGGAAGCGGTTACAGAAGCAGTTTGTGTTACATCACTGCATTACTTTAACCGACAATTACGCGGTCATGCAACACTGCACCGAAATTAAATTTACATCCTTTTTCCCCACAAATTGAGCTTTCTTTCGGTGGTATTTGATCGCCTGTGCATTTTTTATTTTTTGCGCTATAAAAAAAAAAGGCTGACAATTTGGAGAAAAAAAACAATATTTTGGACTTTTTGCTATAAAACATGTCCAGTAAAAAAATGTAAAAATCAAATTTAGTCATAAATTTCTGCCAAAATGTATTCTGCTACATGTTTTTGCTTAAAAAAAAAACCCAATACGTGTAAATTAATTGGTTTACGTGAACCATTTATGATTTATGACTAAATCAAATTTAGTCATAAATTTCTGCCAAAATGTATTCTGCTACATGTTTTTGCTTAAAAAAAAACCCAATACGTGTAAATTAATTGGTTTACGTGAAAGCTATGGCATCTACAAATGGCGGGAAAGATACTGGGATTTTTTTTCTTATTATACTAATAATGGCGGCGATCAGCGACTTATGGCGGTGATCAGCGATTTATGACAGTGATCAGCGACTTATGGTGGGACTGTGGGACTCCGGGACTGCTGCGGACATTTTGACACTGGGGGGGAACTGACTTGGGGTCACTGACATCCCCAGTGACACCAATACAGTGATCAGTGCAAAAAAAAAAAAGCACTGACACTGTACTAATGGCACTGGGGACGAAGGGGTTAATATTTTTTTGGTAATGAAAGGGTTAACTGTGTGAGGGGAGAGTGTTACTAGGGGGCGGGGGTGTGTACTTCACAGGAACACGCTGATCCCAAGATATAAAGTCTTCTCTCAAGTTTAGCGTGCTCTGAACTGACAGATAGTAGACTTGCAGTGTAAACACTGCAGCCGTGCTATCTGTCAGTGATGACCAGTAATCGCCGGGACTCGGCAGGTAATGACCCCCCAGGATCCGGTGTGATGGACACCTGCTGCCGCGATCGCAGGATGGGTAAGGCAGGGACGCGCCTCGCGCCCGCCCCCTACCTGTTTTGCAGAGCGACATTAAAAGACGGCGCTGTGCGCAGAGGTGCCGCCCTGCCGCAGTAAAAACACTGTGGCAGGTCGGCAACTGGTTAAGGGACTCTGCATGCAGACAGCTTTTTACACCTCACACCTGCTTACAAATTTGTGATCTTTACCTGGAATCCATTTACATAAAATTTCTATTATTGCTAGTCGCCATTGCACAATTCTGGACAATTTCATGCTCCTAACTTTATGGGAACAGTTTGGGGATGGCCCCTTCCTGTTCCAACATTACTGCGCACCAGTCCATAAAGACCTGGATGAGCGAGTTTGGGGTGGAGAAACTTCACTGGCCTGCACAGAGTCCTGACCTCAACCCGATAGAACACCTTTGGGATGATTTAGAGTGGAGACTGCGAGCCAGGCCTTCTTGTCCAACATCAGTGCCTGACCTCACAAATGTGCTTCTGGAGGAATGGGCAAACATTCCCATAGACACACTCCTAAACCTTGTGGACAGCCTTCCCAGAAGAGTTGAAGCTGTTATAGCTGTAAAGGGTGGGCCAACTCAATATTGAACCCTACGGACTAAGACTGGGATGGCAATTAAAGTTCATGTGAGTGTAAAGGCAGGTGGCCCAATACTTTTAGCAATATAGTGTACAATGGATATAAAAAGTCTACACACCCCTGTTAAAATGTCATGCTTCTGTGATGTCAAAAAATTAGACAACGATAAATCATTTCAGAATTTTTTCAACCTATAAACTGCACAACTCAGTTGAAAAGCAAACTGAAATCTTTTAGGTGGAGGGAAGTAAAAATAAAAAAAATAAAGTAATATGGTTGCATAAGTGTGCACACCCTTAAAATAATACTTTGTTGGAGCACCTTTTGATTTTATTAGAGCACTCTGTCTTTTTGGGTATGAGTCTATCAGCATGGAACATCTTGACTAAGCAATATTTGCCCACTCTTCTTTGCAAAAACACTCCAAATCTGTCAGATTGGGAGGGCATCTCCTGGGCACAGCCCTCTTCAGATCACCCCACAGATTTTCAAACGGATTCAAGTCTGGGCTCTGGCTGGGCTATTCCAAAAGTTTAATCTTCTTCTGGTGAAGCCATTCCTTTGTTGATTTGGATGTATGCTTTGGGTGGTTGTCATGCTGAAAGATGAAGCCCCTCTTCATGTTCAGCTTTCTAGCAGAAGCCTGAAGGTTTTCTGCCAATATTGACTGGTATTTGGAACTGTTCATAATTACCTCTGCCTTGACTAAAGCCTCAGTTCCAGCTGAAGAAAAACAGCCCCAAAGTATGATGCTGCCACCACCATGCTTCACTGTGGGTATGGTGTTCTTTTGGTGATGTGAAGTGTTGTTTTTGCACCAAACATATCTTTTGGATTTATGGCCAAAACGTTCAACCTTGGTTTCATCAGAGCATAACACATTTTCCCACATGCTTTTGGGAGACTACAGATGTGTGTTTGCAAAATTAGCCGGGCTTGGATGTTTTTCTTCGTAAGAAAAGGCTTCAGTCTTGCCACTCTACCCTATAGCCCAGACATATGAAGAATACAGGAGATTGTTACATGTACCACACAACCAGTACTTGTCAGATATTCCTAAGCTCCTTTAATGTTGCTGTAGACTCTTGGCAGCCTGCCAGACCAGTTTTCTTGTCGTCTTTTCATCAATTTTGGAGGGACGTCCAGTTCTTTGGAAAGTCACTGCTGTACCATATTTTCTCCACTTGATGATGACTGTCTTCACTGTGGTCCATGGTATATCTAATGCCTTGGAAATTCTATTGTACCCTTCTCCTGACTGATACCTTTCAACAATAAGATCCCTCTGATGCTTTGGAAGCTCTCTACAGACCATGGCTTTTGCTGCAGGATGCAACTAAGAAAATGTTGGGAAAGACCTACTAGAACAGCTGAACTTTATTTGGGGTTAATCAGAGGCACTTTAAATGATGGCAGGCGTGTACTGACTCCTATATAACATGATTTTGAATGTGATTGCTTAACTCTGAACACAGCTACATCCCCAGTTATAAAAGGGTGTGCACACTAATGCAGCCACATTATTTTAGTTTTCTATGTTTACTCCCCCCCTAAAAGATTTTCAGTTTGTTTTCAATTGAGTTGTACCATTTATAGGTCACATTAAAGGTGGAAAAAGTTTTGAAATGATTTATCTTTGTCTCATTTTTTTACATCACAGAAAAGTGTGTTTGAGTGTGCATAATTGTATATATGTTTTCTTTGCCATTCTGATCCCTATTTACATTATTGATTTTTTTTTTTTGTACCCATTTACTAAAACGGAAGATACAGTTACTCAATGATCCTTCAACTAATTTTGCATCCTCCTACACCACAAAATAGGCCAAAATGGCTTCACACTTCTCTTCTAGCAATAGTTATTACAGGCTATGGGACTTCAAGCTGAGACCATCAATCTGTATTTGTGAATACAAAGGGAGGAATGGAGGTGGCCAGAGAGGTGGAGCAGAGTCTAGAGATGGAGGGATGAAGGGAGCTGGAGTGTGGTGCATAGAGATGAAGGAATGCAGGGCACTGGAGTGGGGTGCAGGTAGGGGTCAGAGTTGGAGTGGGGTTCAGGAAGGTGGTGCAGAGAGATGGAGGGATGCAGGGAGCTGGAGTGGGGTGCTGGGATTTGAAGAGGGGTGCATGTAGGAGGCAGATGGCTGGAGTGGGGTTCAGGAAGGTGATACAGAGAGATGGAGGGATGCAGAGAGCTGGAGTAGGGTGCTGGTATTTGAACAGGGGTGCATGTAGGAGGCAGATAGCTGGAGTGGGTTCAGGTGGTGCAGAGAGATAGAGAGATGCAGGGAAATGGTGTATGTGTCAGAGAGATGGAAGGATACAGGGAGCAGGAGTGGGGTGCAGAGAGATGGATGGATGCAGGGAGCTTGATTAGGGTGCAGAGACTTGGAGAGGGGTGCAGATAGCGGAGCAGAGATGGTGACATGCAGGGAGCTGGAGTGAGGAGAGTTAGAAAGGGGAATCTTCACTTTCAAATAATGGTAATTTTTTTTCCTTGTTTTTGTGTCTTAGGCAAAAGGATCAAATGACAAACAGGAACCTAAACATGAACAAAGCTGAGTGCCAACTCTTCCATGAAATGGATGATGCCAATGTTAATGCCATCTGCGAAGAGAGTTTTGATTGGCATATTTGTCATGGCACTGTATATGGAAAAGGTTGCTCTGTGATAAGTGCTATTTGCTTGGCCACACAACACAAGTCTAAGAAAAATAGCTGCCCTATACATGGAGGAAAAAGCAAATATGTGTGGTAACCCCACCCCCCACTCCACCCCAAACACATGAGCTCCTTTGCTTATGGGGCCTGAAAATTCCAGACCTTGTAAGTCAGTGGTGTCAGTGCCATAAGCAATTTTGTTAAGGACATTTCAGGTGCCAGCATCAGCCCTTTCCATAGCAACCTATGACAGTAGGAAGCTATCCTATATAGAACAGGTAGAAATGCCGCTTCTGTATATGGTTCAGCTGTCGCCGAAAAGGGGACCAAATGGGTGAAAGTTTATGCATTCATCCTATTGCCGGACAGCCAAAGTTTGGTCCGAACCTACATACAAAGTGGTTTGTACAGGTTTTATATTGTCATAGTTCTGTTTCAGATCAACAGAGGAAAGAATTTATGAATCATGCTGCAATGTTATAGTAAATATAAATGGCATTTGGTGCATTGCATAATGCACCTGAACAGACCTCTTTGGGACAGCTGTGACAGCTGTCAACTGACACTGCATAAAGTATAAATTACATGTTGTCAGCACACTGTGTCCAAAACCAATATGATGATTGCAACAAAATCCAAGTTGTGCCAATGACCTATTTCATATGCATCACTGCTTCAGTTCTGCAATGCCTTGCTGTTCAACATAATTGATAAATCTTCCTTAGTGTCTCTAAACTCATACTCCCACTGTCTGTTGATTAAAGGATAAGTTCAGCTTTTGTAACATGTTTCCTGTTACACCCATAGCACCAGACCCCTACTCCCCCCCGCTCTCTGTCTCAATTTTAAAAAATGTGGCTGTGCGGGGCTGTGCCCCCCTTGCCACGTCATTCATTCACAGGGTTATGTGAATAGGAAACTACAAGTACCGACAGCCTTTGCGGCTGTTGGCTTGAAGTTGTCAATTAACTACCAGAGCACTGATTCTTCCTGTCAGTGTGAAACTGCCTGCCTATATTGTACGGGCAGACAGCTTACACTTATAGTCTGTAGGAGTCCTGCATGGCACCTGTGATCTGCTGATCGTGGTTGCAATGTTTTCCAGGATCCTACAAAAAAAAAATGGTACCTGCAAAAAATTTTCATTTATTTATTTTAAGTGAACTTATCCTTTTAAGCTAACATGGAGTGGACTCGAACCCAAAGAGTGAAGATTTGCTGTTATAGGAAATATCTAGAATGCAATGCACTTCCTGTGTTGCAGCCTTCTAGCTGTATATCTGGAGTGTGAGATTATCTAAGGTACAGCTCATTCTGCTAGTCTCACCAGATTTGGAGTGAGATTTGATGTCACTACTGTGCTGCTCACTGTTCTCCTTGCTGGAGGGGAAGCTGTACTGAGGACCTACAGTGCAGGGATCTCCTGGCTTTTACAGCATTCTTTCTGTGCTTCCTCCACCTCTGTCATTACCCCACCAGTCATCAGATTACCTTTTGCCAGAGGGGAAGCCTTGCTCCTCCACACACAGTTACAGTGGAGATCAAAGCCTAGTAAGTTAGTAATGGAAAAGGATCAGCTGCAGGGAGACCACAGACAATTCTGCTAACTATTCCTTTGCCCTCTACTTCCTTTTTTGTGGCACACACAAATCCTCTTTAATTTGGAGCTCTCAGTGTTTATTTTGTTTTCTCAAGGGAGAAGTAAATCTGTACTTAAAATGTTGTTAGTTTATTCCAACTTTCTCCAACAGGCAGTTACTTTGCTAGAGATGCGTCCTACTCTGACCATTACACCTCACCATCTCCCAATGGAGTATGGATGATGTTTGTGGCTAATGTGTTGGTGGGGAACTTTATTGAAGGGGATTCGACAATGAGACGCCCACCTCAGAAACCAAACATCAGCCAGAGATATGACTCCTGCATGGATAATTTGTACAATCCGTCCATCTTTGTAGTGTTTGAAAGATTTCAGGCTTACCTAGAGTACATTCTGGAGTATGAGGAAGAAAATGTGTAGGCCTGGCCCCTGACTTGAGAAAGAGGGGCAGACAAAAGTACTGTTCCTGCTATAATTAACTTTGTTTCAACAGCATCACCTGTTCTACCAGCAGATTTATTGAAAGACTTCTTGAACATCTTCATAACTGCAAAGTAAAAGCTCTAGGGTTGGCAAGATTTAGGTTTTGAAGTCATCACTTACTATAAATTAGCTCCTCTTCCGGTATTGCTAGGTAGCTGGAAAGACCCAGAGACATCAGATTCTGATGGTTGTAGAGTTCCAGCTATTTCTACAGCTATTAAGACCCAATTCTGGGCTCCGGCCTCCCAGTTTCCTATTCCCTAACCCTTTCCAGATTTCTTTACACTCTTACCTCTGGCTTAATTATAGATCAAGACGGGGACAATTAGGATATATTTGTTACCTCCTTCACCTCTTCAACAACCACCAACAGGTTGCAGCAGTCCTCACTTATCCAGCCACTGGTGTACCTACAGATATTGGGGGCAAATCAGTGGACACCTTTTTGCCCAGCCTCAATTTTATTGAACTCTCCTGGGTTCCCTTGCTGTCCCTTTTTACTACTCCAGTAAAACCCTTACAATCAGGAAATGTGTATTGAGTGGTGCTATCACAAAGGACTCCACAGCAGAGCTGATGCAGAGACACTGGCCCAATTCCTCTTTGACATCACATGACCAAGAACAGGGGGCCCTTTCAAATGCTTTACATTGGTCCTGTAACCTTCCTGCATGGTTCTCTTGTGGAGGCTCTTGACAAATGTGGTGCCCAACCCCTGCCCTTCTCACCAACTTGAGACAAAGAACAGGTCAATCTCACACCACGCTGCCACTTGCATAACAATGCCACTCTCAGCTGCACCCTGTCTATGACCAAGTCCCAAATACAGTTTCTTAAAAGTATTCATATTTCTGAATACCTACCATTTACAGTCTTCTACAATGCAGAATATTGTCAAACATGAAATAAGCTTCAAAATAGATATAAATATGACAGGTCTCGGATATCCATTTCTCCAAATGAGGGGTGTGGAGTCCTAATTCACTCTGGTGACTCCTAGCATAGGGATGTTTAGGTTAAAAATGCTACTCAATAACTGAGGGAGGTAAATATGTCTATATTCTGGCTGTGCTGTCATTATTTAATGAATTATGACACATGCTGAAGTTTTAGAGTCTGGGCTGAGAACCAGTCCATCAGGGATGTGTGTTCTCCCAGCTTCCAACTAAGGTATTTATAATATATAACCCAATTATATACAGTTAGGTCCATATATATTTGGACACAAGCACAATTTTAGTTTTTTTCAGGTATTTACCAAAACATATTCAAGCTATAGTTATATAATGAATACGGGCTGAAAGTACACACACTCAAGTTTAATTTGAGGGTAGCCATCCCCTCTTTTTTTCAAAGGACAAAAAGTAATTGGACAATTGAATATAATCATAAATAAAATGTTCATTTTTAATATTTTGTTGATAATCCTTTACTGGCAATGACTACCTGAAGTCTGGAACCCATAGACATTACCAAAGACTGGTCTTCCTCCTTTCTGATGCTTTGCCAGGCTCTAACTGCAGCTGTCTTCAGTTGTTCTTTGTTTGTGGGTCTTTCTGCCTTTTAGTTTTGCCTTCAGCAAGTGAAATTCATGCTCAATTGGGTTGAGATCAGGTGATTGACTTGGCCATTGCAGAATATTCCACTTCTTTTCCTTCAAAAGCTCCCGGGTTGCTTTTGTAGTGTGTTTTTGGATCATTGTCCATCTGTACTGAGAAAGTGCCGTTCAATCAACTTTGCTGCATTTGGCTGAATCTGGACTGACAGTATATCTCTAAACACTGGAGAATTCATCCGGCTGCTTCTGTCACATCATCAATAAACACCAATAACCCAGTGCCACTGGACGCAATGCATGCCCATGCCATCACACTACCTCCAACATGTTTGACAGATGACGTTATGCGCTTTGGATCATAAGCTGTTCCAAGCCTTCTCCACACTTTTTTCTTCCCGTCATTCTGGTAAGGATTAACCTTAGTTTCCTCCATCCAAAGAATGCTTTTCTAGAACTAGTCTGGCTTTTTTAGATGTTTTTTGGCAAAGTCTAATCTGGCTTTTTTTATTCTTCAGGCTTGGTTTATACCTTGTGGTGAACCCTCTGTATTTGCTCTTGTGAAGTCTTCTCTTGATTGTAGACTTTGACAGTGATACACCCACCTACTGGAGAGTGTCCTTCACTTATCTGGATGTTGTGAATGGGTTTTTCTTTACCATAGAGAGGATCTTGTGATCATCCACTACTGTTGTCTTCCGTGGACTTCCAAGCCTTTTTATGTTGCTGAGCTCACTAGTGCGTTAATCTTTCCTCAGAATGTACCAAACTGTTGATTTGGCCACTCCTACTATTGCTTCTATCTGGATTTGTTTCATTTTTTGAAGCTTTACAATGGCCTGTTTCACTTGCATGGACAGTTCCTTTGAACACATGATGTAGGTTCACAGCAACAGATTCCAAATGCAAATACCACACTTGGAATCCACTCCAGACCTTTTACCTGCTTAAGTGATGAAGAAATAACAAAGGCATAGCCCACGCCTGGCCATGAAACAGCTTTTGATTAAATTGTTCAATTACTTTTGGTCCCTTGAAAAAGGGGGGATGGCTACTCTTAAGAGCAGTAATCCCTAAACCCTTCCCCCAATTTGGATGTACATACCCTCAAATTAAACCTGAGAGTGTGCACTTTCAGCCCATATCCATTATATAAACTATAGCTTGAATATGTCTTGGTAAATTCCTGAAAAAAACTAAAATTGTGCCTGTGTCCAAATATATATGGACCTAACTGTATATGTCCGGTAACTTTCTGGTCATTGAAGCAGCTACATCAGACACTTTTATGGGCCCTCCGATGTATATTTAGGATCAGATTCTGCTAGTCCTATTACCAGGCTGATAAGGAATGTCTGCCAGCAACTAAGATTTTGTGAACGGAGTTGAAAGGAGGTGGGAGAGGAAAAGGTCACTGTGCAATGCTTTCTTATGAAGAAATGGCAAAGGGGACTGGTGTCAAGGACTGCACGAAGGTAAAATAACTTCAGAAGTGCCCCCAGCCCCCTCAATACTTACCTGAACCCAATCGTGATCCAACGATGTGCATGACAGCCTTGGCTGTCCTGGGTCTCTGTCTCTTCATTGGTGAGACAGCAAGCGGGAGCCATTTCTGTCAAGCACACCCAGTCAGCCAATGAGGAAGGGGGCCAAGCCACAGCTCCATGTGTGAATGGACACACGGAGCAGCAGCTCGGAAACAAGCCTGCTCGGGGGCCCCCATAGCAAGCTGCTTGCTATGGGGGCACCCAACAGAAAGGAGGAGTCAACAGGGGACCCGAGAGGAGGAGGATCCAGGCTGCTCTGTCCAAAACCACTACACAGAGCAGGTAAGTATAACATGACTAGTGTAGAAGAGATGTGTTGGCTAAGACTAAAGCAACTAAAACCATACCAACCCGACTCTCTCGAAACCCCTTCCCCCACCAACTCTCCCTCTACCAATAAAGGAGGCCAAACACCGTTGGAGAAAAATGGCCTTCACTGCCTTTTATTAACAATTCAACTTAAATCACAAAAAACATTCCTTAAAACAGAAACATACTGGATAAGTCTACAAAGGCACCAAACAATATTGATATCCCCTGCGGAACCTTAACCCTAATATTCATACTAGGCCTCCAGCTGCAATGCACCGACTCGGAGACAAAAACACACCTTCTGCAGTGTAGAACCTCGGTTAACTGGAATGCACCCGGGCACACCATACCACAGATGGGTCCCACCCATACACTTTTGCATAAAACAATTTGCGGCCTCCAAAGACCAACAACTGAACCCAAAACGAAACAAAGCGAGAATGGAAAGACCCAAAACACCCCAGGGGAGGGCGGGAGGGAAGTTTCCTCTTCAGCTGCTATACCAGCACTGGATCGTCCGACCCCCCAACACTCCCCAAAATCATCAAAGGTCCCACCCCGTGCTACCAACACCAATCAGGTAACCTTCTTGTTTTAAACAATCCCCTTTAACTTAACCCCTTCCTGTCTTTCTCTCCCCTCTTCACCTAGTCATGTCTGCCCTCCACTATTCTTCCCTTTCTTTTCTGCTACGGGCACCACTTGTTTGTTATTTAAAAAAAAAAAATTAACCTTTTTAGTATCGCTTCAAGTCTAAAAATCCAAACTACCTCCATCTCACAGAATTGTATACACTGCAAAATAAGGCCAGATAGAACCTTCCCCCAGCAGGATTGGAAAGGGCATAGATTTAGGTTGTATACCTATGCAAGCTTATGGACTAACTCAGTATTTAAAATGTGTATACCACTGTAACTGAACATGTTATTAAGTGATAATCAAGTATGATTTAAAAAAAAAATTAAGGTAAAAGCACAGAAACAGCATTTTAAACGATCACTTGCAGCGTTTTTCTTTTCCATAACCAATATGACTTGCAATATGCCTCTGAATGGGATAACACATTTGACTTCAGGAAGAGTCACTTTCCTACCTGGCACAGCTATTATGCTCCTCTCGTCACCTTCCTACATAACCTTTATGCACAGTAGCTGGTGGGATAGGAAGGAAAAGGAATACTTCTGTACTGTACAGCCACCGGATCCCTTCCATGGACCCCAAGTATGGGTGTAACCTTCCACCATGTTTCCGGGGCTAAGTCATCCCATCTGCGGATGCCGCTAGGGAGAGGGAAAGGAGATTAGCAAACATTGCTGTTGTTCCCTAGCTAGAATAAACCTAGAAATGTATTAAGTTATTTTTGAAATTGGCTGTTACTTTCCCAGGCTGCTGTAGCTGGGAAGAAGCTAATAGAGCATGATCTGTACACCACTGGCTTCAGTGGCGTGCAAAGGCGACATCAGGATCTAATAGGCCTCTGATATCTCATCAAATAGAACATTCACCATAAATATTTTATCACACGAGGGTCTATTGGCCCCTCATGTGATAACCCTAGTATTTTGTGAAATAGGTGTAAGAATTAGTTACAAGCACTTAAATCCTCCCCCCAAAAAAACAAATAAGTCCTGCCCCAATATAAACGCATATATGAATGTAAATGCATGTGTTGGGGGTGCCTGAATTTGAAAACAGGGATTGCGTTACACATATTACATATTGTTGTGCAGAGAAATCATTTGAAAACCATTATTTGCAGGTTAATTCTAAAATGATGAGGGCTTTTAAAGCGTTGCCTATGAACAATATTGTGCAAACAAATGTGTTGTAGTTTTATGGGCACTTGCAATTTTAAGTCTTACAGACCTGCTTAGTATCTATTTACTCCGCACCATCTCAACTTTTATATTTTTACCAAACAATTGGGTAATATATTGTGTTTATCTGCACTAAACTTGGCTTTAATGTATTTTTTACTAAAAATATGCATTTGATAAACTGTTGCCTTGAAATCATGTGACATAAAACATTGGAACTACCACAATTTTTTTTCTCCATGGTCTTCACGTTCAGAAAATATAAAATATGTTGGGTTTCAGGTCTAAAAATGGCATTAAAGGTGCTAGCAGAGAAAGGGTTAAACATACAGATAACACTATTGTATTAGTACAATGACTGATCTTTAAAAAAAGGAGGGGATACAAAGAAAGAGAAAACAGGGAAGGAGAATAAAATCCTCACTGGTGAAAACGAGAGTAAATAAGACTTAAGAGGTACCATGAAAAATAAGAAAAACTGAATATAAAAATTATAAAGTTTATTACAATGAAAAATCTTGTATTAAAATAACAATCTGAATAAACCAAACTTGGTAGTGATGTTTTGGTCAGTGTTACACAATCGGTACAATAATTCTCAACATGTTTCACCTAATTAAGGCTTCTTCAGAAGATATTGTATGTACCACCTATAACAACAAATCATACTAAATAACAAAATATAATAATGGATGTGTTAAATTGAATAACATAATGAACAACAAAAGTATATAAGTGATTAAATTGAGAAAAGAATACATATGCAATAGGTTAGACAAATGTCTCCAAACTTACTGAAGGGCAACTTATCAGCTATTGTAAGACTGGATGAATGGAACACTGAAATATGCAAAACACTTGGCATGTGGTTTGAACCCACAAAGAGTTCATATATAAGCCTGGACACGAAGACAAGTTATGCAGGAATTACATCAATTGCCATTCACAAAATCCCCATATTTTCTCAACCTATTTGGGCATTAAGAGATATTACCACGATAGTGGGAGACCTATAAAGCATTATTGTATGACCGCCTACTTAAATACATGTCTAAGAGTCTCACCACAAGATGCACCAACGCCAATGTTGTGGCATTGGTGCATCTTGTGGTGAGACTCTTAGACATGTATTTAAGTTGGCGGTCACACAATAATGCTTTATAGGTCTCCCACTATCATGGTAATTTGTATCTTTACTTTCCAGCTTTTTTCTGCCTTGTAGATTGGCCTCCTATGGGGCCGTGATTGTCTGCTGCCACCTTCCCCCTTTATGTTTTCAAGTGAACGATTGAGGTAAATTTGGCATTTTTTTAGTATCCAAATTTTTAACAATACTAGGGTGCTTTGTTTTTTTTTCACCCCTTCATCTTTTCTTTAGCCTTTACATTGTTTCAGTTTTCCATTTGGACTGATATTTTTGGCTTTTTGCCTGATACTTGTTGAAGGTGATAATTAATGCCTACCAAGCAGCCCTTGTTCATATACTTCATCTTCTAAAGGTATATCTCTTATAAAATAGAAATGGAAATAGAAAGAAACATATCACAAGTGATTGAGTAGGTGGTTGATTTTCCTTAGGAGAAACTGTCTCTGCATTTGTATCTTGGTTTACATTACCTTCCGTTACATTGTCTGATGAAATACCTGCATGCCTTATTGCAGGTACACTTGAGACGGTTCTAGGTAAACAAAACAGCATACAACTTTGAGGATCAAGATTCATGTATAATTTCTCTACATACCATATAGTTTTTTCCAGTGTTTACATTTTTCTTATTATAATCAGGTATAGCGTAAACTACAGGATTGCACTCTAGCAATAGCTGATGGAACATTTAAAATAGAGGTCAGTTGTCTCCAGGATAGTAGGAATACTATGCAGAAATAGTAAGTGTTGCAGATGTTTGCAGCAGACAATACTATCCATAGATAGAGCAAATAATAAGGTAGTTAAAATTAGACAGTTTCTTGGATGCAAAAAATATTAAATAAGCTTATGGTCACATCTGTGGTGCACCTCACAAATGACAAGGCCTCTGCATGGGGGTTAGGCCGACGGAGTATTGAAGGTGTTCCACTTCTCTCTGCAGACTTCTCTTCATGGAGTTCCTTCCTTTAGCGGTCACACAGGGACCTCCATCTTGTAGAAATCTCTTTTCCTGAAATGTATTCCATTGAAAAATATTAAAGCGGTGTTCCAGTTAAACTAAAAAATAAAAGTCAGCAGCTACAAAAACTGTAGCTGTTGACTTTTAATACAGCCATATGACACCATAGCAAACAATTACCATAGGAAAATGCATTTGCTATTTTTCAGGTATGATTGCTATGGGCAAATGATCCTATGTATATGCACCTCACACATCAATCGATTCACTCACCGTGGTTCTCCTGTTCAATTGCTAGTGTGAACGGGGCCTTACAGGTCTTGTCCCTTCCTCAACCTGCGATTAGGTAGTGTACTCGTCTCTTTGTCACCCCTTCTCCTCATGCTCCTTCCATTGCTGATTGGCTCTTTGTGCTGCTTGTCACTGCCCCTTTCTGAGCTCTGCTGTAAAGTTAGACTCAGACATTTACACTGCTTGGAGTAAAAACTACAAAAAGGTATGTATTTATAAATACAGAGAGACGTTAAGTGGTCCTAAACTCAAAAGGTTTTCTGCATTCCTTCCACTGGCTGTCCCCCACCTCCTGTAACACAGTATTCGGTTGGTGAGGTTGTCCGACTATGCCATGTTGTGTGCATGACTTAACACACCTGTGCTCTAGGGATACCTTGCCTGAACGCACCATCAGGCGGAAACTGCGCCATGTGAAGAGTCTAACATTAAAGCAGTCCTCCGAGTTAGAGAGTAGAGTAGAATGAAGCTGGACAATGGATAGGGTGTTGTCTCTCAGCTTGCTCTACATTCATTGACTGGTGTGTGTTGGATTAAGACTGTTGGGTAGAGCTACACCACCTCCACCAGCCAGCATACCTCAGTTACCTCACTCCCGGTAACAGAATGAAATCCAGCTGGACACATAGCATGGACCTCACACGTGCCCTGAATCAACTCTTCTACTTCCGTATCATTTGGTCAGGCTGGGGGCCTCAGTAATGTTGGTATGTTCCTGGTTGCCATGGGAGTTGGAACACTAAGGAGGGAGCACAAATATCCACTCCCTCGCTACCGGAGGAGACCTCACCTTACTCAGGTACCACACCTCGACTGGTTGCCTTGCCTCTGTTGGAACATTCTTGGTTACCCATAGTAACGACCTAGACTTCCCTTAGTATAGTCATTGACACTGTAGTTTGGCATACTCCATATCCCTCTAGTGCTTATACAGGCCCAGGTTCTTTTGAATACGCCGCCCCATTATGCACCCCTTTGAATGACTTCAGACCAGGCTCAAAAGGAACGTTTGCCAGTCTTTACTGATCATCTGTAGTGTAAACATGATAAAAGTGAAAACTGTTCACTTTTCTAACCCTGACTAACTGATAAATGGCAGGGCATACCTTTCAGGTGTGAGTTCATATTGGCAGAGTCTATATAGTTGGTGGCACCCCATGATCCTTGGTATAGAAGGTAGAGGTGACAGCTTCTCTTAGTCCTGGGATGTGGCAAGAGCAGCACAGCAGCACACCAGGACTCCCTGGGCCTCAGCCTTCCCCAATTTATACCACATGTGGGCCGGCTAAAGCCCCACCAAGCCAGAGCACAGGGAGCAGCAAGCTTAACCCTTTCCCAATCCAGCCTGGGTCAGTACCTAATTTATTAAGCAGTTACCAATCACACAGCCAGGCTTGGGAGCCCACCCACATGTGTCCCCTGCTGAGGGGGCAAAGGCAGGGAAGGAGGAGTGGAGAGTACCGGCAGAGAACTCCAGAAGAGGAGGTAAAAGGTCACTCTGTACAATACCATTGCACATTGATATTGATATTACCACTCCAGAATCTTCACCTTTTTCTGCTGTAACCACTGAAGGGTCAACTAGGCCTTGTGCTTACGGTCATTGTCATGCTGGAAAGTCCAAGATTGGCCCATACACAGCTTTCGTGCAGAAGAATGCCAGTATTTTCTGATAGCATGCTATATTTATCTTGCCATCAAGTTTAATAAGATTCCCCTTGCCTTCAGAGCTCACACACCCAAAACATCAGTGAGCTACCACCATGTTTTACAGTGTGGATGATATTCTTGTCACTATAGGCCTCGCTGACCCCTCTCCAAACATAGCGCTTATGGTTCTGACCATAAAGCTCTATTTTGGTCTCATCATTCCAGATAACAGTGTGCCAGAAGCTGTGATGCGTGTTGAGGTGTTATCGGGTATATTGTAACCTGGCTTTTTTGTGGTACTAAAGCAGTAAAGGCTGGTTTCTGGCAACTTGACCATGCAGCTCATTTTTGTTCAAGTATAATCATATTGTTCTTTAAGCAACTACACCATCTTTTTCCAGAGCAGTCTGGATTTCTCCTGAGGTTACCTGTGTTTTTTTCTTTGTATCCCAAACAATTCTTCTGGCAATTGGGGCTGCAATCTTTATTAATCTACATGACATTGGCTTGGTATCAAAAGATTCCTGAATTTTCCACTTCTTAATAAGTGATTGAACAGTACTGACTGGCATATTCAAGAGTTAAGCTTTAATTTATGTAGGTACAACTCTTACAAAATTATATCAACAATTAAAATAATCCTCATGCATTGCTTCATTACCTTTATATTTAATCAAGAACGTGAGCCAAAACTCTCATAATAAAAGACAGACCTAAAATTACAGGAGATTAAAAAAATATGAAAATATTGTACACATACTGTATATTGCCATGATTGTACAGGGAAAAAAATTCTCAGAAATACAGTGGGTATAGAAAAAAAAAAATCACCCCCTTTAAAATAATTACATTTTGTTGCTTTGCAGCCTGACATGAAGACAGACAAGGGTTTTGTTTTATCCAGCTGTATTTGCTCAGTGCAGTGGAAAACAGATCAGCCCCTTCCTAAAAATTACTTGTAAACTCAATCACGTGTAGCTAATCACCTTCCCAATGGCACACAAAAACATTTGACTTTCAACTGTGGTCAGCTTTAGTTATTTTTTATTAGCTCAGAGTGCTAAGAGCTTTCTTGGAGTATTTCAGTCCCTGGTAGTGCAACTGAAGCAAACAATCAACTATAGGTGGCAAGGCATTGGCAGAAGATCTCTGGGATAAAGTTCAAGACAGAAACAAGTCAGAAGATGGATAAAAAAAAAAACATTTCAAAGGCTTTATCAACGCCTAGAAGCACAGTGAAGTCTATTATTAAGAAGTGGAAAGTATTTGGTACAATACAGACCCTCCCTGGATCAGGACATCGCTCCAAACTGGATGAAAGAGCCAGGAGAAAACTGGTCAGAGAGGATACCAAGAGGCCTACAGCAATTCTGAAGCAGTTGCAGAAATTTATGACAAAGAGTGGTCATTGTACGCATGCGATAACATTATCACAAATTCTCCACCAATGTGGCTTGTATGGGAGGGTTGCAAGAAAAAAGGCACTCCTCAAGAAGGGCCACATGCAGTCACGACTAAACTTTTCCAAAACGCATCTTGAAGATTCTGAGGCCACATGGAAAAAGGTCTTATGGTCAGATGAGACTAAAATTTAATGATTTGGGTGCAGCACTAAAATGATATGTCTGGCAGAAATTCAATACAGCTCGCCATCCAATTTTTGCACACAATGGTTGAAGGAGAAAAAGATGAATGTCCTTGCATGGTTTAGTTAGAGCCCAGACTTAAACCCCATTAAAAATCTGTGGAATGATTTGAAGACTGCAGTCCACAAACAGTCACCATCAAATTTAACGGAACTTGATCAGTTCTGCACAGGAGACTGAGCAAATATTGCAAAATCTAGATGTTCAGTTAGTAGAGACATATCCCAATAGACTAAAGGCTGGAATTAAAGCAAAAGGTGGTTCAACAAAATACTGACACAAGGGGGTGATCCTTTTTCCAACTCAATGATTCTATTTTTGAATTTTTTAAAACATTTTCTGACATATTGGTGTTCTATCGTTCATTTGGATGTTATAAGTTGGACTGAGTAAATACAGCTGGATATAAAAAAAATCTGTGTCTGTCTTCATTTCAGGCTGCAAAGCAACAAAATGTGATTATTTTAAAGGGGGGTGATTCTTTTATATACTCACTGTATCCGATGACATAAGAAGCTAAAGAGGGTAAATTAATTTAACCTGTGGTCTCCAGACATGACCAATGCACTGGATATGGCCCTTTGCTTGTCTTTATCTGGCCCTTTGGGGGACTATTCCTCGCACTGACAATAATGATGAGGCACTGCAAAAAAGTGGGGCATGTAACAATTGGGCGCAATAGAGACATGGAAACTGAATGCGACAGCCATCTTGTTAAGGTCTCAGCATTTTGGCTTCATGAGCAGGTTCCTATTATTCCCCCTACCCCTTTGCAAACTATGGAATATGTAGCTGTAACTTTTAACAAACTTCAAAAGAGCCTCATCTTAATTAAACCACAAATAGACACCAACATCCAGGACTGTATATAATAATCCTATGAATATACCTGTCTGTGGTGACGGTGTGTGTTACAGACATTTATTGTTCACATTTGTTCTTGTTAACACTGTGAAGGGTTGATAGGCCCAAAGCTATCTAGTGGCAGTTTGGAGTTTCAAGGGTTAATTGTGTAATTAACCTAATCTGGTGACAATCACTCTCAGGCTGCTGGCACATAGATTGTGGTCCTGCAAGCTGGAAAATCTTTGTACAGGGTGCAGCTGTGAGTGTGGGATTGGCTGGTCCTTTGTCACGAGTCAGTGAGAAGGGCAGTGGTCGGGCACTGTGTGCATCACAGGCCATAATTTCTCCTACTCTCAGCAACAATGGGACCCTATTCTCCCTACTGACACCAATGATGGGGCTCTATTCCTCCAACTGACACAAACAATTTGGCACTATTCCTCCCACTGACACCAATGATGGGGCAAAATTCCCTCCATTAATACCAGCGATGGGGCATTATTCCTCCCATTAATACCAATGAATACTGATCACAGGTGCTATGCAATTCTTTTACTCAAACTGACAGCAAAACCTGAGGTATTGTTTACTCCAAGAACGCTGGGTCATTTTCTACACCCACTGGCCAAGGTCGGGCCCATCTAAAGTATAAAAGGACAGTAAACTGGCCCTTTGTTTGGAAAGTTTGGAGATCCCTGATTTAACCACTAGACAACTGGGCTATAGCCGAATGATCGCTACAGCGTGGTTGTCCAGTCCTGTGAGGACATCATATGGCGCCCTCCCGCGCGCCCCTGGGAGTCACAGCGTGACGAAAGTACTGCCTATAATCGGCAATTGTCAGAGGATGGATCGGCATCGATCATCAGGGCACTGATGATCAGTGCCCTGATGATCAGTGCCCAGCAGTGCCACCCACCAGTGCCACCCACCTGTGCCCAGCAGTGCCGCCCACCTGTGCCCATCAATGCCCAGCAGTGCCACCCACCTGTGCCCATCAGTGCCTAGTAGTGCCACCCACCTGTGCCCTGCAGTGCCGCCAGTCAGTGCCCAGCAGTGCCGCCAGTCAGTGCCGTCAGTCAGTGCCACCCATCTGTGCCTATCATTGTTGCATATCAGTGCAGCATCATCAGTGCCACCTATCAGCGCTGCCTATCGGTGCCACCTCATCAGTGCCGCCTATCAGTTCTGCCTATCAGTGCCCATCAGTGCTGCCTATCAGTGCCCTTCAGTGCTGCCCATCAGTGCAGCCACATCAACGCACATCAGCGAAGGAGAAAAATTACCTGTTTGCCAAATTTTATAATAGGAACAAAGAAAACCTTTTTTTTTTAATTTTTAGCAAATTTTTTTATTTAAAGTGTAAAAAATAAAACACCCAGCCATGATTAAATACCAACAAAAGAAAGCTCTATTTGTGTGAAAAAAATGATCAATATTTCATATTAGTACAGTGTTGCATGACCGCACAATTGCCATTCAAAGTGCGACAGCGCTGAAAGCTAAAAAATGGCCTGGGTACGAAGGGGGTATAAGTCCAGTAGGTAAGTGGTTAAACTACTGTACCCACACCTGATTAAAGGGAGGAGCTGCTACAGAGGAGTTATTACCTTCCTCCTTCATGACATAAAAGCAGGAAACAAAACTGAAAGGAGCTTGAAACAACAACTTGTAAGTATCTGTATCAGATATATATATATATATATATATATATATATATACATATTCCGTATTTTTTGCTCCATAAGACGCACCTGACCATAAGACACACCTAGGTTTAGAGGAGGAAAACAAGAAAAAAAAAAATTTTGGACCAATGGAGTGCAGACATAGTACAGGAAATGACCAGAGACTACAGACATAGTACAGGAGATGACCAGAGACTGCAGACAATACAGGAGATGACCAGAGACTGTGGATGTACTACAGGAGATGACCAGAGACTGCAGAAAGTACAGGAAATGACCAGAGACTACGGATGTACTACAGGAGATGACCAGAGACTGCAGACATAGTACAGGAGATGACCAGAGACTGCAGACAGTACAGGAGATGACCAGAGACTGTGGATGTACTACAGGAGATGACCAGAGACTGCAGACATACTACAGGGGATGATCAGAGACTGCAGATATAGTACAGGAAATGACCAGAGACTACAGATTTACTACAGGAGATGACCAGACACTGCGGACACAGTACAGGAGATGACCAGAGACTGCGGACACAGTACAGGAGATGACCAGAGACTGCGGACACAGTACAGGAGATGACCAGAGACTGCGGACACAGTACAGGAGATGACCAGAGACTGCGGACACAGTACAGGAGATGACCAGAGACTGCGGACACAGTACAGGAGATGACCAGATACTGCGGACACAGTACAGGAGATGACCAGATACTGCAGACAATACAGGAGATGACCAGAGACTACGGATGTACTACAGGAGATGACCAGAGACTGCAGACATAGTACAGGAGATGACCAGAGACTGCAGACAGTACAGGAGATGACCAGAGACTGCGGACATAGTACAGGAGATGACCAGAGACTGCGGACACAGTACAGGAGATGACCAGAGACTGCGGACACAGTACAGGAGATGACCAGAGACTGCGGACACAGTACAGGAGATGACCAGAGACTGCAGACATAGTACAGGAGATGACCAGAGACTGCAGACAGTACAGGAGATGACCAGAGACTGTGGATGTACTACAGGAGATGACCAGAGACTGCAGACATACTACAGGGGATGATCAGAGACTGCAGACATAGTACAGGAGATGACCAGAGATTGCGGACATAGTACAGGAGATGATCAGAGACTGCAGATATAGTACAGGAAATGACCAGAGACTACAGATTTACTACAGGAGATGACCAGACACTGCGGACACAGTACAGGAGATGACCAGAGACTGCGGACACAGTACAGGAGATGACCAGAGACTGCGGACACAGTACAGGAGATGACCAGAGACTGCGGACACAGTACAGGAGATGACCAGAGACTGCGGACACAGTACAGGAGATGACCAGAGACTGCGGACACAGTACAGGAGATGACCAGAGACTCCGGACACAGTACAGGAGATGACCAGAGACTGCGGACACAGTACAGGAGATGACCAGATACTGCGGACACAGTACAGGAGATGACCAGATACTGCAGACAATACAGGAGATGACCAGAGACTGTGGATGTACTACAGGAGATGACCAGAGACTGCAGAAAGTACAGGAAATGACCAGAGACTACGGATGTACTACAGGAGATGACCAGAGACTGCAGACATAGTACAGGAGATGACCAGAGACTGCAGACAGTACAGGAGATGACCAGAGACTGCGGACATAGTACAGGAGATGACCAGAGACTGCGGACATAGTACAGGAGATGACCAGAGACTGCGGACACAGTACAGGAGATGACCAGAGACTGCGGACACAGTACAGGAGATGACCAGAGACTGCGGACACAGTACAGGAGATGACCAGAGACTGCGGACACAGTACAGGAGATGACCAGAGACTGCGGACACAGTACAGGAGATGACCAGAGCCTGTGGACACAGTACAGGAGATGACCAGAGACTGCAGACATAGTACAGGAGATGACCAGAGACTGCAGACATAGTACAGGAGATGACCAGAGACTGCAGACATACTACAGGAGATGACCAGAGACTGCGGACACAGTACAGGAGATGACCAGAGACTGCGGACACAGTACAGGAGATGACCAGAGACTGCGGACACAGTACAGGAGATGACCAGAGACTGCGGACACAGTACAGGAGATGACCAGAGACTGCGGACACAGTACAGGAGATGACCAGAGACTGCGGACACAGTACAGGAGATGACCAGAGCCTGTGGACACAGTACAGGAGATGACCAGAGACTGTGGATATAGTACAGGAGATAACCAGAGACTGCAGACCTGTGAGGGGGGCACCTGAATTTGACAGGTACCCGCTCCCACTTCCACTGCAATCGGAAGCAGAAGTTGTCCTCCCTATCTCCCCGTAGTCTTCAGGGACACGTGACAGGTCTCAGAAGACTACAGGACCATGCACAAAGCGCAGCTCTTCTTGTGCATGCGCAGTGGGCACCCGGCTGTGATGCCGGGTGCTCACACTAAAGATGCCGGCGCCAGGGAGAAAAGAC
Organism: Staurois parvus; assembly: GCF_062004578.1. Taxonomy (NCBI): domain Eukaryota; kingdom Metazoa; phylum Chordata; class Amphibia; order Anura; family Ranidae; genus Staurois; species Staurois parvus. Next base: position 195,054 of record NW_028318248.1, on the reverse strand, counting down.
GGCCGGTGAAACAAGCGGTGGTGAGGACACCACTGGACCAAGGAACAGGTACAGTAAGTGGCTGTATTTTAAAAGTCAGCAGCTACAGTTTTTGTAACTGCTGACTTTTTTTTTTTCAGCCAGAACTCTGCTTTAAAAGGGGCAGCTGCTTTGGGCCCTGCCTGGCACTGCTGCACTGCTGACTCAGATTCCTCCTCTCTTCTACCACAGAACAGCTGAGTGGCCGGCCCGGTATTCTAACACAGCAGCGGGGAGGGAGTGCGGAGTCCTGGTCAATATTCACTCCATAAGACGCACAGACAGTTCCCCTTATTTTTTGGGGGGAAAAAAGTGCATCTTATGGAGTGAAAAATACAGTGTGTGTGTGTATGTATATATATATATATATATATATATATATTGTGAGAACTAGCATCAAATGTAGAGTTTTCAAAGCACGCAGCCACTCGCTTCTTTCTTTTTCAGGGCCTTTATGCCCAATTTTATTTAAAAAGTTCCACAAAAGAGCTTCCCACGCAGGGGTATCCACCATCACAACACATGAAACAATATTCAGCCTTCTGGCTCTATCAGGTATGTAGCGGTCTCCTACCAACTCCTTCCAAAAAATGGCTTTTAGCACACAGCTACTCTGGCTTTCACCTCTCCTAGGTGGAGCCCTCCTGACTCCTGGGCAACAACCTTCTGTCTGCCGGGCTGGAACCCAGAATCATGGGTTAGGCCTCTACAAAAAGGCCTGCACACACCTGTACAATCAATGTGCTGGGGGTTCTCAAAACACGGACCCTGGATTGGAGATTTCATCCCTCCCAGATCTCTTTGAAATCTCCAGGTTCCAGATCCCAAAACGGTCTTTACGAATAAATGAGGAAACCAAAAAGCCAGTTTTCTCTGCATTACATAAACCCTCTGGAGCCCCTCAACCTGCCTGGTTGAGAATCCAGGGTTATCAGCTTGACTTCGACCGTGACAGGATACCGCACTGCCACAATATATATATGTATACACATATACATACACACACACTTAGATATTACATTCTCATTCATATTAGATTCTCATGTATCCTAGTCAAGATATAACTAGTAATAGTCACATTCAGCTGGACTTGTTCTGTAATGTTGAAGGTATTTCCTAGCTTATCAAAACCACTTTTTCAATTCTGTTGAGAGTCAGGACTATACCCCAGCATTTATATCTACACAGATAACACTGGAATACCTTAAAGCAGTATTAAACTAAATAGCAAACATTTATTATATTTCTGCTTACCAATTCTTAGATTTGATAATTGCATTGGTTTTCTTATTTAGATTTTCTTTCCTTTATTTCCACCTAGTGATCTAGTCTGTTGTTTTTCAAAATAACAAGCTGTCTTGCAGATTTAGCAGTTACAGGGTTGAGACCAACCATTTACTACTAACAGGGGTGCTTACAACAATCAGCTTTTATTTACTTACTGTATGTAAAACCTTTATCCCAAAAGGAACACTTCTATTTGCTATAACCGCTTATAAAGCGTTAGCTGCAGTTTGGCTTTAATTTGCTAGTGTTTCTAAATCTGCTAGTCCATCTCGTACTCTCCTTCCCTCAATGCAGCTGTCCAAAGGTGCCCCTGTGCTCCTTCCCCAGAGTGTAGGAACTCTAATACAAGAGATGTGTTACTGGCAGAGGAGGGGGGGGGGGGGGAACTTAAAAAAAAAAAAAAAAACCCCAAATGCAGCCATTGTATCTCATAATTGGTAATATGCAATATATAAAATGTTTGGTTTTGGGTTTAATACACCTTTATTCTGATCATCATAGAATTTGTCAAGGCAGATATTGATTATCCAATAACAGAATGGGAGGTATGAAAGCTATTAAACAACCCTTTTCTAGGTACATAATCTCATCATTGTTTTCACGAAGTCTGCAAAGATGTCAATCCCTTTTTCTTAGCGACTGGTTAAGTATAAAGTTTTGAAGGATCTGGCCCATGGCATTCTCACCTGATCAGAACTGAAGAAGTTGTGAGGTATCCCTGACAGCTTGTCGCCCCAGCCAGGTTCAGCCTCCCCCCCCCCCATTCTGGTGGTCTGGGGGGCATGGCCTGTCAAAGAAAGCTTTAAATAAGCTTTGGAGAGAGTGGTAGCATTTTCCCTTTTTCTCTGTTTGTCAGTGTTTTTCCTGCATCTGTTTGTGTTTTGGACTTTTGCCATTTCAAAGATGGCAGCCGCAGTGGAAGCACACTCAGGTGATGAGATTATCATTGATGGATAGGGACGCTGGTGTTAAACATATGTAAGACATTATCAGGCAGCACATGGTGGAGTTCTCTACTGATTTAGGATGCTTATGTGGCCATTGTCTACAGGAATTATCTCCCTCTTTATGGCATTTACCTTGGCTCTTCCTATCTCAGGTTTCCTTCTCTGTACTTGCCCTGGGATCACTGTGTCATGCTGTCTTTTATTTTAGCCTTCTGCTTTACCCTGTCTCTATGGGGAACGCTGCCCAGTCAGACCACCTATTGCCTGTATGGTAAGGGATTAGGAAAGTAGTGAAGATATTTAAAAAAAAGAGATCAACTTGCCCTAATGCTGTTGTAATATGTAAAGCCCTGAAAGGACCCCAAGAGCTTCAGCGCTTAAGATAGAGGGAGCCCTCTAAAGGCCAAAACAAGTCACCATCTAGGTACAAACATTCCAGGCGATGTCGTTCAAGGACATCATCTTGCTACCACTACTCCCAACATTTGGGAGCTTCCTCTTATTATCATTGCTCCCCATCTCCAAAACATTGCAGATGACCAGCCCCTAACAGTGGTTGGGTTTGTGGAGGAAAGTCATTGCCTGATAAGCTAGTGTGCAAGTCTGCTTGGAGGAAGCGTCAACAGACAAAGAAGAGAATGTCAGGGAGGTAGCCACTTTGGTTAAAGAATCAAGAAGAGTCGACACATGAAGGCTCTAGTCCTCCATCAGCAGCTGGATTGTTTATCACTTCTAACCAGTGACAGCAGGTAGCATCCAAATTGGATAGTTCTTCAGGGGACTATAACATTAAACATAACATTAAAGGGGCTGCAGGTTTTAACTTTTCCCTAATAGCACCTTTTGCAAGGGCAATAGGCTGGGATGAAGTGGAGGAAACTCCCCTCAAGAAAGTTCCGGTCTCATTTCCCTTTACTGAGGAACTGGAGAAATTTATCCAAGAAGAATGGCAGGGGCCAGAAAAAAAGGCCTGCATGAACAACAGGTTTTCAAAGCTTTATCCCCTAAAAAAAACAATGGTCAATCTGCTGCTGTCACCACCAATAGTGGACGCAGCATTAATGCGATTGGCAAGACATGTCACCCTGCCAGTGGAGGATGCAGTTACATTCAAGGACGGTCTTGGTAGATTTATTGGATGCCTACTTACATGTCCCAATCCATCCTGCCTTTTATAAGTACCTTTGTTTGTGATACATCAGTTCCAAATTTTGGTGCCTTCTCTTCGGTCTGTCCACCTCCCCCAGGACATTCACAAAGGTCCTAATGCCTAGAGATCAGCTTTCACTGTGTGTAGTAGAAATTCAGAGTTCCTCTGAAACCGTGGTGTCCCATACCATTACAAACTGTGCCATAAGTTTGGCCAGCGCCACTTCACCAGTCTAGCGTACCTCTGTTACCCAACTTCCAGTAACAGAATGGACCTCATGCGTGCTTAATGTTAACTCCTTCACTTCCCAAACCTCGGACTAAGTCACGGATCTCCGTAATGCTGACCTGCACCCAGTTGTTATGTGAAATGGGCCACAGGTGGTGGAAGAAGCCGAAGCAATGACTCACTCACTACCAGAGGACTTGCCACCTTCCTAGCTACCACGTCCACTGACTGCTTTGTGTCTTGGTTACTCCTAGCAACGTCAGTACTCTTCCTTGACTTGCTGAGTTAGCCCTGTGTGCTTTACAGGCCCTTTAGCTCTTTAGATAGACCAGAACTATTTTGCACCCCTTTTGAATAAATTCAGACAAGGTTCAACGGTTTATGTAGCTTTACTAGAGAAGCCTCAATATTACAGTCAAATATGAACAAGTCCAATCCCTAGACCTAGCTACAAGTGTATGGTTACCCAGGCATACCTCTGAGGTGGTAGTCCATGCAGGTAGTGTCCACTGCTTGGATGTCCTCCTAAACCTTGATGTCTTCAGTAGACTGTAAGGTCCCTTCCAAGAGTTGAGCCAAGACAGGAAAAAGTTGCCCTAGGTAGCTGCTGGCTGTAAAGGGTTACATCAAAATTGTATACTCACTTTTCCATAATTTTTCCTTCCTGATACATCATCACGGCAGTATACAGTTTGCCACCCTTGTGTTGATAGTTACAGAGAATGCCATGGGCCAGATCCTACAAAACTTTATAGTTAACCAGTCCTATTAGGTTGAGGGGGCAGAGCCTCAACCAACTGTATGCTGCCATGAGGATGCACCAGGAAAGGAAAATTACAATGTTAAAATGGCATTATATTTACTTTCTCTAAGCATATACTGGAGCTGGGATTACAATTGATGACAAGGTTGGTCCTCAATAGTGAGAATTTCACATGTAAACACGACTAAAGCTTCAGTTTTGCAAGAACTGCTGCTGAAAATGTCAGTATGTGACCATTCTGAAAAAAACAAAATTAGAGAACTGGAAGAGAAAATTGTAACAATGGTGGAGCTTTCCAATCCTGAAATGTGGATGTCTTCTGTTCTCTAAGCAAATTCCCTCTTCCCTAGGCTGGTTAAATTTAAGTTTGGTTCTGCTGTACTCAGTGGAACATCAATTTATTTTTGAGGTCTGGCCAGGTTTATCCCTAAACCTGGTGGTTGATTGTTCCTGCCTGCCTCTGGAAGAAGGTTCCAGAAATGGAGGAGGAAGATCAATCTCTGGGCTATGAATATTTATTTGATGTCAGCCAATCCCTGGGTACGGGTGCCCAAGGGTGCCCCTGGGAGGTGGCCTGTTGCCACCTCATCCCTTTAAAACTGAACCCATATTAATTACACAGGGTCTGAGGCTAAGTTAATGCAGATAGGGCACTAAGTGAGTTTAACTACCACCTTAATCAGTCTCAGAACCTGTGTAATTAATATGATTTCAGTTATAAAGAGATGAGGTGGTAATCCTATGGCCTGTGTTACTGTATATCTGTTGCTGTTAGGTTTCAGCATGTTCTTGGCTGAGGGCCTGAAAAAAAATCTTCTGGAGAACACTTCCTTAGAAAGCTGGGCTGGAGAAGGACCCCTTTCACTGAAGAGTGTGCTCTGGAACTGGTATAATACTTGGGGCTGGCAGCCTCTGAACAGGTAAGGGACACCTAGATTATTTCTAGCAGCCCCATTGGGGGTGAGCACACCACAAATCATTAGAGGAGTAGCTGTAAAGTAAACAAGCTAAGGGGTGCAAGAATGTAAAACTAAAAATTCCATGCAGATTACTAAATACACAGTAATAGCTCTTGCTCTTCATCAGCATGCTGCTTGCACTGCAACACACCTTTCTGACTCCTCGTGTTGCTTGTTCTTCTGCTGCTCTGACCTTTGCTGTACAGGAACTGCAAAAGGCTGATAACAAGTCAGAATCAGGTACTTATGTTGCATGCATTAAAAAATAAAATAAAAGGGAGATTGCAAGATGGGGGTCTACCTTTCTCTAAACAAATACTGTAATTAGCGGGAAGAAAATATTCAGAGGGAGCAACCATTTAAAACTGAACGCAAGGCACAGATGAAGTACATACAGTACTGTATGTGGTATCTGTTTTACCTTCCAAAGGATTTGTATCTCTGTCCATCCAATCCTAAGATTTACTAAGCTTTGCCATGCAGTACAGCCCTGATTTTTTTTTTCTGATGCAATTTAGTAATACCTACAGGTCTTGCTACTCCCCTAGTCTGTGATTGGACAGTGAAAAGGAGAAAAAAGCAGACTGATGAGTTCATCTACCTGTCAATCTAACTAACTGTATTGCTTAGAGTACATTTGAGGCCATTGTAATAACCATAATATATTGTGAGGCTTTGTTTATAGGAATCACATGGGCAATAAGTGTAAATATTATGAGATAAAACTGGCAAAAAAAACTGAAAATGAAAGATAAGTTTCTAAATAAAAAGTAAAGGATACATAAGGATTTAGTAAAATGTAAAAAAAATTGAAAGCTGTGTATTAAACAATCAGATTATCGTCTGATCACTTCGAAAGCGGGATTTTGCATACGATTTTCTGACCGTGTGTACTAGGCTTAACACAATTGTGCCCTTCCAACCTCATGGTAACAATTTGGGAAAACTCCTTTTCTTTTCCAGCATGACTGTGTCCCTGTGCACAAAATCAGGCAGAGATTCTCAGACACACTTCAAAATCTTGGGGAAAGCCTTCAGTAAAAGCTGTTATAACCACAAAGGGAGTTAACTACATATTAATGTCCATGGTTTTGAAATGGGTTGTCCAACAAGCTCATATAGATGTGATGGTCAGGTGTCTACAGATTTTGACTATATAGTGCATGTTACAATTTTTGCTTGGTTGTCCGTTATGTTCCTATAATTATTACAGGTACTTATATTGTGCCGTCAATTTACACAGCGCTTTTCATATATATTGTACATTCGCATCAGTCCCTAACCCTCAAGGGGCATACAATCTACGTTCCTTAACTTGCATTCATACATACACATACTAGGGCCAATTTAGACTGGAGCCAATTAACCTACCAGCATGTCTTTGGAGTTTCTGCATTATTGGAGCACCTAAAACCCCGAAATAAAGGACAAACGTTCCTGATTGCCCATTAAATAAACTAGGACGATTGTATTGGCACAATTACAAATGTACTACAGTGGTTCATCTTTCTTAAGGTCCAAAAATCATTATATACAGTAAATGTGTCACATAACCTGTATATGGAGCCTGAGATGATGAAGGTGGCCACTTGCACAGTTCCTGGATGTTGAGACAGGCATTGCAGGGGTGAAAAAAAGGCAGAAGTGCCAAGTTTTAGACACTATGAGCAGGAACTTGGGAGCGCTGGTATCTGATAAACACAAGTACAGCAGGTGATGCATGTGGAAACACCAAGTCCAGTAGATGGTGGAGTCAGGTCCCACACCTAGTTAAGTGGCAGCTGAACAGAAGGACACCAGCACATAAGCAGAACCAGAGTCAGGAACAGGCAGAAGTCAGCAAAAATCAGGCAGTGAGGTACACAGTCACCAGGCAGAAGTGTGGTCAGTAGTCCAAGCCAGGGTCGGCAGCAGAGGCAGACAGCAAACATGGGCAGGCAAGGGTAATCCAAGGTCAGAGAGGAAGCTGGGTTAGTAACAGGATCAAAGATGCACATCAAGACTGGATCATAGGAACAAAGTTGAAGACTAAACATCAAAAAACTAGTGCAGAGTTCAGGCTTAAATAGGCCACTTGTTGGCAGTGGACGTGTGTATGTGTAGGAAAATGTGCACTCTGTCTTCTATGCTCATAGAAATGTGCACGCCTATGCCTTCGCACACACGTGTTAGCCAGCCAGTGCATCTTAGCCTTGTGGCTGGCACCAAGTTCCTGACAAAATGTGAAAAGGCCCTCGATCAGATGTCCTACACCCATAGGTTCTCAGGAACTAGGTAAAATTATTTTTAAGTACTTGTTTTCAATTTTAGAGACTTTATTAGAGTTTTTATAAATATGTCTTGTTATAGACATCTTTGGGGCACCACTTCCACCAGTGAGGTCACATCTTCATCCAGTGTGGTCAAACCACAAGAAGAATCAAGATCTGAACCAACTATTGATGCTGTCTAGATATTTTACCTGTGACTAGATCTCTGCCTTCAATCAAAGCAATGGAATTTCAAAATTTAGGAAAAACTTCTGAATCCAAGGAAGCAAGCTTCTTCACCCAAAAAGATTATGTTCAAACAAATGTATACAGTAGGATCCCAAAATTACCTGGAGATTGCCAAAAGGCATTAAATAGTCTCCTTTCTGCCCCCAGGACCCCCGCAGAACAAATGAGACCCATTCTATTACAGACTCCAACAGTACAGGGACCCCTCTCTGCCTCTCCTTCACTGCAGGGAGCCCAGCACCATGTGTCAGGGCCTGTAGGTAAGTGCAGAATAAGTATGCTTATACTTGACAGATGACTTTTGTTCTATATATGCTTTTGATTTGTATGTAACCGTGTCTAGACGTACTTAATACTATACCATCAGAGATTGACCTATGGAATTGTTGCTCTTGTACTCATATTTGTGGTTTTGTAAACCTCCTTTAATAAAAAAAAAACATTGAATGAGTATGCTGCCCTTTTAGTCCAGGAAATAGACCTTACAGGGAGCACTATTGCTTTGGATGAGTGTACATTTGTGTCTACCGCTGAAGGGCGATCCACGGTTTATCACTTTTCAGAAGGCATTTCACAAACGGTGATGAAGTGTTATATTGCGTCCTGATTTAACCACTCACTGGAGAACCATAATAGGGAGGGGGCGCAGCTGGCTCCTGCTCCCAGTGGTGCTCTCAGAGGCTGATCCAGCCATCGATCAGGCAACTGGGGATCCAGAGTCTAAAGCAGCTCAGTGATGTCAGATGACACCTGGCTTTAGCTCGCTGTCAACTGATTCTGGATCACAGGAGAGCACAAGCAAGCGCACTCCTGTAACCCAGAAGAGAAGTATGGTAAAAAAAAATGCTTTGACTATACTACTCTTTTAGTTTTTGCATGTAGTGTTTTTCCACTGTTTCTTTGCACCCTGCAAAACCTTGGGATCAGTGTACATGCTTGCTGTTACTACCAGTGTACTGTAACTACAGCTCTCTTATATATGTTAATGTGTGGCATTGGGTTAATGCTATGCCTGTTGTAGAACGATGCCCATATTAAATGAATGCCCCAGCCCTAATTAAAGTACATTCTCTGCCTACATTGGTTTGCTAGATGCACAGCAAAAAATGTGTTACTTTACATTTTTTTGAAATGTTGGCAGCTATGGGTTTATTAACTGTTACATATCCAAAACCAAAAGAAAAAAATAGCCTTTGGATACCCTTTAAGGGAAATTACATTTTCCTCTGAATAATGCAGCAGCCAATGTTTTGCCTTTTCTGTTACTGATCACTATGCTTTAGTAAATGCACCAGCATTAAAAGTGTTGTAGAGTGCTAAATGTGTTGGAAAAAAATCCATATGGTTAGTTTTCTAAGATAGCTTTTATGATCCATTCAAGATGTAATTTCTTGTTGTAGGTGGTATATCTTATGTGCAGCCAGCCAGATTCTCTCCTGCAAAACCACCTTTAGATGATTTGGCAAGGCAGCTTTTTCCTACGCCCAAGAAAAGGAAGGCAGTTTTACCTTCAAGATCGTCAGTGCCTCCAGAAAAACGATTATTGGCACCAATCACATCACCTAGCTCTACTATGAAAGACCCATCCACTTATCAGTTGAGCACTCAGTTAAATTTCTTCCCAAAGTCAGGTGAGTTGAGATTACTTTCAAGTTCACTTGATACCTCAGTTGTTTCTTGTAACAGCAGTCTTGCAGAACTAAAAGACCTTCTAAAAATCGCATAAAGTATTACTGACACAAGAAGGGATATTGGTTGTTCACTGTTCACTGGTAAAGACTATATAACTGATTTGCCAAAGCCCACCGACATCTATGAATATGCCTTCTGTAGGAGCTTGGAAACAGACATAGATAGGACTGGTAATTCTAGTAAAAAAGGGCAAAGTAACCCTCAAAAAATAGAAGTGGAGCCTCAACAAAGATTGTTCCAATAAGAAAATGTGAGTGGAAATGATTAGAATGTCACTTCTGCTGGTCAAGGAATTAGTATGCCATAAAGCAGGGATGTCAAACTGGCCCTACAGATATTGCGAAACTACAAGTCCCATCATGCCTCTGCCTTTGGGAGTCATGCTTGTAACTGTCAGTCTTGCAATGCCTCATGGGACTTGTAGTTTGGCAACAGCTGGATGTCCACCAGGTTGACACCCGTGCCTTAAAGGATAAGTTCACCTGTGGGAACATGTTCCATCCATTTTTAGGGTGGAACATGTAACATGTTCCCATAGCCGCAGCAGCTCCCCCCCTCCCTCTGACAGATAGTACGTGGAGAAGTTTCTCCATACCATCTGTCAGATTTGAAAACAGCGTGGCTGTGCAGAGCTCCACCCACACAGCCGCATCATTCATTTACAGTGTTCTGTGAATGAGTGCCTACAAGTCCCGACAACCTTAGCGGCTGTGGGCTTGTAGTTTTCAATGAACTACCACAGCGATGTGGAGCGCCGTGGTAGTTTATTGAAGGTTCTTGTCAGTATATCTGCTTGCTTGTACATCCTGTACGGTAAGCAGATATTCTGACAGGTCTGCAGGAGACCTGCATGGCATCAGCGATCTACTGATCGCTGGTGCAATGCTTTCCAGGCTCCTTTGGACAAAAATAATAAATGCACATTTTTTTACCTGCAAAATAATGTGATTTTATTATTTTTGTCCAAAAGGTGATCTTATCCTTTAATGGTCTCTTGGAAGAGGGGGAGTGGACTTGCTTCTCCATGTCTTTTTGCTTCTGCTGGGGATGGGGGAGCAGCCTGAAATAGGAACCTATTCTGCTGATTCACATTCACTATTTGAGATATAAAATGTTGGAAAATCCAAAATTTTTGAGTTGTCATCAGATTAAATAAGTAAGGGGAAAGCTTCCAATTCTGCCACCTATTCCTATGACAACTGTCTTAGAAGGGAATTCAATCTGGAGATTTCCTGTAACTTCCTGTTGGGTCAGGAAATTAAGGAATATCTCCTCAAACAGAGCTAAAAAAGGTTAAACTGACAGGGTTTTCAATCATTACCATATCTAAAACTAAAAGAAAAAAAAAACATTTGGACAATGCATAATCTTTAAGGCAAAATCACATTTTTTTCTTTTATATTCCATCCAAAATATAATATCTTGTAGGAAGAGTAAATCTTTCATTATGCAATACAAGTGATAAATATTGTATGTAACACAATTGCAAATTGTATAATTCCCCCTCCTAATTTTAGTGTCGTTGGAAAAAGCACCAGAAATTTGTCTTTCTCATATTTGGAAGCACTGCAAATTGGGAGGTAAATAACTGCAGACTTTTAATAACAACTTATCAGTTCTGTGTCACAGATGTTGCTCCAAATAACAGTCAGTCAATGTTTTAACAGATAATTGCACCAACATGCATTACCATCTGCCATACCGCTGGCAGGTATATAATGGATCAAAGTGGGGAGAACTTTCAGATATGGAGGATATCGAGAAGGCCTACAGTGAACCTGGAAATGATTGGTAGGCATTGTGGAAGGGGCGGAGAAACAAAGTTCTGCGGGGAAATCTCACCATTGTAGGAGGGAAGCAGACACAAACTACTGTTGGAAGATCTCACCACTGTAGGAGGGGCGGGGACACAAACTACTGTGGGAGTATCTCACCGCTGTAGGAGGGGCGGGGACACAAACTACTGTGGGAAGATCTCACCACTGTAGGAGGGGAGGGGACACAAACTTCTGTGGGAAGATCTCACCACTGTAGGAGGGGCGGGGACACAAACTACTGTGGGAAGATCTCACGACTGTAGGAGGGGCGGGGACACAAACTACTGTGGGAGTATCTCACCGCTGTAGGAGGGGCAGGGACACAAACTACTGTGGGAAGATCTCACCACTGTAGGAGGAGCGTGGACACAAACTACTGTGGGAAGATCTCACGGCTGTAGGAGGGGCGGGGACACAAACTACTGTGGGAAGATCTCACCGCTGTAGGAGGGGCGGGGACACAAACTACTGTGGGAAGATCTCACGACTGTAGGAGGGGCGGGGACACAAACTACTGTGGGAGTATCTCACCGCTGTAGGAGGGGCGGGGACACAATCTACTGTGGGAGTATCTCACCACTGTAGGAGGGGAGGGGACACAAACTACTGTGGGAAGATCTCACCACTGTAGGAGGGGAGGGGACACAAACTTCTGTGGGAAGATCTCACCACTGTAGGAGGGGCGGGGACACAAACTTCTGTGGGAAGATCTCACGACTGTAGGAGGGGCGGGGACACAAACTACTGTGGGAAGATCTCACGACTGTAGGAGGGGCGGGGACACAAACTACTGTGGGAGTATCTCACCGCTGTAGGAGGGGCGGGGACACAATCTACTGTGGGAGTATCTCACCACTGTAGGAGGGGAGGGGACACAAACTACTGTGGGAAGATCTCACCACTGTAGGAGGGGAGGGGACACAAACTTCTGTGGGAAGATCTCACCACTGTAGGAGGGGCGGGGACACAAACTACTGTGGGAAGATCTCACGACTGTAGGAGGGGCGGGGACACAAACTACTGTGGGAGTATCTCACCGCTGTAGGAGGGGCGGGGACACAAACTACTGTGGGAGTATCTCACCACTGTAGGAGGGGCGGGGACACAAACTACTGTGGGAAGATCTCACCACTGTAGGAGGGGCGGGGACACAAACTACTGTAGGAGTATCTCACCACTGTAGGAGGGGCAGGGACACAAACTACTGTGGGAGTATCTCACCGCTGTAGGAGGGGCGGGGACACAAACTACTGTGGGAAGATCTGACCACTGTAGGAGGGGCGGGGACACAAACTACTGTGGGAGTATCTCACCGCTGTAGGAGGGGCGGGGACACAAACTACTGTGGGAAGATCTCACCACTGCAGGAGGGGAGGGGACACAAACTACTGTGGGAAGATCTCACGACTGTAGGAGGGGAGGGGACACAAACTACTGTGGGAAAATCTCACCACTGTAGGAGGGGCGGGGACACAAACTACTGTGGGAAGATCTCACCACTGCAGGAGGGGCGGGGACACAAACTACTGTGGGAAGATCTCACCACTGTAGGAGGAGCGTGGACACAAACTACAGTGGGAAGATCTCACGACTGTAGGAGGGGCGGGGACACAAACTACTGTGGGAAGATCTCACGACTGTAGGAGGGGCGGGGACACAAACTACTGTGGGAAGATCTCACCACTGTAGGAGGAGCGTGGACACAAACTACTGTGGGAAGATCTCACGACTGTAGGAGGGGCGGGGACACAAACTACTGTGGGAGTATCTCACCGCTGTAGGAGGGGCGGGGACACAAACTACTGTGGGAAGATCTCACCGCTGTAGCAGGGGCGGGGACACAAACTACTGTGGGAGTATCTCACCGCTGTAGGAGGGGCGGGGACACAAACTACTGTGGGAAGATCTCACCACTGCAGGAGGGGCGGGGACACAAACTACTGTGGGAAGATCTCACCACTGTAGGAGGAGTGTGGACACAAACTACTGTGGGAGTATCTCACCGCTGTAGGAGGGGCGGGGACACAAACTACTGTGGGAGTATCTCACCGCTGTAGGAGGGGCGGGGACACAAACTACTGTGGGAAGATCTCACCACTGCAGGAGGGGAGGGAACACAAACTACTGTGGGAAAATCTCACCACTGCAGGAGGGGCGGGGACACAAACTACTGTGGGAAAATCTCACCACTGCAGGAGGGGAGGGGACACAAACTACTGTGGGAAAATCTCACCACTGTAGGAGGGGCGGGGACACAAACTACTGTGGGAAGATCTCACCACTGCAGAAGGGGAGGGGACACAAACTACTGTGGGCGTATCTCACCGCTGTAGGAGGGGTGGGGACACAAACTACTGTGGGAAGATCTCACCACTGTAGGAGGGGCGTGGACACAAACTACTGTGGGAAGATCTCACCGATGTAGGAAGGGCGGGGACACAAACTACTGTGGGAGTATCTCACCGCTGTAGGAGGGGCGGGGACACAAACTACTGTGGGAGTATCTCACCACTGTAGGAGGGGCGTGGACACAAACTACTGTGGGAAGATCTCACCGCTGTAGGAGGGGCGGGGACACAAACTACTGTGGGAAGATTTTACCGCTGTAGGAAGGGCGGGGACACAAACTACTGTGGGAAGATCTCACCACTGCTGGAGGGGAGGGGACACAAACTACTGTGGGAAGATCTCACCACTGTAGGAGGGGCGGGGACACAAACTTCTGTGGGAAGATCTCACCACTGTAGGAGGGGCGGGGACACAAATCTACTGTGGGAAGATCTCACCACTGTAGGAGGGGCGGGGACACAAACTACTGTGGGGAAATCTCACCATTGTGTGAAGGGTGGAGACAAAAACTACAACTGGGAAAATTCTCCATTATGGGAGGGACGGAGAGACAAACCACTGTAGGGAAATTCTATTCTGGGAGGGGCAGAGACATAAAACTACCGTGGGGAAATATCATTGCAGGAGGGGGGGAGTAAGCCCTATTCCTGGAGAACCCTTCAATTTTGTACTTGATAGTTTATAGATGAAGTGAAAGGGGAAAATATCATACACACATCTGGATGTTACAAGATGTGTGGATGATAAAGATATCTGCTATTTCAGAGAGCAAGCAGGAAGTAAGATCGAGGACGCAGAACTGTGTCCTCCAAAAAGTGTTGTCATCTCCCTCTGTCTAGCCTTTAGATGAGTCACCCTTTAAATGTACATAAAACTTCTCTGCCATGGAATATATGGGTAAAAATGTCCAAACCAAAGCTCATCGGGTCATTTTTGTCTTCCTTTGCATTGCAGCTTTCAAAATTTGAACTTTCAGACCATGACAGCCATAGGCAATCCAGTCCGCAGGCTCACCACCCCATCATCTGTCACTAAACCTGAGTATGTACTGACCACTGAGTGGATCTGGTACTGGAAGGATGAGTATGACATCTGGATAGAATATGGACACGCAGTAAGTGAAATTCAAATATTAAATTAGTCCACCCAAGAGTAACATTTCTGTTATGAATTTCCACACACTTGTAAAATCCAGGTACAGAAACCACAGCCAGGGTAAATAGCAGGGTAGCACCTTAAGCATACTGTATGCTGGCTGTAGATTGTCTCAAAGCAAACCCAAAGTAGGAAAAAGGAAGAGGTACCATGCAAGCTAGTATAGCTTCACCTTTAGCAGCCTTCTTTCACTTAAAGTGATACGTAGGCCTCGTGCACACTGTTTTATTGTAAAACGCTTTTTCTCCTGAGAGGAGAAAATCAGCGTTAAAAACTCTCCTAAGCTGCATTTTATCAAACCCATTTAGCAGAGCTTAGCAGTGTTTGAGCATTTATTTATTTATTCCATTAGCCAGAATTTTTATTTATTCTGACTATTGAAATGAATAACTGCTAAAGTGCTAAACGTGCTTTAAACAGCATCAAGCATTTTTTCTGCCAAAACTCTGGTGCTCCTGGATGCACTGGCAGTTGTTTTTTTTCCTGCCTCTAAAATCTCATGCCACTAAACGCTGCTAAAAGCCTATGTGTGCATGGACACATAGGCTAACAACCAGGGGAGTTTAGCGACAGGGAACAAAAACGCCAGCGCCCCTAGGAGCAGCAGTAAATACGCCTAGTGTACACAAGGCCTAAAGACATTTCTGTTATATTAACAAACTTGTCATACTTACATGCTCTGTACAATGGTTTTGCACAGAGCAGCCACAATCCTTCTCTTCTGGGGTCCCCCGCTGGTGCTCCTGGCTCCTCACCTCTGCTGAGTGCCCCCACAGCAAGCTGCTTTCTCGGTGGGCACTCTTGTGTGCTCACTCCCGAGCCGCCTCTGTGTGTCTATAAGACACACAGAGATCGGCTCGGCCCCACCCCGGCTTCCTTTTCAGTGGCTGTGATTGACAACAGTGGGAGCCAGTGGCTCCCTCTGCTGTGTCTCAGCCAATGAGGAGGATGAGACCTGGGAGAGCTGCTGCTCTCGTGCACATCGCTGGATCGAGATCAGGCTAAGGAAAGTATTGGGGGGGATGAGGGGGGGAGCTGCACACTGAAGGTTTTTTACATTCATGCATAGAATGCATAAAAGTATAAACCTTTAGCCTTTAGAACCACTTTAAGGCAAGCGAATCTAGGAGTACTAGGTTGCTTATGATTTAATACACAAAGCTATATACTTTGGCTGTAGAGGGTTGCAAAGTGACACAAAGTAGGAAAAGGGAACACAGACTGTGAAGTGATGGTGGCGTGCAAGTTGGTGGTCTCTCCAAGTGAGCAAGATTAGGAAAGGATAGAACAAGCAGATAGATCAGGTGCACTTGGTCAGCAGGAACGCTATCACAAACATAGATGTACAGGTTGATGAGGTTTAAATACTTTGTCTCCTGCAACAGTGGCCAATCTCAGAGCCAGGATGGGGTGGGAGCATGTCTCGAGAAATGCTGCCCGGGGACTGACAAGAGAGTTGAAGAAAATATAGGTGACCGCACTACTTTGCACCCTAGGGAAGACCAGCTACTTGCAACCCCCACCCCCCAAAAAAAAAAAAACATTGTGCATGTGATGAATGACTGGCCGGCCGGATCACACAGACATAAGACATAAGAGTCAGACAATACCTTCCCCCGCAGGCACAGCTCCACCTCCACTGATGAATGTGAAGAGAAGGGCTGGAACTCCACAGTGATCAGCAGCCGCCAGCCAGCTTGCAGTAAGAGACTGGGTCTGAGAGGAACACTGGAAGGAGCAGCAGCTTAGCTGCTACACTGGCCCCAAACACACGACATCTTCCTCTGTCCTTTCTTCCTCCCCTCAGCTGAAGGATCATTCATGACGTGGTGGCATCCCACACAGAGAGTGCCAGCCTGGGTGCGACCAGGCACCCCTGGGTGGCAGTGCGCCCTAGGCGGCCACCTAGTTTGCCTAGTGGAAGCACTGGCCCTGGTGAGCACTAGAAGGTGACCAGAATGCAAGCCAGCAGGAGGAAGACATGTGTCACATCCCATTGCCTTGTAACTGGGATGCAATAAAGGAAGACAGTAGGGCTTTCAGCAGAAAGGTAAGTATAGGTGTCCCCTTACATTACCCTCCTCCTTGAGGAGGAACCTCTGGATATGCAAGAGCTCAGTTCTTAAAAAGGAATTGATGGAACATCGTAATCAAAAGATCGGCGTGACCTGAGGAGGATGGAAACCAGCATGGTTCTTCTTGACTGTAGTCCTTCCAATGGATGAGGTACTGAAAGGGGTTTCTGACCCTTCTGGAGTCCAAGCTCCTTTGAACCTTCAAATCTTCCTTCACATCTAATAGTAGATGAGATTTGAAGGCCAAGGCAGTCTAAGTGTGTACAGGTGAAATGACACATATTGGGAAGGCAATTTTGGAGGTAAAGAAACAGGGTTTATTTTCTGAACTATCCATTAATTGGTGAATATGGGTGCAAGTTTCTGTGAGGGCATTTTGGGAAAAAGTTGTTGGTTGGGAGCCACACAGAAAAGCCAACCTTCAGTTTGGGAGATGGTCAATGATTAACATACTGTAAATAATGTTTATTTGGGAGGATGCTGCAAATGACAGTTTGCCAGGAACCATCTTCCAGACCACCAAGGTGGTGTCAAATACACAGGAAGACAAACTGAAGAAGCAACAGCGTTTCAGATGTTTTCCATGAAACAAAAGGGAGACACCTTAGAGGAGGAATGGAGGTGATTATATTTTGGGAATTATAGTGGTTCTAGTGATGGAGGTTCTTTTTCAGGATTTATAGAGACAGAGGAACTGGCTTGTTTAAAGCTTAAAGTGAAACTTTAGTCAGAAAATTAAGTCCTGCTAAATCTCTTCAGGCTGGCCCCTTTTTCAGGTATACCTATGTAAAACATTAAAAATAAGTGCCTATGCTATTTGAAATTCAGTAATACACTGTCTCACCATGCTCTGCATATGCTCAGTTGCTCTCTATTTTTAGGCACTGTGCCGAATTTATAGAGGGTGATTAGCCAACAGCCTAAAGATTTACTGCTGCTCAGGGGCTCTGGGCTTCAACAAAATGGCAGCCTCCAGCAAGAAGAAACAGGAACAAAGCTGTAGACAATTTACTGAACACGCTAATTTTAATACCATAATTATTAATGTGTAATGTATGTTCCTTGCTAAAGAATATTATTTTTATCAAGTTGTTATGGGTAAAGTTCCACTTTAATAAAACAATGGATTCTGATGGTATTCATCCCAGAATCCTGGCCCATTAACTGATCTTTTTAATCAATCTCTTCTAACAGGAGAGGTTCCTAATAACTGGTGGACAGCTAAAATTGTACCTATCCACAAAAAGGGTAGAAAGGTAGAAGCTTATAATTACAGGCCAGTAAATTTAACATCTGTTGCAGTCAAGGTAAAGCAGCATTTAACTGTATCTGAGCACATCAAACTGAAAACGCTATTTAACTAATTGTTAATATTCAAAGCAAACTTACTAACTAATCCATGTCTCCATGCCTTATCTTGTTTCAAAATCACTTTGAAATACACCCCCTAGCATTTCTACCCACAGCCATCTTGAGAAAGGGCAGATGATTCATGTAGCATCTTCTTCTTGAAATTCAACTGCCCTTAGCCAAGGCATGCAGGTAGGAGGGTGTGCTTATGAGAAAGCCCCTATTCCCTTTCTCAAGTTGAAAGAAAAAAGAATGCCCTTATGGGATGTATGATTGCCCTAGACCAGAAACCAACAAACAACTGAAGAAGTGTAAAAAAGTTTAAAACAAGTAAATATAGTATACCTTCCTATTTATGTACTAAGGCTAGCAGCATAAGGTTTAAACATAGTTAAAGTTGAGGGAGTTTAGTTCTACATTAGTGGGATCACTCCTAAAAAGAAGGGTCATTGATCGCTTAAAAACACAGAATTTGATGCACCCAAAGCAGCACGGCTTTACTTAGGGCATATCATGTTAAACTAACCACTTGCCCTCCAGAGGATTTACCCCCCCCCCTTCCTGACCAGGCCATTTTTTGTAATATGGCGTTGCGATACTTTAACTGACAATTGCGCAGTCATGCAATGCTGCACCCAAATGACATTTATGCCCTTTTTTCCTACAAATAGAGCTTTCTTTTGATAGTATTTGATTACCTGCGCGTTTTTTATTTTTTGACGCTATAAACAAAAAAGGTTTAAAACATTTTTTTTTCTTTTAAAAACTATATTTTCTCATTTCTGTCATAAAAAATATCCAAAAAAACTAAACTTTTGTCATAAATTTAGGCCGAAATGTATTCTGCTATATGTTTTTGGTTAAAAAAAAGTGTATATTGATTGCTTTTTGTGAAAGTTATAGCATCTACAAACTATGGTACAGATAATGGAATTTACACAGCTTTTACTTCATGACTGCCCATCACATTTCTTGAGGTGCTAAAATACCAGGACAGTAGAAATACCCCAAAATGACCCCTTTTCGGAAAGTAGACACCCTAAGCTATCTGCTGAGAGGCATATTGAGTCCATGGAAGATTTTTTTTTTTTTTTCACAAATCCAATGACCACTTTGAAAGCCTGAAGGTGCGTAACTTCCTCATTTCAATTCCTCACTACCCATCAGTTCTGGAGGCCCTAAAATGCCAGGATAGCACTACCCCCCCCCCTCCCAAATGACCCCTTTTTGGAAAGTAGACACCCCAAGGAATTTAAAAAGAGGCATGGTGAGTATTTTGCAGATCTGATTTTTTCTCACAAGGTTTTTAAACATAATTTAAAAAAAAGAAAATATGTTTTTGTTTTCTTTCTTCAATTTCCAAAAACTTGTGGCAACAAACGAGATCTGCAAAATACTCACCATGCTTCTTATTACATTCCTTGGGGTGTCTACTTTCCAAAAATGGGTCATATGGGGGGAGGGGGGGTTGGTGCT
Organism: Staurois parvus; assembly: GCF_062004578.1. NCBI lineage: Eukaryota > Metazoa > Chordata > Amphibia > Anura > Ranidae > Staurois > Staurois parvus. The sequence goes on along the minus strand of NW_028318248.1, from coordinate 175,290 downwards.
ATCCTGGCATTTCAGGGGCTCCGAAACTGTGATAGGTAGTCAGGAAGTGTAATGAGAAAAAAAAGCCCTTTAAAAGCCTAAAGGTGCTTATTGGATTTTGGGGTCCTGTACTTGGCTAGACTGCCAAAACGTCTCTCACATGTGGTACCCCCATACTCGGGAGAAGTAGCAGAATGTATTTTGGGGAGTAATTCTACATATACCCATGGCATGTGTGAGCAGTAAATTATTTAAGTGACAATTTTGTGTAAAAAAAAAAAAAAAAACTTGTGGTAAAAAAAATAAATTCTTCTATTGATTCAACATGCCTCTCAGCAAATAGTTTGGGGTGTCTACTTTCCAAAAAGAGGTAGTTTTGGGGGTTGGGGGCGTGCACGGGGGAACAAGGGTGCTTTTTTTTTTTTGTTATTTTAATTTTTTAAATATTTTTACGCTGTCCCTTTCTTTTCTTTTTTTTTTTTTAGCACTTTTAATGCTATCACAGGGAATTCAAATATCTCCCTATAACTTCAATGGGCATTGTCATATATTCTTTTTTGCGAAATCTGGGGTCTATCAGACTCTAGATATCTCCTCTGCCCTTACATTATCTAATCTCACCAAGATCGGTGTGATTAGATGCTTTCCCAATTTACAAATGGCGCTGTTTATATCCTGAGAAACTTAAGTGATGAAATGCTCGTAGCTTCCGATTTCTTAGACTATAGAGATGATTGGTGCCATTCCAGTCTCCAATCAGCTCTATGGTCAGCTGGAAGAAACACCGACTGCATTCTCAGGTTCCCCCGATGGCACGGGACTGCCCGAGAAGGCTGTAGAAGGCAGCGGGGGGAAAGGGGGCATCTTCTCCTGCTGCTTGTAAAAGCAATCCTGCAGCTAATTAGCCACTAGGATTGCTTTTACATGAAAGCTGATCACCGGCTGAAAAAAACTATACCAGGATGATGCCTGCAGCAGTGTCATCATCCTGGTATAATCTTTCAAAATCCAGTGATGTACCAGTACGTCGCTGGTCCTGTGGGCTGAATGAAAAAAAGAGAAGAAATCGCTGCCAGATAAAGTATGTGGTATGCCCACCATTAGAATATACAGCCCTGCATCCACCCACTTCTAATGGTGGGCACACATTTAGTCTCACGGTATCACATGCGCCAATTCCAATATTGTACAAATGTCTAAATAGTGGCACGCTTGAATGAAAATTGTCCACTTATAAGTGGTACCCCATATGGAAAAAGGATGACACCAAGTCCCAAACTATCTTGCCACTACTCCCCATGTAGTCTGGGCATCTGGGGGGCTCCACGTGACTATCTTTTCCCTCATAAATCCAAAATTTATATGTATAGCCTGTTGCCCTCTCACAGGTCTTCTACATCTTCACCCCATATCTTGCTGGGGAGGAATTGTTTGAATGCAAGGCGTCTAGAAAAATTAACGAGGGACTCATCAATGCAGACTTTTTGCTGGGGAGTATAGACATCTGAAATTTTTTGGTTAAGGTGATTCACGACGGGCTGAATTTTCTGGAGCCGGTCAAATTCAGGGTCACCTCAAGGACGACAGAGTGTATTGTCGTTCAAATGCATAAAACACATTATGCTCTCATATCTATGCCTGGCCATGGCAGCAGAGAACACGGGCATATGATGAATCGGGTCTGTGGACCAATACAACCGCAATTCATTTATTTTAGTAATGCCCATGTTGAGGGTTAGGCCCAAAAAAAATTGAAATTCGGAAACCATAATGGGTCTCCATGCGAATGGTCTGGCAAAGTTTTAATTTGGGTTGGCAACGATAAATTGTTGTGCATATACCGTATTTCGTGCTCCATAAGACGCACCTGACCATAAGACGCACCTAGATTTTAGAGGCGGAAAACAAGCAAAAAAATATTCTGAACCAATGGACTGCAGCCATAGTACAGGAATTGACCAGAGACTGAGGACACAGTACAGGAGATGGACCAGAGACTGGGGACACAGTACAGGAGATGGACCAGAGACTGGGGACACAGTACAGGAGATGGACCAGAGACTGGGGACACAGTACAGGAGATGGACCAGAGACTGGGGACACAGTACAGGAGATGGACCAGAGACTGGGGACACAGTACAGGAGATGGACCAGAGACTGGGGACACAGTACAGGAGATGGACCAGAGACTGGGGACACAGTACAGGAGAGGGACCAGAGACTGGGGACACAGTACAGGAGATGGACCAGAGACTGGGGACACAGTACAGGAGATGGACCAGAGACTGGGGACACAGTACAGGAGATGGACCAGAGACTGGGGACACAGTACAGGAGATGGACCAGAGACTGGGGACACAGTACAGGAGATGGACCAGAGACTGGGGACACAGTACAGGAGATGGACCAGAGACTGGGGACACAGTACAGGAGATGGACCAGAGACTGGGGACACAGTACAGGAGATGGACCAGAGACTGGGGACACAGTACAGGAGATGGACCAGAGACTGGGGACACAGTACAGGAGATGGACCAGAGACTGCGGACACAGTACAGGAGATGGACCAGAGACTGCGGACACAGTACAGGAGATGACCAGAGACTGCGGACACAGTACAGGAGATGACCAGAGACTGCGGACACAGTACAGGAGATGACCAGAGATTGCGGACACAGTACAGGAGATGACCAGAGACTGCGGACACAGTACAGGAGATGACCAGAGACTGCGGACACAGTACAGGAGATGACCAGAGACTGCGGACACAGTACAGGCGATGACCAGAGACTGCGGACACAGTACAGGCGATGACCAGAGACTGCGGACACAGTACAGGCGATGACCAGAGACTGCGGACACAGTACAGGCGATGACCAGAGACTGCGGACACAGTACAGGCGATGACCAGAGACTGCGGACACAGTACAGGAGGTGGACCAGAGACTGCGGACACAGTACAGGAGGTGGACCAGAGACTGCGGACACAGTACAGGAGATGACCAGAGACTGTGGACACAGTACCGGAGATGACCAGAGACTGCGGACATAGTATAGGAGATGACCAGAGACTGCGAACACAGTACAGGAAATGACCAGAGACTGCAGACATAGTACAGGAGATGGACCAGAGACTGCAGACATAGTACAGCAGATGACCAGAGACTGCAGACATAGTACAGGAGATGACCAGAGACTGCGGACATAGTACAGATGACCAGAGACTGCGGACAAAGTACAGATGACCAGAGACTGCGGACACAGTACAGGGAATGACCAGAGACTGCGGACATAGTACAGGGAATGACCAGAGACTGCGGACATAGTACAGGGAAAATACCAGGGACATAGTACAGATGATGTCAGGGCTCCCGGGCGGAGACCAGAGGTGTGTGGCTGACGCAGGGAAACGCAGACCTCAGATATGTTATAAACAATATAATTTATTAACACTAACAATACAAACATAAACGCAGTGCAATACTAAAACATAATACAGTGCAACCAAACCAAACCAACCACCCACAGATAACAGTACATACAAGCAAGCGTCGTCAGGCAGGCCGGGTCAATATCAATAGGGCAGGTAGGTACAGGGGGAGCAAGCGGAGATTGGTCGGGGTCACAGGCCAGGTTCAGCAGGTAGCAAGCAGCGTAGTACAGAGGGTAAGGCAGAGGGATGGTCGGGGTCACAAGCCAGGGATCAGAACAGGTAGCAAGCAGCGTAGTACAGAGGGTCAGGCAGAGGGATGGTCAGACAAGCCAGGGATCAGAGCAGGGTCAGCAGAGAATCAGACAGGAACAGAGAGCAGGAACAGGATACAGGGCCCAAGAGAACACAACACCAAGGCAGAGTCTGCAAGTCTGGCCATCCCTTAAATACACCAGTATCATCAGTTCCAGGTGTTAGCTGGCTGAAAGGTTGAGTCTCTGATTGCTGGGAGCACCCGCTGGCCAGCCCTGGTACTGCAGATCAAAAGGCAGGTGAGTCCCACCATTGCTGGCCAGTCCATTCCTGACAGTACCCCCCCCCCCTCAAGGAGCGGCCTCAGGACGCTCCAAACAGTCCTAGCTGGGTAAAATGTTCCACCGCCCGGGTCTGGTAACTGGCGGGATATCAAAGACTGGCACACCGGGCAGGACTCCGGGCAGCGGCACACCGGGCTGGACTCCAGGCAGAGGCACACCGGGCAGAGGCACACCGGGCAGAGGCACATCGGGCTGGACTCCGGGCAGAGGCACATCGGGCAGGACTCCGGGCAGAGGCACATCGGGCAGGACTCCGGGCAGAGGCACATCGGGCAGGACTCCGGGCAGAGGCACATCGGGCAGAGGCACATCGGGCAGAGGCACATCGGGCAGAGGCACATCGGACAGGACTCCGGGCAGAGGCACATCGGGTAGGACTCCGGGCAGAGGCACATCGGATTACCAGGCGAAGCAGCAGGCAGTGGGCCACCAGGCGGAGAAGCAGGCACCGGGCCCCCGGCCGGGGCGACAGGCACCGGGCCCCCAGGCGGGGCGACAGGCATCGGGCCCCCAGGCGGGGCGACAGGCATCGGACCCCCAGGCGGAGCGACAGGCATCGGGCCCTCAGGCGGGGCGGCGGGCGCCGGACCCCCAGGCGGAGCGACAGGTCTCGGGCCCTCAGGCGGAGCGGCGGGCGCCGGACCCCCAGGTGGAGCGACAGGTCTCGGGCCCTCAGGCGGAGCGGCGGGCGCCGAGTCACCAGGCACGACAGTGGGCTCCGAGTCAACTGGCATGACCGCTGGCACTGGGTCAGACATTGGATCGTCTGGCTGGACAGCGGGCATCGGGTCACCAGGCATCAGGTCATTTGGCTCGACCGCGGGCACCGCGTCATCTGGCAAGGCAGTGGGCTCCGAGTCAACTGGTATGACCGCGGGCGCTGGGTCAGACATTGGATCGTCTGACTGGACAGCGGGCAACGGGTCACCAGGCATCAAGTCATTTGGCTCGACAGCGAGCACCGCGTCATCTGGCAAGGCAGTGGGCTCTGAGTCAACTGGCATGACCGCGGTCCCTGGGGCAGACATTGAATCGTCTGGCCGGACAGCGGGCATCGGGTCACCAGGCATCAGGTCATTTGGCTCGACAGCGGGCACCGCGTCATCTGGCAAGGCAGTGGGCTCCGAGTCAACAGGCACGACAGTGGGCACCGGGTCATCAGGTACCGGATTGTCTGGCTCGACAGCGGGCATCGGGTCACCAGTTATGACAGCGGGCACTGGGTCACCAGGCATTAGGTCATTTGGCTCGACAGCGGGCACCGCGTCATCTGGCAAGGCAGTGGGCTCCGAGTCAACTGGTATGACCGCGGGCACTGGGTCAGACATTGGATCGTCTGACTGGACAGCGGGCATCGGGTCACCAGGCATTGGATCGTCTTGCTCGACAGCGGGCATCAGGTCACCAGGTATGACAGCGGGCACTGGGTCACCAGGCATCAGGTCATTTGGCTCGCCAGCGGGCACCGCGTCATCTGGCAAGGCAGTGGGCACCGAGTCACCAGGTACGACAGCGGGCTCTGAGTCAATTGGCACGACAGCGGGCACCGGATCAGGTACCGGATCATCTGGATCAACAGCGGGCATCGAGTCAACTGGCCTAATAGGATCGTCAGGCTGGATCAGTTCATCATGCTGGGTAGAGGCATCAGGCTGAATGCCGGCGTCCGGCTGAGTAGAGGCTTCAGGCCGAGTAGAGGCTTCAGGCCGAGTAGAGGCTTCAGGCCGAGTAGAGGCTTCAGGCCGAGTAGAGGCTTCAGGCCGAGTAGAGGCTTCAGGCCGAGTAGAGGCTTCAGGCCGAGTAGAGGCTTCAGGCCGAGTAGAGGCTTCAGGCCGAAGAGAGGCTTCAGGCCGAAGAGAGGCATCCGGCCGAGTAGAGGCTTCAGGCCGAGTAGAGGCTTCAGGCCGAGTCACGGAAGGCAGGTTCACCGGTTTGGATACTGGCAGGATGGTATTGGTTGGAAAGAATTTTCGTTTTTTTTTGGTTTTAACTACTGGAGCACTGCAAGTAAACGCAGGTCTGCAAACGAATGGAGCAGCTGGAGACAGAGAAGAACTGGAGGATGGAACAGAAGGGGGAGCAGTTGCTACAGAGGGCTTTTTTACAGGGTTAAAGGCAGGATAGGTGCAGCGAGTGGGAACAGGGTACTGACATGCGGTAGATAGCCAAGTATACTGGGCTGTAACTGGAGGAGCTGTTGGGAATACAGGAGTAGAGTTAGAAGCAGGACTGGGTCTTTGTAAGCTGACTGAGGCTGGGTGCAACAAGTCTGTCCATGTCTGCAGTAGGGGTTGAACAAAGCTGAGCTTACACAAAGCCTGTCTGGTCAATGACTGCACTGCGTTTATACAATCTCTTAGTGTCTGTGGTGAACATGTGGAATAACGCTCCAGAAAGTAACCCACATCATCCTCTAATAACCATACCAGGGACTCTACCTGGTCTGCACTAAATGGTGGCAAAAATTCATCCCTGCATTCGGGGGAACCAGATGAAACCAACTCAACACAAACCTGAATCAATGGCTGCACCATAGAGAAATCTGTGCCCTGATCTACTAGAACATGAGCGAGCCGTATACATTCTAGCAGTTCATCCCGGGGATACTCCTTCAGAGTTTGATAAGCATACTCTCTGTCATCAAGCACTAGCAGAGATAAATACTCAACCTCATCCAGATCCATCCTTCCCATCAACAAGCCAAGATGGCTTCCCTGTGCAGCCACTTCTGGTCAGGATTGGCCTTGGTGTAATGTCAGGGCTCCCGGGCGGAGACCAGAGGTGTGTGGCTGACGCAGGGAAACGCAGACCTCAGATATGTTATAAACAATATAATTTATTAACACTAACAATACAAACATAAACGCAGTGCAATACTAAAACATAATACAGTGCAACCAAACCAAACCAAACCAACCACCCACAGATAACAGTACATACAAGCAAGCGTCGTCAGGCAGGCCCGGTCAATATCAATAGGGCCGGTAGGTTCAGGGGGAGCAAGCGGAGATTGGTCGGGGTCACAGGCCAGGTTCAGCAGGTAGCAAGCAGCGTAGTACAGAGGGTAAGGCAGAGGGATGGTCGGGGTCACAAGCCAGGGATCAGAACAGGTAGCAAGCAGCGTAGTACAGAGGGTCAGGCAGAGGGATGGTCAGACAAGCCAGGGATCAGAGCAGGGTCAGCAGAGAATCAGACAGGAACAGAGAGCAGGAACAGGATACAGGGCCCAAGAGAACACAACACCAAGGCAGAGTCTGCAAGTCTGGCCATCCCTTAAATACACCAGTATCATCAGTTCCAGGTGTTAGCTGGCTGAAAGGTTGAGTCTCTGATTGCTGGGAGCACCCGCTGGCCAGCCCTGGTACTGCAGATCAAAAGGCAGGTGAGTCCCACCATTGCTGGCCAGTCCATTCTTGACAGATGACCAGAGACTGCAGATAGTGCAGGGGATGACCAGAGACTGCGGACCTTTGGGGAGGGAGGGGGGGCGGGTACCTGAATTTGACAGGTACCCGCTCCCACTTCCGTGAAGTTGTCCTTCCCTCTTCTTCCCGTGCCGGCTTCTGTGACAGCCGGGTGCCCACTGCGCACGCGCGCGAAGCGCTGTGCTTTGTGAATGGCCCGGCGCATTCTGGGACCTGTCGTGTCCCAGAAGACACCAGACTATTCACAAAGTGCAGCGCTTCTCGCGCATGCGCAGTGGGCACCTGGCTGTCACAGAAGCCGGCGTGGGAAGACTACAGCGCTGGAGCGAGGAACAGGTAAGGTCCTGCAGGAGAGAAGAGCTGAGCGGCCGGCTCGATATTCTGACATGGTGGCGGCAGAAATACCGGACCGGCCTCTTTATATTCTCTCCATAAGACGCACTGACATTTCCCCCCCTTTTTTTTGGGGAAAAAAGTGCGTCTTATGGTGCGAAAAATACGGTAAATTGCTTTGATCCACAATCAATGCATACAGATATTCTGTGAAAAACAGCTCCAAAAAATCAAGAGGAATAGTTAAATTTGATGTTTCCACATGAATTCCGGGTTGGGCAGTGAATGGGGGAAGTACGGGTGCTGCAGAATTTGTGGGCTGCCAATCGGGATTTGCAAGCACATCCGGAAGGATACTAGGGGCTCTACGGGCATGTGTGCAAATTCTTGGTTGCTGCGTGACAATACTTGTGCTCACCACTGCACCAGCTTGTACTGCACTTATGGGACTCGCCACATCACCAAGTGATACTACAGTGCTGGTATGTGAAAGACCAGGATGTACTAGGCCGCTAGTGCTCGCCAGTTCACCAAAAGGTAGCGTGGCACTAGTACTGGCACTCTGCTGCATATGAGAGTCATCAAAATTTACTGGCAAGTGCTAATAGAGATCAGGCCTGATTCTGTGAACACTGCAGTTTTGTGTGCATTGTATCAAGTGACAGTGACCTACTGTCACTGCACTTGCTGGGGGAGAAGGGGGGGTAATCATAGGGGCTAAAAACGCAGGTGCTGGCAAGTGCCAGGCTGATCCCACTAACGCTGTGTTTTTGGGGACACTATACCAATATGAACGCTGGTATAGTGGTGATCTGATCAAAGATATTGATCCATTCAGACACTATCTGGGAGGGGCGTGAAAACTATGGGATATATATATATATATATATATATATATATATATATATATATATATATGTGTGTGTGATTTTGAGCACCCGTCCTGCACTGTAGCAGTATTTCTGCTATAGGGCGGTCAGGAAGCAGTTAAAGAAGCAGTTTGTGTTACAGCTTAATTTAACTTAAAATTGCGCAGTCATGCAACGCTGTACCCAGATAAAATTGACGTTCATTTTTTCCCCCACGAATTGAGCTTTCGGTGGTATTTGATCACCTGTGCGTTTTTTTTTGTGCGCGATGAAAAAAAAAAAAGGATGACAATTTGGAGAAAAAGAACAATATTTTGAACTTTTTGCTATTAAACATGTCCAGTAAAAGATTTAAAAATCAAATTTTGTCATACATTTCGGCCAAAATGTATTCTGCGACATGTCTTTGCTAAAAAACATCCCAATACGTCAATAAATCAATTGGTTTACGTGAAAGTTATAGTATTTACAAATGGCAGTACAGATACTGGAATTTTTTTTTATACTAATAATGACGGCGATCAGCGCCTTATGGCGGCGATCAGCGACTTATAGCGGGACTGTGGCGGGCATTCTGACACTGGGGGGAACTGACTTGGTGTCACAGACATCCCCAGTGACACCAATACAGTGATCAGTGCTACAAAAAAGCACTGACACTGTACTAATGGCACTGGGCAGGAATGGGTTAACAATGAGGGGCAATCAAAGGGATAACTGTGTGCTGGGAGTGTTTTACTAGGAGGTGGGGAGTGTGTGCTTCATTGTAAGCACACTGATCGGGATGGCTCTGCTCAGCCGTCCCGAGCAGTGTGCCCACACTGACAGGGAGGAGGGCTGTTAGTAAACAATGCAGCCCTCCTCCCCGTTGGTGATCGCCGATAATCACCGTGCCAGTGGGTAATCACCAGCCGTGACCCGATGATTGACACCTGGGGCCATGATCGCCCCTTACTATACCTGGAAATGCAGAATCACACATATATATATATATATATATATATATATATATACATACATACACACACACACGTGATTTTGCACACAGGGGCGGTCCTAAAGCAGTTGATTGAACAAGCTGAAGTTAGAAGCTGATTGGCTACCATGCACAGCTACACCAGATTCTGAGTGCTCCAGTTTTAGCAAATTTTCCATATAGTGTCAAGTTCTGCAGACCTCACAAAAAATATTTATGGTGAAAGGTCTGAGGAATATATGAGTGAGACACTTCAGGAACTTAATATGTACAGTCCAGAAGAAAGGCTGTACATATTACAGCTGGGTGCCGACACTTACGATGCCGGTGCTGGAGAGAGAAGATAGCCGGTGAAACCAGCCGTGGTGAGGACACGGCTGGACGGAGGGATGAGACAGCAAAATAATACAATAATGCAAATAAAAATAAATCCTAAAGTCCCAAATGCCTCACATGTGAAATACATATACACAAATACACATGTCAGCTGTCAGCTGAAAACGGGTCACAGGAGTGCAGAACAAGCTGCAAAAGAGCCTTGGCTATACTTCTCCTTTAAACAATCTTGATAAGGAATATAGCCCGCGCCCTTGAATTTCAGCAATTCTTCAGTGTATACAAACTTGTGCAAAAACACCCTCGACAAAAGTGACTACAACCGCTCACAGTGAAGAGGTCTCCTCACCTTATAACACAGACCTCATTAATGAAAAGGAGGTCAATAAGCAATTTTTAGTCCAGCCAGCTGGTCAGCATGCAGATATAGTTTCTGGCTCTCCAGTTCCCAGTTTGTACCGAACATGTAAATAAAAAAAAGGGCTCTTCTTAGTGTAAACTGCTTGATTAATTTAAAGATGAAAGCTAAAATAACACTCACAGGATAAAAAAAACACATCACATATGTGGTAACAAGCACAGTATTCTCTGACAGTGGCAGATTAGACAATTGGCAAGATAGCGCTTGCTCCTCACCCAGTGTGTTGACCTCATTTTGTACTGCCAACCTTACACGATATGCCCCCCTGGGCTTTCTCAAAGGCACTTACTGGCCCCCTTCTCTTTAACGAAAAGCACTTGACCTCTTTTTCATTACTGAAGCCTGTGTTATAAGGTGAGGAGATATCTTCACTGTGAGTGGTGGTGGTCACTTTTGTCCAGAGTGTTTTTGCACACATTTATATACACTGAAGAATTGCTATTTTCCACATCAAGATTGCTGTAAAGATTTATATTAGACTGTGTATGGCACTTTTATTTTAACAGTATGGAACTTTTATTTAGTCACTTTATATTTTGTGTGTGGGGCATTTAGTAGTTTATTTAGATTTTATTTTTATTTGAATTATTGTATTATTTTGCAGTCTCATATTTACTTTTAGGTTTGTAGAGTGAAGTTTGTCTAAATGATGCCTGGAATAACCTTCCAGCAGAGGTAGTGAGTCAGTGAGCAGTAAATGGATTCAGACATACTTGGGACAAACAAAAACCTATACTAAAAAGTTTAAAAATATAAATAAACTGTTTCTGCCAATTGTGAGCCTCAGTCAGAGTGTCTAATAAAATACTGTGCAGTTTGAATGTGTTGCATAAGAAAAGATGCAAGCTGGTTAACTGGTGGTAATGGAAGCATCACTCTTGTCATTCAGATAGTTGGAGAAGCTGAAGCTGAGATCCCCTCCCCCTTTATAGAAACACTGCACTCAGGACAGGTTCCCCTTCTGCCTCCCTTGTCCTGGCCCTCCCTGTAGGCATTAGTTAATGCGAATAGCGAGAGCCATGATTTCCTTTAACGTGGCATAAGTGGGGTAATGAACTAGAGGTGTAATCAAAAAACTGAACCATTTCCCCCTTTCACACAATCAAGGTAGATGGGGGAGTCCTCCCCGCTGTGCTATTTTATTCTGACAGCAGGGGGACTTCCCCACTGTAAGAATACACAGTTCAGCACTGGAGCCATTTGAGCAGCTGCAGCCAACAAGTCCATTCAATAGAAGTCCATTGATGAATTGAGCGGCAGTGGCTGTACATGGGTCGAAATTGTTAATTCATCTATGGCCATCTTATGTATGCAAGCCTCCTTACATAGCTGAATCACTCACTGGTTATATTTTCCAAGAACTCTATGGTAAGATCAACATATGTCTCCCATCCCATCATTAGGGAAAGACCAGGCACCCCTATAGCCTGCTACTTGAAAAGAAAGGGTCTGCATCTTGCTGGTGGCTCTGATCTTGTTTTATTTCTATGTTCAGATGAACAATATAAATTATGCTAGGGACAACTGAGATTTGCAAGATCCATTGTGAGTGAGATGAACTGTTAAAAGCTGAACTTGTATATTAGTAATATAACAGCCATAATTTTGCAAAATATTGGTTAATCTTATAAGAGTACTGCTAAATTCTACAATTGTCTACAGTGTCCCAGTAGCAGGCTATTTTATTTTGGTGTTATTAAATGTGCAGTACATGACAATGACTCATATCGGTTTGTTATTCTAGAACATGCAGAATGAGAGAACCTCTGTTGTGTCATCAGACCTGGAGGTGATCTACCTCTTGGACCCCAGCAGGATCATCTCCTTCACTGCCGGCAATAACCACTATGTTATTAACTGCCAAGGTGAGAACCAGCTTCCTAATGAGATATGTTGGACCACCAGAACACCAAACAAACGCCCGAAAAACGCTGGATAATAAATGCTCATATGAGAGTTGTCCAGAGTTTTTCCATTTTTGTGACATTTAATAATGTAGAGCTGGTTGCTAACCCCTTTGCGCCAGTGCCTCCCAGCCCTTTAAGGGGTTTTATATGCCAGAAGGCGGGGTGGGGTTTGTGATCATGTGACCGCTGTCACAACGGTCACATGATTGGAAAGCTCCTGATCGCAAGTAGAGATCGGGAGCTTTCCGTTAGCCGCCGGTAACTGTGCCTGGAGTGCACAGGCGCACTCTCGGCACAGTTCTATTTTTTGTGAGTTTTTGTTAGGTGACACTCTGCCCAGTGATCTCCGATTTCACCCATTGTCAAGGTCCTACCTTTTTACCAGAGGTTATGTTACTCCATGTGCTGGCATCCATCTTGGATTTCTGCAGAGCATGGTGGGAATCTTTTATGCCTTCAGGTCTCTGAGGTCCATCCCCCAGAGGGGTGTGGCTGATGACATATAAGCCTGTGTTCCGCACATGCTCTTTGCACTTGTGTCTTTGTTACTCTGTTCTGACTCTCGTGACTCTCCTGTAATCTGACTCGGCTTGTGACCTGCCCATTCTTTGTGTTCTCCTTTGATCTGACCCTCCGTTGCTGAACCCGGCTCGTGACCTGTGATTCTCGTCTGCTGTCCTGTACGGTTTTTGTCTCGTTGTTGTTGACCCGGCCTGTCTGACTACTCTATTGTCTTTACCACTAGCTACACGCCATTGGCGGTGGCCATTACCGCAGCTGGGGTGCCTCGGGGGCCGCGACCTGGTTCCTGGCTGCGTCAAGTCCATCCCCACCATCAGGGGCCCTGGTGAAGGGCAGCCTGGGACTTAGACTCCGCGCCCTGAGGGACTTTGGTCTGTGGGTGGTGGTTGTCGCCAGCCTGTGCGCTACATTGATATTAGGCCTGCCTGTCCATTTCCCAGCTCCTGCCCTGACACCCATGTTGTTCAAGTAAATCACCAACTCTTTAAGGGACAGTTCACTCTGACTTGCCCTAAAAGGTATAGAAAATGGATGTACATTTCCATCCATTTTAGTCACACGCTGACATCCGTTGACATACATTTTTGATGTCTGTTGACATACATTTTAGTGTGCATCAAATTGTACTGCATTTTCACAGAATATCCTGTACATTGTGTTGACATTCGCTTAAGGCGGTGTGGGAACTCGCTTCAAAGTGGTAGAGCTTTTAAACGCACACAGCTACTCGCTTTATTTTTAAGGCCTTTTTTAGCCCACTTTTATTTAAATGAAAGTTCAAAACAGAAGTTTCCCACACAGGGGTATCAATCATCCACAAAACAACGGTTCAGCCTCCTGGTTTATACTCAGCTTGCTGTCTGTCTCCTGCAGACTTCTTCAAGACTTATGGCTCGTGCACACAGCTGGCCACTAGCACACAGCTAGACTCTAGCAGCCCCTTGCTGCTTTTGGCTTCCACCTCTCCTAGGTGGAGCCCACCTGACTTCCAGGCAGTGACCTCCCGTCTTCCAAGTGGAGCCCTCCTGACTCCTATCTGCCGGGGTGGAGCCCTCCTGACTCCTATCTGCCGAGGTGGAGCCCAGAACTCTGATCCTGACTCTCTGAAAAGGCCTGCACACACCTGTGCAATCAGTCTCCTGGCCATTCCCAAAACCTGGTCCCAGGATTGGAGATTTCATCCCTCCCAGATCTCTTTGAAATCTCCAGGCTCCAGATCCCAAAACAGACCTTACAAACAAAGGAGGAAAGTGAAAATCCACTTTCCTCCGTATCAAACCTTTACCCTGGAGCCCCTCAACCTGCCTTGTTGAGAATCCAGGGTGACAGATCGCCACACTGTCACATATCCCCCCTCTTTGTTTTGACGCCGTAAGGGGCAGAACACACGACTTACAGCTTCTGGCACCTCTGTGCCAGCTTTCACTTACAGGGGTCCAATCTGGTCTGACTATACCTTTCCTAAAGGGGAACTCTACCCAATGATTCCTTTGGTGTCTCTCCCCAAGCCTCATTGTCACTCTATGGGCTCTACTCAGACCTTGCCTACTCTTTTTCCGGGTGCACTTCCATAAACACTTTCTCTCTTGAAATCCTAACGGGGTCCCTCTGACCTTTCTATTGACCTTTCTGCCCTTTTGCTTCAGGTTCCAAGGTTTCCTAATACCTCTCTCAGTATTACTTTCCCAAGGCTGTAGGGGAACTATTTCTACTGTATTTGTACCCGGACCACCCCCCTTATTTCTTGTACCTTTAGCTATCAAACCTGCATGACTCATTACCACAGTATTCAGTTTACCATGAACAGTTATATTCCAGTCAATATTACACCTTTCAATATCTTTTCCAGCATTTGTTAGGACAGTGTCTGCAGAGGGCACACACACCATAGGGCCGCCATCACCCACGTGAACCTCACAAAATGCCACTTCACCTGGTGTCATGCAATCTGCAGTTGGCTGTCCCACCATTTTAACTTTTTCTACACCACTTGGATCTGTATCCAAACCCTGTACAGATGAGCTCTCTTTTGATCTATTTTGCCAGTTTTCACATACCATTTGTCCCTGTATTTCAGGTGTCTTATCAGACCTGCTACATAAACCTCTTTTTGGCCCAATGATCCTGATTTCTTTATGCACATCCGTTTGAACCCTGGTCAGGATCTCTGCTGTTCTCTGGTCCATGCTCGGCCCTTCCATCTCATGTGTTTTGTCCACTGGTGCAGTCAACACGCCCTTCACTGACAACTGACCAGCACCATCCTGGACCGTAGCAGCAGAAATGCTTCCCACCTGGCTGTTAGAAGGTGAAAGCTTTGACTCATTTTTCATCTATCACATTTACAGGTAATCCAGCAGCATACCCTGATACCACTGTTAACACCATCAACAAATTCAGAAATAAACCACTTTCTTGTTCCCGTTTGATATGTACAGCCAGCCATTTGGTGCTCCACCTAGTGGTACTCCGCAGTACCAGACCATCCGACTGTGGAGGAGACACCTCAATATACATTGGTTGTACATTCCAAAGTTCAAGCATCTCATTTAATACTTTGGTTACAACCCAACCACTTGACTCTAAACCTAAGACCTTCCTGACCATATTTAGGGCACTGGGAACGCTGAGAGACTCACCTGCTGAGAGACTCACCTGCTGAGACTTGAGAAATTGACATTTTTAAAGGGACCTCCTCCAAGTTGGAGATAACCACAGCCTGGTGCTCCACCAGAGCGCTGCCATGTGCTGGGCTTACTCTCAACATCTCAGACTCAGCATCCACAAGCTGCCCCTGATCATTCCCAGTGACAACATCATTTTGACACTCCATGCCAACATCACTTTTGTGGGTCACAGGCAAAGTCTCTGCTGTATGCACTCCCTTATCTATAGGCTGTTCTATAGACCCTCCTGCTGGCACAGCAGAAACAGAGTCCACCTTATTTTTTTGCATAAAAGCCTCATCCATCAACGAGATTAGCTTTTTATCTCAACTATCCCAATCCATTGTATATGTGCACAATTCGCCAGTGCTCCTCAGCACCGATCCATCCGCCCAAGGAGACATATAAGAATAGACGGGCTTAGTTGCACAAATCACTCTGGATCACGTCAGACTTGGGTAACACCTGTTTTCCCACTGCAGGTTGCAATACCTCACATCCACCACTTTGCTCTGGTGATACTTCCTGAATTACACACACATTTGCATTTTTGCCAGGCTGCATTAACCCGCTGTTCACCTGAACACTTTCCGTATTGTTAGACTGCACCAACACACTCCTATTACAAGGTGCAGTTCCATTCTGCTCCACCAGAGTGACATCGCAGTTGTCCAGGGCAACCTCCGGCTCCAATACACGGAGACCCCTGGAGATGTCTAAGGACACCTGTGCTATCTTAGCACCAGTTGCTACGGGAAATGACCCATCTTTAATTACAGCTTTTGCACTGCAAGAGCTCAGGGTTTTCCCAACAGAACATTTCACATCAACAACATTATCAGCATTTGTAGCTCTTGTGGGCTGTACTATCCCTCTACCAACCTGTGACTGGCACACATTAGTGACATCACTTGCTTTTTGAGAACCATGCACAGGTTTTACTTTAATTCCTACCTCCCCACTGTACAAGGCACTGCACAGGGAAAAGCCACTCTCAAAAGCACATTCAGTGGCCCAACTAACTGGGGTCACTCCTACATCAGAATGGACAGTCTCATAACCAGTCCTTCTCAACATGACAGTCCCAGCCATAGTTTTATCACACACAGTCTTACCCACCACAGTAGTAGGTGTCGCCATCTTCATTTGAGTGCGTCGTCTCATAAACGCATCCTCAACTGCACTTTCCTTGGCAACTTTTCCTTTGCCCCAAGGTGAAGTAACAGACGCCCTCATAGGCTCCATGGACTCTCTGGAACCCCCTGCAGGCCCAACAGGAACTTCCTCCCTGTTGCCAGAGGCGGCCGCCAACATTTTCAAACAAGAATCTGGGCTTGATGTTGTAGACATTTGCCCAGTATCAGCAGTATTCCAGAGTCTGGGACAGGAAAAGATCCCATGCCCCCACTGACCACATTCCAGGCATGGTACATTTCCACTCTTATCTTTGTTGGGACACTGAGCCACATCTTCAATGCAGCTCCTCCTTCCAAGCACAACTTTTTCTCCGGTCGCCATGGGAGATTGCACTCTCCAAGCAGAACTTTGCTGGCTCTTTCCAACACGCTGTATTGGCTCCTCTTGATACCACTTGCCATGATCCTTGTACGACATGGCCCCCCGTACACAGACAGCCCGACTGGCCTCCTCTGTGTTGCTATGGGCCTTCACTCTTGGTCCTGGCCTCTGGTCAGCTCCTCTCCTTGCACATAGCATAGGCTTCTCTCTGCTGGACCAACTCTCAAGCCGTGACACATTCACATTTTTCACAACAGGTTTAACAGCTACTGGTTTAACTGCAGCAGCGTTGCCAGGGGCAACAACACCCCTCTCCCAGGTACGGACATCCTGAAGCTCTCTCCTTGTACTGAAGGTTGGCTTGCTTTCCTCTTTAGGTTGGTTCAATGCTGCCAGGTGCCGCTTGCACCAGTCCACAGCAGACTCACCCACCTCTAAATTTCCCGGCTTGGCTGGGGCATGCGGTATATAACCCCCTAGCCACAGGGCTCTATCTCTCACTTCAGCAAACATTGCTTCCTTTTTCTGTTTTGACCGCCCCATCTTTGCAGTCATGCACACAGCAGTGCGTTACACAGTTCAGCAACAACATGGAACACTGTCTCTTTAAGGCAAAGTCCTTTTCTTTAGCAGGTTCTCCTCACCTGCACACACAGATAGTGCAGACTTATGCACCAAACAGTTCATATAACTGATGAACTTACTTCAATCGCTGGGATCTTCAATTCTGCCTGCATCTTCCACCATATGTGGGAACTCGCTTCAAAGTGGTAGAGCTTTTAAACGCACACAGCTACTCGCTTTATTTTTAAGGCCTTTTTTAGCCCACTTTTATTTAAATGAAAGTGCAAAACAGAAGTTTCCCACACAGGGGTATTGATCATCCACAAAACAACGGTTCAGCCTCCTGGCTTATACTCAGCTTGCTGTCTGTCTCCTACAGACTTCTTCAAGACTTATGGCTCGTGCACACAGCTGGCCACTAGCACACAGCTAGACTCTAGCAGCCCCTTGCTGCTTTTGGCTTCCACCTCTCCTAGGTGGAGCCCACCTGACTTCCAGGCAGTGACCTCCCGTCTTCCAAGTGGAGCCCTCCTGACTCCTATCTGCCGGGGTGGAGTCCAGAACTCTGATCCTGACTCTCTGAAAAGGCCTGCACACACCTGTGCAATCAGTCTCCTGGCCATTCCCAAAACCTGGTCCCAGGATTGGAGATTTCATCTCTCCCAGATCTCTTTGAAATCTCCAGGCTCCAGATCCCAAAACAGACCTTACAAACAAAGGAGGAAACTGAAAATCCACTTTCCTCCGTATCAAACCTTTACCCTGGAGCCCCTCAACCTGCCTTGTTGAGAATCCAGGGTGACAGATCGCCACACTGTCACAGCGGCCATAGACATGCAAAAAATCCTGCGATTTTTCAGACGACTTTAAAGTCCGCGGATAATCTGTTCGTGTATGGGCAATTTTGTCTGCGGATTTTCGTATTTTTTTGTCTTCTCGAATGTCGTTGGAGCTGAAAAATTTTTAGAAAACGACCGAATTTCTTCCCATTCATGGCAATATCCCCCAATTGTCTAAACGACAAATTAATGCGCATGTGCGATGACCTGGAAGTTTCTTAGGGAACAAATTTTCTTATCCGGGAGAAAGGTCAAAAGTTTTGGTGTGTAAACAGGACAGTATGTCATGGCATGTCATGTATTTCTGTGCAGTAATCTTCGTGTTTGTTATGCAGAATAACATGCATCCACTATGCTTATTGTGTAGTGCTTAAATACCCCATAATTAATGTTATGTATTGCACAATTAACACCTTATGTCTATAGATTATATATATATATATATATATATATATATATATATATACATATACACACTGTGTTCCAAATTATTATGCAAATTACATTTTTCTCATTTACCTAAATAAGTGATGTAAATAACAGTCAGCATAACTCTCATGTTATCAACTATTAAGAGTACAATTCAAATTTTATTGAACAAACCTCCTAATGATAACAGTATTTTTTTTAAACATAAAACACTTACAATGCACTGTTCCAAATTATTACGCACAGTAAGTTTCAAAACACTTTATAGGTTGTAAAGAACTGAAAATTGTCATTTGTTCTGTTTGCAGCATATTTACTGAAATCAAAAGCTATTTCAATCAAACTTTTAACAACATTTTAACTTTTTAAACATTTTAACAGGTCACGTTACATTTTAACATAGGGCCCCTTATTTGATAGCAGCTTCACAAGTCTTGCATCCATTGAACTTGTGAGTTTTTGGACAGTTTCTGCTTGAATTTGTTTGCAACATGTCAGAATAGCCTCCCAGAGCTGCTGTTTGGATGTAAACTGCCTCCCACCCTCATAGATCCTCCAAAGGTTCTCAATAGGATTGAGGTCAGGGGAGGATGGAGCCCACACCATGACTTTCTCTCCTTTTATCCCCATAACAGCCATTGATGCAGAGGTATTATTTGCAGCATGAGATGGTGCATTGTCATGCATGAAGATGATTTTATTACGGAAAGCATAGTTCTTCTTTCTGTACCTTGGGAAGAAAGTGGTCAGTCATAAACTCCACGTACCTTACAGAGGTCATCTTTACACCTTCGGGCCCCTAAAGGGGCTGACCAGTTCTGTTCCCATGATTCCAGCCCAAAACATGACTCCACCACCGCCTTGCTGACGTCGCAGCCTTGTTGGAACAGGGTGGCCGTCCACCAACCATCCACTACTCTATCCATCTGGACCATCCAGGGTTGCACGGCACTCATCAGTGAACAGGACTGTTTAAAAATTAGTCTTCATGTATTTTTCTGCCCAATGCAGCCATTTCTGCTTGTGAGCATTGGTTAGTGGTGGCCGAATAGAAGGTTTATGTACAGTTGCAAGACTCTGGAGGACTCTACACCTTGATGTCCGTGGGACTCCAGAGGCACCAGCAGCTTCAAATATCTGTTTGCTGCTATGTAATGGTATTTTAGCAGCTGCTCTCTTGATCTGATGCATGGATCTGGCAGAAATCTTCCTCAATGTGCCTTTATCTGCACGAACCCGTCTGTGCTCTGAATCAGCCACAAATCTCTTAATAGTGCGATGATCACGCTTAAGTTTTCGTGAAATATCTAATGTTTTCATACCTCGTCCAAGGCATTGAACTATTTCACTCTTTTCGGCAGCAGAGAGATCCTTTTTCTTCCCCACATTGCTTGAAAATGGTGCTCTGCTAATAATGTGGAACACTGTCCTTTAGTAGTTTTTCCTTAAATTTGGCTCACCTGCCAATCTAATTATCACAGGTGTCTGAGATTGTTTTCAGTGATCAAAAGAACCCTGAGACACAATGCCATCCATGAGTTATGCAGGCCATACATGGGTCGAAAATCGGCCGATTTTTTGGCCGAAAATAATATCGGCCGATATTCGGATCATTAGTGGGCTATTTGTTTGGCCGTTTTTCTGTATTTTGGCAGATTTTTTTATCGGTAAAGTTGGAAAAAAAATAGGCCGATTTTGCCGATCGGCCGATTTTCGTGGCAATGATGGGCAAATCGGCCAACTTTTTAACGATAAAAAATCTGCGCATGAGCAGTGACCTGCAAGAGGAAGACAAAAAGAAGAAAAAGAAGAAGAGGAAGAAGAAGAGGATGAAGAAGAAGAAGAAGAAGAGGATGATGATGAAGAAGAAGAAGAGGAAGAAGAAGAAGAGGATGATGAAGAAGAAGAAGAGGATGATGATGATGATGCAGAAGAAGAAGAAGATGAGGAAGAAGAAGAAGAAGAAGAAGAGGATGATGATGATGATGAAGAAGAGGATGATGATTATGATGATGAAGAAGAAGAGGATGATGATGATGAAGAAGAAGAAGAGGATGATGATGAAGAGAAGAAGAAGAAGAGGATGATGAAGAAGAAGAGGATGACGAAGAAGAAGAAGAAGAGGAGGATGATGATGAAGAAGAAGAGGATGATGATGAAGAAGAAGAAGAAGAAGAGGATGATGATGAAGAAGAAGAAGAGGATGATGATGATGATGATGAAGAAGAGGATGATGATGATGATGATGAAGAAGAGGATGATGATGATGAAGAAGAGGAGGATGATGATGATGAAGAAGAAGACGATGATGAAGAAGAAGAAGAAGATGGTGATGAAGAAGAAGGAGGAGAAGAAGAAGAAGAAGAAGAGGATGATGATGAAGAAGAAGGAGAAGAAGAAGAAGAAGAAGAGGATGATGATGAAGAAGAAGAGGATGATGATGATGAAGAAGAAGAGGATGATGATGATGATGATGAAGAAGAAGAAGAAGAAGATGATGATGAAGAAGAAGAAGAGGATGAAGAAGAAGAAGAGGATGATGATGAAGAAGAAGAAGAAGAGGATGAAGAAGAAGAAGAAGAAGAAGGATGAAAAATAAGAGGAATTCCAGTATGGCAAAAAGTGTCCCTGTAGAGAGCTCTGCTATTTCTTCTGACAGTTCCTTGACATTTACAGCGGTTGCAACATTGTATCTATTTGTTTTCGAATAAAAACATCTGTATCCTAAATGGATACAAATAGATACATTGTTGCAACCGCTATAAATGTCAAAGAACTGTCAAAGAAATACCGGAGCTCTCTGCGGGGACACTTTTTGCCGGCTGTAGACGGGATGAAAATCGGCCGATTTTTTTTACCATTGCTGGTAACGTCGGCCGCTTGAACGACCGATTTTTCGTTTTTTAAAAGAAAAATCGGCCATTTTTCTCCCCGTCTATGGCTTACATTACACTGAAAAACAAAATATTTAATCTTTGTGACACTTAAATAGAATTTGCATAATAATTTGGAACACGGTGTATATATATATATACAGTCATGGCCGAAATTGTTGGCACCCTTGATATTTCTCCAGGAAATCATGTATTTCTCACGAAACGTATTGCATTAACACATGTTTTGCTATACACATGTTTATTCCCTTTGTGTGTATTGGGACAAAACAAAAAAAGGGAGGAAAGAAAGCAAATTCGACATAATGTCACACAAACCTCCAAAAATGGGCTGGACAAAAGTATTGGCACCCTTTCACAACTGCGGATAAATAAGAATGTTACAAGCATGTGATGCTCCTGTAAACTCACCTGGGGCAAGTAACAGGTGTGGGCAATATAGAAATCACACCTGAAAGCAGATAAAAAGGAGAGACGTTCACTTAACCTTTGCATTGTGTGTCTGTCTGTGCCACACTAAGCATGGACAACAGAAAGAGGAGACGAGAACTGTCTGAGGACCTGAGAACCAAAATTGTGGCAAAATATCAACAATCTCAAGGTTACAAGTCCATCTCCAGAGAACTAGATTTGCCTTTGTCCACAGTGCGCAACATTATCAAGAAGTTTGCAACCCATGGCACTGTAGCTAATCTCCCTGGTCGTGGACGGATGAGGAAAATTGATGAAAGATTGCAACGCAGAATAGTCCGGATGGTGGATAAGCAGCCCCAAACATGTTCCAAAGACATTCAAGCTGTCCTGCAGGCTCAGGGAGCATCAGTGTCAGCGCGAACTATCCGTCGACATTTAAATGAAATGAAACGCTATGGCAGGAGACCCAGGAGGACCCCACTGCTGACACAGAGACATAAAAAAGCAAGACTACAGTTTGCCAAAATGTACTTGAGTAAGCCAAAAGCCTTCTGGGAAAACGTCTTGTGGACAGATGAGACCAAGATAGAGCTTTTCGGTAAAGCACATCATTCTACTGTTTACCGAAAACGGAATGAGGCCTACAAAGAACAAAACACAGTACCTACGGTAAAATATGGTGGAGGTTCAATGATGTTTTGGGGTTGTTTTGCTGCCTCTGGCACTGGGTGCCTTGACTGTGTGCAAGGCATCATGAAATCTGAGGATTACCAAAGGATTTTGGGTCGCACTGTAGGGCCCAGTGTCAGAAAGCTGGGTTTGCGTCCAAGATCCTGGGTCTTCCAGCAGGACAATGACCCCAAACATACGTCAAAAAGCACTCAGAAATGGATGGCAAAGAAGCGCTGGAGAGTTCTGAAGTGGCCAGCAATGAGCCCAGATCTAAATCCCATTGAACACCTGTGGAGAGATCTTAAAATTGCTGTTGGGAAAAGGTGTCCTTCCAATAAGAGAGACCTGGAGCTGTTTGCAAAGGAAGAGTGGTCCAAAATTCCGGGTGAGAGGTGTCAGAAGCTTATTGATGGTTATAGGAAGCGACTGATTTCAGTTATGTTTTCCAAAGGGTGTGCAACCAAATATTAAGTTAAGGGTGCCAATACTTTTGTCCAGCCCATTTTTGGGGTTTTGTGTGACATTATGTCATATTTGCTTTTCTGCCTCTGTTTTATATTTGTTCCAATACATACAAAGGGAATAAACATGTGTATAGCAAAACATGTGTTAATGCAATACCTTTTTTGTGTGAAATACTTGATTTTCAGGAAAAATATCAAGGGTGCCAACAATTTCGGCCATGACTGTATATATATATATTCTGTGCATGTTTCTGTGATTATGCGACCCAAGGACTGTGCGGTAGTATCCGGTTGATAGGTAGCGGAGGGTTGCAATGAGACTTTCTTCGGCACCGATGGGTTTGCGCATATAAGAGACATTTTTCGTAATGTGCGGTGCAACCATGGTTAGGAGCAGCTGAAAAGACTGCTGGGACATTCGCAGATAATTTTTGAAGTCGTCAGGATTATTCTCTTTCAAATTACAAAGCAGGTTCATGTGTGAAAAATTAGCACATTTCAGAAGCCAGTCTTTGCACCATACTCTGCTCTTCCTTGCTTTCTTTTTTTGTTGCTTTTCCTTCTCCTCCAATGCTAACAAAGCAAGCGCTATAAGGTCCAGGTTTTTTTTGCAGGTTAATTTGGGCATTTTAATACAATAAATGAAGAAAATTCGTAGGAATGAAACGTTGCTGATGTCTTGCCGGCAGATTACGAAAAGAGGGAGGGACAAAAAGGTCACCAAACGACATCATTTCCGACAACAAAACAGCATTTCCGCCCAAAACACAACAGCATTTCCGCCCAAAAAATGACATCATTTCCTGTAGAGGTGACAATTACAGAGGATTTATCCACCGATTTTCGTTCTAAATGGTGTTCTAATTGGCTGTACGGCCGACCGATTTTTCGCTTATCAGAAGAAAAATCAAGAGACTTTTTACAAATCTATGGCCTGCTTAACATCCGCTTGCAACTGTTGCATTGCGCTAACATGCATACATGTTGCATTTTAGTGTAGCACAGGTCAACGTAGCATTATGGTGTGAATAGGACACATTGGAAATTATTATCTTTCAGATGTCCTTCCGTTGATCTGCTAAAACGCAGATCAACACATTGGTGTGAATTGGTTCTAAGGTTGCCTACCCCTGAGCATGAAGCAAAAATGAACCACATTTTTTACATTTCTGCTATCTCTTGTGAGGATCAATTTTGTTTGAGTTTTGCACTTGTCCAGTCTATTTGTTCATTCTTGTTTATGACGATCATTTATGTAGATTCTCTGGTCATTATATCTGCAGAGATGAAACAAAACAACGCCTTGTTCAATACAGAAAGGGAAGTACGCCGTAGACCCAAATTCCTGGACTCCAAGAATGTGCAAATATTAAAAGGATGGTAATATATACAGAAATATCACAATCTAATATTCGGATGTATATAGTGAGTTCATGGAGAGATGTTGGGGTTCGTGTGTAGCTTCTAACTTGTATCTTCTTTTAAAACAGCACAAAATCTCCAAAAAGCAGTTTCAAGGAGAAACCCTCAGACTCCTCACTGAGTACAGGAACCTACCCACCAACATGGAACATAGAGGCCATGTCGGAGAGCGGGTATCAGGTATAATGCAGAGAAAATGATAGAACTTTGCAATATGACCAAATAACATAACCACATTATCATTATAAAAAAAAACTCTGATAGCACTCCCATGACAGGTACACTCTGAATATCACAGACAAATTTCCATCTCAGCTCTCACTGACCATGTTTCTTCCATCGAACCAACTGGGTCTCATGCTGATGTCTTTCCCCCCTGCCCAGGTATGGGGATTTATACTTGTAAAGACAAAACAGGTTTTCTTTATCTGGAAAGAGCAGGAAAGGATCAGGGCTCATTTAGACAGGTTCCAAGTCCCATCCTATATGCTGAACCACTTTTTTGCTGCATCTGCATCCACCTTGGAGATGCGTGCAGGTAGCCCCTAGAAGTGGATACAAACGCAGTGGCAGCGCGAACACAGTAACATGTCAAAACTTGACATGTGGGCAGGAGCGGGTGCACAGGTCTGAACACACCTGTTCCTTCCTGCATGTAAAATTTTGACAGGGGACTGTATCCATCCAGTCGCTGCATCTGCTTCCACTTCTATTAGCTGCCTGCACGTAGCTCCAAGATTTATTGCAGACACAGCAAAAGGACCCAGTGCCCATCTGAATGAACCGTTAGAACCCGTGACATACAGTGCTCAGAATTAATGAGTATACCCCTTTTCAAAAGTAAGATTTTGATCAATATCTCAATGAGTGCAAGAACAATTTCCAAAATTTTTACAAAACTGAGTTTTGTAGAACATTTATTTAGAAACATTTGTTTCGTTATATGAAAGTAAGGCTATTAATATAACTTGGATTGCAAAATCTCCAATTGTATTCAAATTGGTTAATGCAAAAATGAATACACCCCACAACATAAACTACTACATCTGTATTTTATATAACCTCCGTGATTTGTAAGGACAGCACTAAGTCTTCTAGGCATTGAACAAACAAGTTGGCAACATATTGCAACATCTTTTTCCATTCCTCAAGAACGACCGTTTTTAGAGCCTGGATGCTGGATGGAGAGTAATGCTCAACTTGTCTTATCAGAATTAACCATAGGTGTTCGATTGGGTTCAGATCAGGAGACATACTTGGCCACTGCAATGCAACAGTGGCCCTAGATGTATGTTTTGGATCATTGTCATGTTGGAAATGTGCACGATGACCAAGGGCACAGAGTGATGGTTGCATCTTCTTTTTCAATGTAGAGCAGTACATCTGTGAATTCATGATACCATCAATGAAATGCAGCTCCCTGACACCACCAGTACTCATGCAGCCCCACGGAAGGACACTGCTATCACCATGTTTCATTGTAGGCACCATGCATTTTTCTTTGTACTCCTCACCTTTGTGACTCCATACAGTTTTGAAGCCATCAGCTCCAAAAACATTTATCTTAGTCTCATCACTCCAGTGTATGGAGTCCCAGTAGTCTTCTTTCTCGGTATGGGCCCTTGGGTTTTTGTGCATGGGCTATAGGAGAGGCTTTATTTGTGAAAGACACCCATGCATGCCATTCCTCTGCAGTGTACGCCGTTTTGTGTCATGGGAAACAAGCACTCCGGTTTGGCTTTCTACTTCTTTAGCTAACTGCAGTGAACTTGCATGGCGATTTTATTTGACCCTTCTCATCAGAAGATGCTCCTGTTGAGGTGTTAACTTCCATGGATGTCCTGGGCATCTCTGTGAGATGGTTGCAGTTCCATCTTTGTTAAATTTATGTATCACTTTTGCTACAGTATTCTGACTGATAAGTAAAGCTTTGCTGATCTTTTTGTAGCCTTCACCTTTCTTGTGTAAAGAAATTATTTTCTTTCTCAGTCCTTGTGACATTTCTCTTCCATGTGGTGCCATTGCTGACAGCATGAAATGGGAAGGGGTTTTGTTTGTTAAGTAATGCCCTTTTATAATCAACTGTCTGCTGGACACCTGTTTATTGAATAATTAGACTCACCTGTAGTTGAATTCTTGTTAATTAGAATTTTGTTGTCTAATGCAGGCCATAGATGGGTTGAAAATCGACCGATTTTTCGGCCGAAAATAAAATCGGCCGATTTTCGTATCGTTAGTGGGCTAATTGTTCAGCCGTTTTCCGGTATTTTGGCAGATTTTTTTTATCGGTAAAGTTGGAAAAAGATCGGCCGATTTTGCCGATCGGACGATTTTCGTGGCAATTATGGGCAAATCGGCCGATCTTTTTACCGATAAAAAAATCTGCGCATGAGCAGTGACCTGCAAGAGGAAGACAAAAAGAAGAAAAAGAAGAAGAAGATGAAGAAGAAGAGGATGAAGAAGAAGAGGAAGAAGAAGAAGAGGATGAAGAAGAGGAGGAAGAAGAAGAGGAGGAGGAAGAAGAAGAAGAGGAGGAAGGAGAAGAAGAGGAGGAAGAAGAAGAGGAGGAGGAAGAAGAAGAGGAGGAAGATGAAGAAGAGGATGAAGATGAAGAAGAGGATGAAGAAGATGAAGAAGAGGATGAAGAAGAAGAGGATGAAGAAGAGGATGATGAAGAAGAGGATGATGAAGAAGAAAGAGGAAGAAGAAGAAGAGGATGAACAAGAAGAAGAAGAAGAAGAGGATGAACAAGAAGAAGAAGAAGAGGATGAAGAAGAGGATGAAGAAGAAGAGGATGAAGAGGATGAAGAAGAAGAGGATGAAGAAGATGAAGAAGAGGATGAAGAAGAAGAAGAAGAAGAGGATGAAGAAGAAGAAGAAGAAGAGGATGAAGAAGAAGAAGAGGAAGAAGAGGATGAAGAAGAATTCCAGTCCGGCAAAAAGTGTCCCTGCAGAGAGCTCCACTATTTTTTGACAGTTCCTTGACATTTATAGCGGGGTTGCAACAATGTATCTATTTGTTTCCAAATAAAACCATCTGTATCCGAAATGGATACAAATAGATACAATGTTGCAACCGCTATAAATGTCAAAGAACTGTCAAAGAAATAGCGGAGCTCTCTGCAGGGACACTTTTTGCCGGCTGTAGACGGGATGAAAATCGGCCGATTTTTTTTACCATTGCTGGTAACGTCGGCCGCTTGAACGACCGATTTTTCGGTTTTTTAAAGAAAAATCATCTGGCTTTCTCCCCATCTGTGGCCTGCATAACCCCCCAGGTCATATCAAGCCCGACTGTGAAATCGTGTGACTTACAGTGAAGTTGGGTGAGATGACGATTTCAGGTGCAATTTGCAAGACATTCAGGTGCAAGATGTCTATGCAAATTGCACCAAAAGTAATACATGTACTAATTTAGAAATTGGTGCGGCTTCGACCAAGTCGGAATCGCACCGATTTGACCACTCTAATTGGGGACACTAGGGTGCAACTTGGCATACGATTTGCAAGTCGCATGGCATGCAAATCGCATGCCAAGTCCCACCTGATGTGACCGGGGTGTTGCATTTAGTTTTGCTCCTAAGACTTTCATTGGCGTGTATTAATTTTTGCAATATGGTCTTGAATGAATTTGTTAGGAAAAATACTTTTTTGTGTGTACAAATTAACAAATCTTGTTTGCAATCAATGTCCCACATTTGTGGTAACATTTTGTAGTATAGTGTCCCATAGAAAATGTTGATTGTGAAAGGAAAGTAAAGGCTTTCTGACAAACCTGAGCACTGATTTTATATTTCTCTGCGCTCCCGCTGGGGAGATTCCCTCCTATGTTTGTCCTGGGGACCATTGTCATCAAGGCTGAAAGGGAAGGAAAAACCCCAAAATATTTGAGTTGTCACCAAAGCAAATGTTGAGGGAAATCTTCCAAAGGGGACAACTACAATGTAAATTCCCCCCACTTTGGGTACAGGACAGAAAGTGGGAGGCAGACAGTAACAAGTAATCTGATAAGGGTTTTAACCTTCCCATACTCTATCCAACAACAAAATATTTTGGGCTATACATACACTTTATAACTTAGGCTTCCCTAATTCTTCCTTTCCTCTTCAACATGCTAATAAAAGTTTAAAATAATATCTTTCATTTTAATTACATACATTATTTTAGACTATTTTAGTGATCTCATCATTGTGTCTTTGTGCTTCTCTATGCAATGTAGGCAGATCATGGCTGGTGGAAGGGGCTAGCAGAGTGCTGTACATAGTTTCCTGAAAACATCACAGCAACCCCCCTCAGCCCTGATGCAAGCAGTAAACTGGCTTTTGGGAGGAGTTGCGCAAATATAAAAAGCCTCTATGGTTCGATGTCAGTCTGGAGAAGTGAACTTCCTAGGCAAGCTGTATTTGCATGCATACCACCTTAGGTAATGCCTATATGTAACACTGAGCCTCCATAATTGAAAGAAGTGAAACCCAATCAATGAAAGGACCTAGAACAGTTAGGTTGGGGAGGAAAGTATAAGATGACTGTTTATTAATTTACTGAATTACTGCTCAGTCATTGAAAGCAGAAACACCTACTCAGCGTCAATATATTGTGTTGTTTATTGCCTGTGGCATCAGGGCCTACAGGAAGCTGACTGAGCAAGGGTCTCTTCTTACCCCTGGGGTGTCTTGATATAAATAAGTGAGTACACCGCTCACATTTTTGTAAAATATTTTATTCTATCTTTTCATGTGACAACACTGAAGAAATGACACTTTGTTACAATGTAAAGTAGTGAGTGTACAGCTTGTATAACAATGTAAATTTGCTGTTCCCTCAAATAACTCAACACACAGCATTAATGTCTAAACCACTGGCAACAAAAGTAAGCACACCCCTAAGTGAAAATGTCCAATTGGGCCCAAAGTGTCAATATTTTGTGTGGCCACCATTATTTTCCAGCACTGCCTTAACCCTCTTGGGTATGGAGTTCACCAGAAGTATATATACCAGCGCCAAAAAAAAGGAAAAAACTATATGATTATGCAGCTGTGCACCAGTGAAAAAACACCAATAATAAACAACACAAAAACAGCGCAAAATCTAAAATTAAAATAACACAAATAGATAAACACTAAATTTATAATAAGTGTCCGTGAAAAAAAAAATATATATATAAGTCCTTATTCCCATCAAAACCAATAAAAAAATCAATCAAAAATCTTCCAAATGTGCTTCCACCTATCCACTACGTGAGAAATAATGTTGACCGCACTCACCAGATGGAGGTGAGTAGTGAGCCTTATAGGATATAAGGGATCCTATAACCCCTCCAAAGGAACTCAAATCTCCTTCTTCACCCTGCTATGGTATAGCCCTCGTCTCCACTCTATTTCTCCATGGATTCCTCAATGGTGTGCAGAGAAAAAAACTACATAGTGTAATACTGCCACTCCATATAAAATATAAAGATAGAATAAGGCCTCTCACGTGTTTAAATGAAATTAAAAGCCTTGTTTAATAGCCTCAATGGCTTCAAGATAACAAACTTTCAGAATGTAGATATAGGGATCTCACACTTCTATAGTCACTGCAGAGGATGAACAGCCTTCCACCTCCAAGATGGCCGCTTGAACCGCATAAGCCGGCGTGCGTTCCAAACACCGGAAGTGACGTTAACCAGAATGACGGCGGAACGGAAGTGCATCAACGCGTTTCGCCCCACCCACAGGGCGTTCTCAAGACACTGCCTTCAGTGTCCAGCCGACATTTATACAGCTCAGGGAGAGCTCACATCTATCTCCTATGCAAATATCTATATGTACCTCCCACTGTCACCCCTGGTGAAAAAACCCTTCACATCGCTGCTGCTAGTACCCGCCCACTACCCTTACCTCATCCTCTGTGAACTAAATGTGAGATTCCTTCACAGTTTATATACAAACAATGATCCACAATTTGGACAATATAACAGAAATCAAAGCAAATATATATTAAATCGCATTAATTGAAAGAAGCATTTATCATATTAAAACTAATCAAGGAAAATTTTATTCTTTAATCCAATATGAAGATCTAAATAAAATTCATAAAAATTTAATAAAAATAAAATAAAAATGAAAATAAAAAATAAACCATAAAAAATAAAAAATATAATAATGAATAATAATGAAAAATAAAATAAGAAATAATGAAATTAAAATTAAAAAATATAAAATTAAAATAAACATAATAAAAATAAAAAAATAAAAATATATAAAAGTATATATATATAAAATATATAAAAAATATAATAAAAATATTAAAATTAAAACAAAAATAAATGAAAATAAAAATATTAATAATAAAAATGAAATCTAAATAAAAATAAAAATAAAATTAAAACACATGAAAAAATTTTTTAAGCTATAACACCAGAAACCTATATTGGATGCAAGCATTAACCTTCCACTAAGTAGAGTGACTGACACCCACCAAGATTAATAATAATGATCTCAGTCAATCTATTCACCAATTAGGCAAGAAACAGTTAATGTCAATCTCTGCATTTAAACCTTTGGGGACCAATGTCCCCATATTATAAATCCACTTAGTTTCATTTTGTGAGATGCCTACCACAGAATTTTAAACAGGTTGGATCCCTATTATGACAAACTGTAAAGTGATGTGATAAACTGTGATACTTAAATCCTTTTTTGATGTTTCTAATATGCTCTCCCAATCTCACAGATAATTTTCTAGTAGTTCTCCCTATATATTAAAGGTTACAAGAACATTCAAGCAAATAGGTAACATGGTTAGTGTCACATGATATAAACTTCTTAATTTTATAAGATGAACCAATAGAGCTTGATTTGAAACTATCAAAGTGTTTTTTATTTTTATCCCCTTTCAAAAGCCTACATGCTGAACATCGTCCGCATTTGAAAAAAACAACTCTGTCCAAAAAGGTGGCTATTTTCCTCGGTTTATCAGGAACATTCTTTACCAACTTATCCCTTAATACAGGCGGTCTTCTATAAATGAAACTAGGCCTCTCCAGAAGTAGTTTATTCAAAACCTCATCTCTTTTTAGAATCGGCCAATACTTTCTTATAATCCTTTCCACTAATTTAAATTGGCGAGAATAACTCGTTATAAAAGCCATATCTCCATATGCCTATCTTTAGACTGTTTGACCAGCAGATCTTCCCTATTCATTCTCTTGACCTGTTCTAGAGCACATTGCAAGGACTGCTCTTTATACCCTTTTTCTCTAAATCTATTCAGTAACATATCAGATTGATTTTGAAATACCTTATTGTCATCACAGTTACGTTTTAACCTAATAAGTTGACCTTTAAGAATGGCCTTAAGCCAATTCCTGTGATGACAGCTATGGTTAGGAATGTACCCATTCCTGTCAACATCTTTAAAGTGGGTCTTAGTAAAAACTCTATTTCCTTGCCTGTACACCGTCAGGTCCAGAAAATCAATGGCTGTTTCACTCACGTGATAGGTGAACGATAAGTTAACATCATTATTCCCCATTTTATTAATAAAGTCAACAAGTCCTTCTCTCTCTCCTTTCCATACAATGATGATGTCATCTATGAACCTTCTATATAATAGCAATTCTTTCTTATGATCTTCAAAAATAGCCTTGCCTTCCCACCTACTCATAAATAAATTAGCTACTGACGGTGCATACTTAGCACCCATAGCTACACCCATAATTTGTTTATAAAACTTCTTAGAGTGCCAGAAAAAATTATGTGTCATAGCCAGATCTAGACATTTTACAATGAATTCTATTTGGTCAAAACCAACTCCTGACTTAATTTCCAACGCCCATTTTACTGCTAATAGGGCATCATGATGTTTTATATTAGTATATAATGAATTTACGTCTACACTGCCCATGACACAACATTCACTTTCATTAATATCTTTGAGTAGGTTGATCAAATCCCCGCTATCTCTTAAGTAAGCGGGAAACGAAGAAACCAAGGGTTGCAGAAACTTGTTAACATATTCTCCCAGTCTAGAGAACAGCGAGTCAACCCCATTTATGATCGGTCTTCCTGGAAGTTTTGCCAGATTTTTATGAATTTTAGGTAATTGGTAAATCACTGGTACTTTAGGAGCCTTAGGCACTAGATATTTTGTCTCCTTACTATTCAATATTCCCAGTTTTTCTTCTTCTTTCACCAGTTTAATTAATTTTGATCTAAATTTTCTCGTAGGATTATTTTTCAATAATTCATATGTGTTGACATCATCCACCAATCTATTCAACTCTATATAATAATCTGATTTATTTAACACCACTACACCACCTCCCTTATCTGCTGATCTAATTACAATATTTTTATTCTTTTCTAACTTCCGAATTCCATGAATTAAATCCTGTTTAGTTCTTAGCTTGGGGATAGACAAATGCTCCAAATCATGCTCTACAATTTATTTGAAAGTTTCCACACAACAATTATTTGCTATTTTAGGGTTAAAGACCGATTTGTTCCTTAACTTAGTCTGCAAATAAGGACCTGTCGTATCCTTTTGCATATTCCTAATGGAGTATAACCTTAGGTTATCACCAACAACCCCCTTCTCTGATCCAACATCATTATTAACAATTTGTTTCTTACCACAATATTTTTTTAGATTAATCTTTCTAATATATTTCTGTAAATCTATATATGCATCCAATTTATTAAGATCTTTATCTGGTGCAAATTTTAAACCCAAAGAGAGCACTTGCAATTCTTCTTCAGTTAAAACATAATCATTTAAATTGAAAATTCCTTGATTTAAGTCGACCTTTTTCTTTTTCCCTTGCCCTCCTCTACACCCCCTCCTTCTCCTCCTCCCCAATAAGGGTACTGATCCATCCCTCGTCTCCACTCTATTTCTCCATGGATTCCTCAATGGTGTGCAGAGAAAAAAACTACATAGTGTAATACTGCCACTCCATATAAAATATAAAGATAGAATAAGGCCACTCACATGTTTAAATGAAATTAAAAGCCTTGTTTAATAGCCTCAATGGCTTCAAGATAACAAACTTTAAGAATGTAGATATAGGGATCTCACACTTCTATAGTCACCGCAGAGGATGAACAGCCTTCCACCTCCAAGATGGCCGCTTGAACCGCATAAGCCGGCGTGCGTTCCAAACACCGGAAGTGACGTTAACCAGAATGACGGCGGAACGGAAGTGCGTCAACGCGTTTCGCCCCTTAAAAATGTATTAGAAAAGCAAGTAAGGGTCTGGTGGGATATCCTTACTCTTGAAAAATATATTAAGGAGGGTGTCACCCCCAGAAGATTAAGGTGGGATTTGGGTCCAAATGATGGACTGATTGGGAAAGAATTGGATGATGAATGGTTTTCTTTTTTTAATCATGTGGAAAAAAACAAAAAGAAAAAAATTAAAAAGTATTGTAGGGATATGCAAGATTTTAAATCTAATAATGTATACAAATGGCAAGAGGATGGCACCGGGGCTAATAGGGACTCAAGAAATTCCTCCGTTGAGGAGGTGGTTGATGAGAAAAAAATTATCTCTTAAAACATCTCTCACTACAACTAATTTGAAGGGTAATCCATCTAGCAGTATTGCTAATTCATCTCCTAAAAATAACTATAATACATCTAGTTATAATGTACCTATAAAAAATCGTATTGAACCTCTGAATAATTGGGGGATGGCATCTCCCAGGGGATATAGTTATAATAGAGGGAGAGACAATTTTTCAAGGGGAGGTTATGCAGGACCCCCATGGAGAGGGGGAGGTTCAAGAGGTTCTTACCATATGAGAGGGAGAGGGGGACCTTATTACCACCCCGGGAGGGGAATAGGAGGGTGGGGGCCACCCAGGATGGATCAGTACCCTTATTGGGGAGGAGGAGAAGGAGGGGGTGTAGAGGAGGGCAAGGGAAAAAGAAAAAGGTCGACTTAAATCAAGGAATTTTCAATTTAAGTGATTATGTTTTAACTGAAGAAGAATTGAAAGTGCTCTCTTTGGGTTTAAAATTTGCACCAGATAAAGATCTTAATAAATTGGATGCATATATAGATTTACAGAAATATATTAGAAAGATTAATCTAAAAAAATATTGGAGTAAGAAACAAATTGTTAATAATGATGTTGGATCAGAGAAGGGGGTTGTTGGTGATAACCTAAGGTTATACTCCATTCATAAAAATCTGGCAAAACCTCCAGGAAGACCGATCATAAATGGGATTGACTCGCTGTTCTCTAGACTGGTAGCTAATTTATTTATGAGTAGGTGGGAAGGCAAGGCTATTTTTGAAGATAGTAAGAAAGAATTGCTATTATATAGAAGGTTCATAGATGACATCATCATTGTATGGAAAGGAGAGAGAGAAGGACTTGTTGACTTTATTAATGAAATGGGGAATAATGATGTTAACTTATCGTCACCTATCACGTGAGTAAAACAGCCATTGATTTTTCTGGACCTGACGGTGTACAGGCAAGGAAATAGATTTTTTACTAAGACCCACTTTAAAGATGTTGACAGGAATGGGTACATTCCTAACCATAGCTGTCATCACAGGAATTGGCTTAAGGCCATTCCTAAAGGTCAACCTATTAGGTTAAAACGTAACTGTGATGACAATAAGGTATTTCAAAATCAATCTGATATGTTACTGAATAGATTTAGAGAAAAAGGGTATAAAGAGCAGTCCTTGCAATGTGCTCTAGAACAGGTCAAGAGAATGAATAGGGAAGATCTGCTGGTCAAACAGTCTAAAGATAGGCATATGGAGATATGGCTTTTATAACGAGTTATTCTCGCCAATTTAAATTAGTGGAAAGGATTATAAGAAAGCATTGGCCGATTCTAAAAAGAGATGAGGTTTTGAATAAACTACTTCCGGAGAGGCCTAGTTTCATTTATAGAAGACCGCCTGTATTAAGGGATAAGTTGGTAAAGAATGTTCCTGATAAACCGAGGAAAATAGCCACCTTTTTGGACAGAGTTGTTTTTTTCAAATGCGGACGATGTTCAGCATGTAGGCTGTTGAAAGAAGATAAAAATAAAAAAACACTTTGATAGTTTCAAATCAAGCTCTATTGGTTCATCTTATAAAATTAAGAAGTTTATATCATGTGACACTAACCATGTTACCTATTTGCTTGAATGTTCTTGTAACCTTCAATATATAGGGAGAACCACTAGAAAATTATCTGTGAGATTGGGAGAGCATATTAGAAACATCAAAAAAGGATTTAAGTATCACAGTTTATCACATCACTTTACGGTTTGTCATAATAGGGATCCAACCTGTTTAAAATTTTGTGGAATAGATAGAGTGGAGACACCGTGGAGAGGAGGGGATATGTTGATAGGCATCTAACAAAATGAAACTAAGTGGATTTATAATATGGGGACATTGATCCCCAGAGGTTTAAATGCAGAGATTGACATTAATTGTGTCTTGTCCAATTGGTGAATAGATTGACTGAGATCATTATTATTATTCTTGGTGGGTGTCAGTCACTCTACTTAGTGGAAGGTTAATGCTTGCATCCAATATACGTTTCTGGTGTTATAGCTTCAAAAAATGTTTTATGTGTTTTAATTTTATGTTTATTTGAACACTATTTTATCTGATTTTATATTTTTATTTTTATTTAGATTTTCATTAATATTATTATTATTTTTATTTTAATTTTTAATTTTTATTATTTTTATTATATATATATATATATATATATATATATATATATATATACCTATACACATTTCTTTATATTTTTTTATTATGTTTATTTTAATTTTATATTTTTTAATTTTAATTTCATTATTTCTTATTTTATTTTTCATTATTATTCATTATTATATTTTTTATGGTTTATTTTTTATTTTTTATTTCCATTATTATTTTCATTTTTATTTTATTTTTATTAAATTTTTATGAATTTTATTTAGATCTTCATATTGGATTAAAGAATAAAATTTTCCTTGATTAGTTTTAATATGATAAATGCTATTTTCAATTAATGCGATTTAATATATATTTGCTTTGATTTCTGTTATATTGTCCAAATTGTGGATCATTGTTTGTATATAAACTGTGAATGAATCTCACATTTAGTTCACAGAGGATGAGGTAAGGGTAGTGGGCGGGTACTAGCAGCAGCGATGTGAAGGGTTTTTTCACCAGGGGTGACAGTGGGAGGTACATATAGATATTTGCATAGGAGATGGATGTGAGCTCTCCCTGAGCTGTATAAATGTCGGCTGGACACTGAAGGCAGTGTCTTGAGAACGCCCTGTGGGTGGGGCGAAACGCGTTGACGCACTTCCGGTGTTTGGAACGCACGCCGGCTTTTGCGGTTCAAGCAGCCATCTTGGAGGTGGAAGGCTGTTCATCCTCTACAGTGACTATAGAAGTGTGAGATCCCTATATCTACATTCTGAAAGTTTGTTATCTTGAAGCCATTGAGGCTATTAAACAAGGCTTTTAATTTCATTTAAACACGTGAGAGGCCTTATTCTATCTTTATATTTTATATGGAGTGGCAGTATTACACTATGTAGTTTTTTTCTCTGCACACCATTGAGGAATCCATGGAGAAATAGAGTGGAGACGAGGGCTATACCATAGCAGGGTGAAGAAGGAGATTTGAGTTCCTTTGGAGGGGTTATAGGATCCCTTATATCCTATAAGGCTCACTACTCACCTCCATCTGGTGAGTGCGGTCAACATTATTTCTCACGTGGTGGATAGGTGGAAGCACATTTGGAAGATTTTTGATAGTTTTTTTATTGGTTTTGATGGGAATAAGGACTTATATAATTTTTTTTTTTCACGGACACTTATTATAAATTTAGTGTTTATCTATTTGTGTTATTTTAATTTTAGATTTTATGGAGTTCACCAGAGCTTCACAGGTTGCCACTGGAGTCCTATTGCACTCCTCCATGACAACATCTCAGAGCTGGTGGATGTTAGAGATCTTGCGCTGCTCCACCTTCCATTTGAGGATGCCCCACAGATGCTCAATAGGGTTTAGGTCTGGAGACATGCTTGGCCAGTCCATCACCTTTACCCTCAGCTTCTTTAGCAAGACAGTGGTCATCTTGAAGGTGTAATTTCTTCAGTGTTGTCACATGAAAAGATAGAATAAAATATTTATAGATAGATATGAGGGGTGTACTCACTTCTGTGAGATACTATATATATATATATATATATATATATATATATATATATAGTTATAAATCTATGAGAGACTGATCTCTGTAGCCAGAGGGTATATTTGTTGGTCCAGAGTCTGTTTCCTAATTGACTTAATATATTCAGTACAGTATTTCCTAAAATTCTAAAATCTGTGTTGGTGTCTCCAGTGACTCATCTAACCTGGTGTGCCAGAGGGGTAGAGGTTGTTCTTGAGGCAAAGCAACAGGGGACCCACACATTCAAGTGGCTCCTTCGGTGGTAGCGCTACATAAAGAATTGCAGCATGCCTATCACACTAGGTTGAGAAATTCAAATGCTGTTTATTTCAATGTCTCAGGCCCAAGCCAATAATTCCTCTTGGTCCTAGCAAGATTTGCTATTAAGGCCTCATACACACTGGAACGTTTTTCTGCTGGCAGCAGAAAAATGCTAAATGTGGCAAAAATGTGTGTGAACTCGGTACCGCGTTTAGCCGCTTTTAGGACTTAGACGTTTATTCATTTCATTGGCCCGAGTGCTTGCCATTGAAATGAACACTAAAGCGCTAAACGTTTTTGCCATGTTTAGTATTTTTAGCCAAAACGTTTCTTTGACCCTAAATGCTGGACATGGACACACAGGCTTTTACGGAGTTGAATTCAAGAGCTTTGACAAAAAAAGGCCAAAAGCTCATGATCGTTAGTAGCAGTGTGCTTGAGGCCTTATTCTCATGCATTTTCGTTTCTTCTCTATGGCTAAGTTTGCACCTCAGCAGTCTTTAAAAATTGATCTGTGGTGGATCACTTTTCAGAAGGCGGCTAAGCAGCATTCAGGAGGTGATCCTGCTGCCTCCTGAATGCCTCTTTTTTTTTTTTGTTAAATTGTGTACAGCTCCCTCCTGCTGTAAGTTTTAGGTAGGTGGTCCTTGGACAGTAAAACTCAGCTGAACCACCTGGTTTCACTGCCCCTGGCCACCTGTGTTAAAGGTTAGAACATGTTACGCTCATATTTAGGGGTGTAACATGTTCCAGCACTTGGATACTCCCATTTCCCATGATAGCGCAGTAGCTGCTGTGACATTTAAAAATTAGTGCAGGTTTGCGGAGCTCTGCCAGAACAACCATGTCAATTATTTACCGGGATCTGTGAATAATTACACTACAACTCCCATCTGCCACCGCAGCACATGGACTTGTAGTTCTCAATGGACTACAAGCGCTCTGATCAGCACGGTCACAGTCCATTCACTCTTCCTACAGCTTTCTAAATGAAAGCCCTACAGACGTACAGGCAGAAAGCTGGAGGTAGAGTGTGCAAGCGCCTGACATTGCACCCTCTATCCACTGAGGGTGAGTGCAATGCTTTGCAGACTCCTGTAGGAAAAAAAAAGCTAAGTGCACATTTTGTTCTGCAAAAATGTGTGCATTTGCAATTTTTCCTAAAGGTGATCTTATCTTTTAAAAAGGCCTTCTTTCAACTGCAACCTGTCTTTTGGTGCTTGCCCTGCTACAGTTTACTTCATTTTTCTGCATTATTGTTTTATCTCCCACCACTGACCTTGTAAGGAATATACTTCTAACTCACTTTGGATGCCTGTCAGCTTCCAGCGGGTGCAGAACCTCCTCTATTTCCCCACCTTCCACCTCTTTAGAACAGGAAGTGAAGGAAAATCTCTATTACACGGACGCAGAAAGCAAGAAGTATAAAACCCAGGGCTTTTTTTGCAGGTACTCTACCTTCCCCAGTCACCCCTTGTCTCTGCCCCCTACCCTTCAAAAATGTCACTTTGTTCCACCCCTCCTCCTCTCCTCTTTTTGGATCAAACAGAATCAAATAGCATTTGGTTTGGTGCTAAGTAGAAGAAAAGCAGGAAAATAGATTCCCTGAAGCAAGCAACAATATAGCCCCCAGCACAACACACAATAGATCCCCCAGAAGCAATAGACCCTACCAGTAACATGAGATTCCCCAGCAACAATAGACCCCCACCAGCAACAATAGACCCCCCTAGAAGCCACTATCAATAGACCCTCCAGCAGAAAGCAACAATAGACCCCTCCCTCAACAGTAGATCCCTTCTAGCAACAAATGACCCCCTAGCAGCCTATGTTCCCCCCCATAAACAAAAGATCCCTCACCAGCAACCATAGACCATCCAGCAACAATATACCCCTTGGCCCCCCACATTTTTAGATCCTCCCCAGTGACAATATATTCCCCAGGAGCTAAGATCAACAGAGCCTCCAGCACACCTCAGCACCCCTTGTCATTACATACATTCAGTATGTCTAAAGATATTTATGGTAAAAGTAGAAATCCAGATAGAGATTATGCTCTTTTGTATAGAGTATGAAGGAGCTATTTTATGCACAACAGCTAAAAAAAAGTTTTAGCTGGAGTTCTAGCTAGTACATGTGGTCCAGACTGCCCCCACAAAAGGTTTCTAGCCAGTAGGGAACTAAAAGCCTGATCACTGCTTATGCTTACAAATGGCTGCCTCAATAGACATATCTTTTATTTTGCAAATGTATTGAACTAAGCAAAATACTGAATTGTAGTCAATTGTATATCTTTTTGTTTCCCAGAAAGTTTGCATACCTGAGAGTTCTAAAGAGTTCGACATGATTAATAAAATGTTTAAGAAGACAATTTTCACACATACGGTGAAGAGGTTGTGGCGGATTCAGAATTCCTTCCTCTGGAATGCCTATCAGTTGTACGTTGAATATTTTGTTGGGTGCAGTTTGACATCTTTAACCTAGGCACCAGATGACCCCCCCCCCCCATGGTTACCTGCCACTTAAAGCTTAGGGGTCAACCTCAGGTTACAAAGGGTACAGAGATTTGTAAACCCCCTAGTGGTAAAAGGACTAGTATAGTCTCAAGGAAATTAGAAAGACTGCGCTTTTGAAAGCGCACTCGTAAAAAGGCATAGGGATATCGTAGAGCCCAAGTAAGGGGAGACAGGGGAAGTCACCTCTTGGGGCAGGCAGTAGCGTCTCCCTTTGATGAAAATGAAGTCAGACAGGATTGGACCTTTACAGATGCTAGCCGGTACAGAAGGTTTAAAACAAGGAGTTTAGGTTTGTGTGTTCCTCCCCCTATGGGGTCAAAACAAAGGGGGGGATTTGTGGCAGTGTGGTATCCTGCCAAGGTCAAAATCAAGCTTATAACCCTGGATTCTCAACCAGGCAGGTTGAGGGGCTCCAGAGGGTTTATGTAATGCAGAGGAAACTGGCTTTTTTGTTTCCTCATTTATTCGTAAAGTCCGTTTTGGGATCTGGAGCCTGGAGATTTCAAAGAGACCTTGCAGAGAAAAACGTTGTAATGCAAAAATGCCTGTTGAATCTGTCTTTTTTTTGTAAATATTTCCCAGGCAAAAAAAAGAGATGAAAACAAGGAATTTTGGCAAGAACGTATACGAACAACAGCTATTTCATGGCACGGACAGTACCAACATTGATGCCATCTGCAGTGAGAACTTTGATTGGCGTATATGTGGCACAAACGCTGTTGTGTATGGACAAGGTTAGTTTTAAAGGAAAACTATCTTAAGTGACTTCACATTTCAAGTTATGAAACAGTTATTTTTCTTGGGACTTGTTCTATTTGGTGGCTGCTCGTGACAGTTGTTTAATGTCTGAGGAATATGTTATAAGGAGAGCCTGGAAAACATGTAAAGGTGCCATAGGTGCCATCTGCTGCTTGAGTATGAAAGCACAACATTTTTTTTCAAGGTCTGGCCAAAATGGAATCATTCTAAAATTAGAATACCTTCCCTTTAACACCCTGAATATTAATCCACAAATGTAACATGTACAGGTGAAACTCAAAAAATTAGAATATTGTGCAAAAGTTCATTTATTTCAGTAATGCAACTTAAAAGGTGAAACTAATATATGAGATAGACTCATTACAAGCAAAGCAAGATAGTTCAAGCCGTGATTTGTCATAATTGTGATGATTATGGCTTACAGCTCATGAAAACCCCAAATCCACAATCTCAGAAAATTAGAATATTGTGAAAAGGTGCAACATTCTAGGCTCAAAGTGTCCCACTCTAATCAGCTAATTAAGCCATAACACCTGCAAAGGGTTCCTGAGCATTTAAATGGTCTCTCAGTCTGGTTCAGTAGGAATCACAATCATGGGAAAGACTGCTGACCTGACAGTTGTGCAGGAAACCATCATTGACACCTTCCATAAGGAGGGAAAGCCTCAAAAGGTAATTGCAAAAGAAGTTGGATGTTCCCAAAGTGCTGTATCAAAGCACATTAATAGAAAGTTATGTGGAAGGGAAAGGTGTGGAAGAAAAAGGTGCACAAGCAGCAGGGATGACCGCAGCCTGGAGAGGACTGTCAGGAAAAGGCCATTCAAAAGTGTTGGGGACTTTCACAAGGAGTGGACTGAGGCTGGAGTCAGTGCATCAAGAGCCACCACACACAGACGGATCCTGGAGATGGGCTTCAAATGTCGTATTCCTCTTGTCAAGCCGTTATTGTCCTTGTCCTGAACAACAAACAACGTCAGAAGCGTCTTACCTGGGCTAAAGAAAAACAGACCTGGTATGTTGCTCAGTGGTCCAAAGTCCTCTTTTCTGATGAGAGCAACTTTTGCATCTCATTTGGAAACCAAGGACCCAGAGTATGGAGGAAGAATGGAGAGGCACACACTGCAAGATGCTTGAAGTCCAGTGTGACGTTTCCACAGTCTGTATTAATTTGGGGAGTCATGTCATCTGCTGGTGTTGGTCCACTGTGGTTCATTAAGGCCAGGGTCAACGCAGCCGTCTACCAGGAGATTTTGGAGCACTTCATGCTTCCTTCTGCAGACGAGCTTTATGGGGATGCTGACTTCATTTTCCAGCAGGACTTGGCACCTGCCCACACTGCCAAAAGAACCAAAACCTGGTTCAATGACCGTGGGATTACTGTGCTTGATTGGCCAGCGAACTTGCCTGACCTGAACCCCATAGAGAATCTATGGGGCATTGCCAAGAGAAAGACATGAGACAGAACAATGCAGAAGAGCTGAAGGCCGCTATTGAAGTATCCTGGTCTTCCATAACACCTCAGCAGTGCCACAGGCTGATACCTTCCATGCCACACCGCATTGAGGCAGTAATTGCTGCAAAAGGGGCCCAAACCAAGTACTGAGTACATATGCATGCTTATACTTTTCAGAGGTCCGATATTGTTCTATGTACAATCCTTGTTTTATTGATTGCATGTAATATTCTAATTTTCTGAGATTGTGGATTTGGGGTTTTCATGAGCTGTAAACCATAATCACCACAATTATGACAAATCACGGCTTGAACTATCTTGCTTTGCATGTAATGAGTCTATCTCATATATTATTTTCACCTTTTAAGTTGCATTACTGAAATAAATGAACTTTTGCACGGTATTCTAATTTTTTGAGTTTTACCTGTATATATGGTCAAAATTTAAAATCATTATATTCTGAACAATCTTGAAGTTTGTAAGTAGAGATGAGCGAAGTATTCAAAAATTCGATTCGACTGATTCGGCGAATTCGTGGAAAAATTTGATTCGAGTCGAATATATTCGCTGCGAATTTAACTTATAAAAGGGTGTTTCTAGGCTTCAGAGAGCCTTTATATTAGTGCAGAACACTGTACCTTTAATTTAAATGCCCTTGGAGTCTGCTGGGGAAGAGAAATAATACTGACAGTCAGTATGACATGCAGATGAGTGCCGTCGATCTTAGAATCACCGCACACTTCACTCATTTGGGCAGTCACGGGGCCAAAACCAGAGTGTGGAGCCACAGTGTGGCGGTGGAGGCAGCAGCAATGGGAGGCCATACAGCACCCTATGACAAAAATGGAAACCACCAGCAGTGTGAGGAGACCTGAAAGTGGCACATGGCAGAGTGTGGCGATGGAGACAGCAGCAATGGGAGGCCGTACAGGGACCCATGACACACTCTGGACCTGGCAGCAGCATGAGGAGGCGGTACAGGGGCCCATGACAGATTACGGGCCTGGCAGCAGCATGAGGAGTTGGTACGGGGGCCCATGGCAGATTACGGGCCTGGCAGCAGCAATGGGAGGCCGTACAGGGACCCATGACACACTCTGGACCTGGCAGCAGCATGAGGAGGCGGTACAGGGGCCCATGACAGATTACGGGCCTGGCAGCAGCATGAGGAGTCAGTACGGGGGCCCATGACACACTCTGGACCTGGCAGCAGCATGAGGAGGCGGTACAGGGGCGCATGACAGATTACGAGCCTGGCAGCAGCAACTTGGACAGGAGGACGTTCAGCTTCTGCACCGTCGGGTGCGTGCTCGCAAACTGTTGTCTCTTGGAAACGGATTCCAAGAAAGACTGCTGACGGAATCCGTGAAGAGGAGTAGCAGGAGAAGGAGCATCTGAACGAGCGGAATATGCCAACAAGCGACAACAGGGGCCCATGACAGATTACGGGCCTGGCAGCAGCATGAGGAGTCGGT
The DNA here is from genome assembly GCF_062004578.1 of Staurois parvus. NCBI lineage: Eukaryota > Metazoa > Chordata > Amphibia > Anura > Ranidae > Staurois > Staurois parvus. The sequence continues at coordinate 130,965 of NW_028318248.1, read as the reverse complement.
ACGGGGGCCCATGGCAGATTACGGGCCTGGCAGCAGCAATGGGAGGCCCGTAATCTGCCAGCATCCTAGGACAAAAAATGGAACACACCAGCAGTGTGTGAGGAGACCTGAAAGTGGCACATGGCAGAGTGTGGCGATGGAGACAGCAGCAATGGGAGGCCGTACAGGGACCCATGAGAGACTCTGGACCTGGCAGCAGCATGAGGAGGTGGTACAGGGGCCCATGGCAGATTAGGGGCCTGGCAGCAGCTATGGGAGGCCCGTAATCTGCCAGCACCCTATGACAAAAAATGGAACCCACCAGCAGTGTGAGGAGACCTGAAAGTGGCACATGGCAGAGTGTGGCGATGGAGACAGCAGCAATGGGAGGCCGTACAGGGACCCATGAGAGACTGTGGACCTGGCAGCAGCATGAGGAGGCGGTACTGGGGCCCATGGCAGATTACGGGCCTGGCAGCAGCAATGGGAGGCCCGTAATCTGCCAGCACCCTATGACAAAAAATGTAACCCACCAGCAGTGTGAGGAGACCTGAAAGTGGCACATGGCAGAGTGTGGCGATGGAGACAGCAGCAATGGGAGGCCGTACAGGGACCCATGAGAGACAGTGGACCTGGCAGCAGCATGAGGAGGCGGTACTGGGGCCCATGGCAGATTACGGGCCTGGCAGCAGCAATGGGAGGCCCGTAATCTGCCAGCACCCTATGACAAAAAATGTAACACACCAGCAGTGTGAGGAGACCTGAAAGTGGCACATGGCAGAGTGTGGCGATGGAGACAGCAGCAATGGGAGGCGGTTCAGGGACCCATGAGACACTGTGGACCTGGCAGCAGCATGAGGAGGCGGTACAGGGGCCCATGGCAGATTAAGGCCTGGCAGCAGCAATGGGAGGCCCGTAATCTGCCAGCACCCTATGACAAAATGGAACCCTGGGCTGGGGCAGGCAGAACCGCCGTATCTTTATCACGGTTTTCCCAGGCCACCGAATGGCGACACTGCATATGCTGACGCAACGCTGTAGTCCCAACATGGGCCCCCTGGCCACGCTTGACTTTCTGGCCACATAGTCGACATACGGCTACGTTTACTTCCTCGGGCGGCTTGACGAAAAATTGCCACACCGCCGGGTAGGAAACTTTGCCCCCGCTACTCCTCACTGGCTGACTGCTACTTCCTTCGTGCACACCGGCACCACTACTGGCCGTGGTGGTAGGCTGCAGTGGAGCTGGTGCTCTACTCCGTGGCCGTTTGCCTCCACTGACACTGCTGCGACCCTGCTGCCTCCTGGCAGCAGCAATGGGAGGCCGTACAGGGACCCATGACACACTCTGGACCTGGCAGCAGCATGAAGAGGCGGTACAGGGGCCCATGGCAGATTACGGGCCTGGCAGCAGCAATGGGAGGCCCGTAATCTGCCAGCACCCTATGACAAAAAATGGAACACACCAGCAGTGTGAGGAGACCTGAAAGTGGCACATGGCATGAGACACTGTGGACCTGGCAGCAGCATGAGGAGGCGGTACAGGGGCCCATGGCAGATTAGGGGCCTGGCAGCAGCTATGGGAGGCCCGTAATCTGCCAGCACCCTATGACAAAAAATGGAACACACCAGCAGTGTGTGAGGAGACCTGAAAGTGGCACATGGCAGAGTGTGGCGATGGAGACAGCAGCAATGGGAGGCCGTACAGGGACCCATGAGAGACTCTGGACCTGGCAGCAGCATGAGGAGGTGGTACAGGGGCCCATGGCAGATTACGGGCCTGGCAGCAGCAATGGGAGGCCCGTAATCTGCCAGCACCCTATGACAAAAAATGGAACACACCAGCAGTGTGAGGAGACCTGAAAGTGGCACATGGCAGAGTGTGGCGATGGAGACAGCAGCAATGGGAGGCCGTACAGGGACCCATGAGAGACTGTGGACCTGGCAGCAGCATGAGGAGGCGGTACTGGGGCCCATGGCAGATTACGGGCCTGGCAGCAGCAATGGGAGGCCCGTAATCTGCCAGCACCCTATGACAAAAAATGTAACACACCAGCAGTGTGAGGAGACCTGAAAGTGGCACATGGCAGAGTGTGGCGATGGAGACAGCAGCAATGGGAGGCAGTTCAGGGACCCATGAGACACTGTGGACCTGGCAGCAGCATGAGGAGGCGGTACAGGGGCCCATGGCAGATTAAGGCCTGGCAGCAGCAATGGGAGGCCCGTAATCTGCCAGCACCCTATGACAAAATGGAACCCTGGGCTGGGGCAGGCAGAACCGCCGTATCTTTATCACGGTTTTCCCAGGCCACCGAATGGCGACACTGCATATGCTGACGCAACGCTGTAGTCCCAACATGGGCCCCCTGGCCTTGCTTGACTTTCTGGCCACATAGTCGACATACGGCTACGTTTACTTCCTCGGGCGGCTTGACGAAAAATTGCCACACCGCCGGGTAGGAAACTTTGCCCCCGCTACTCCTCACTGGCTGACTGCTACTTCCTTCGTGCACACCGGCACCACTACTGGCCGTGGTGGTAGGCTGCAGTGGAGCTGGTGCTCTACTCTGTGGCCGTTTGCCTCCACTGACACTGCTGCGACCCTGCTGCCTCCTGGCAGCAGCAATGGGAGGCCGTACAGGGACCCATGACACACTCTGGACCTGGCAGCAGCATGAAGAGGCGGTACAGGGGCCCATGGCAGATTACGGGCCTGGCAGCAGCAATGGGAGGCCCGTAATCTGCCAGCACCCTATGACAAAAAATGGAACACACCAGCAGTGTGAGGAGACCTGAAAGTGGCACATGGCATGAGACACTGTGGACCTGGCAGCAGCATGAGGAGGCGGTACAGGGGCCCATGGCAGATTAGGGGCCTGGCAGCAGCTATGGGAGGCCCGTAATCTGCCAGCACCCTATGACAAAAAATGGAACACACCAGCAGTGTGTGAGGAGACCTGAAAGTGGCACATGGCAGAGTGTGGCGATGGAGACAGCAGCAATGGGAGGCCGTACAGGGACCCATGAGAGACTCTGGACCTGGCAGCAGCATGAGGAGGCGGTACAGGGGCCCATGGCAGATTACGGGCCTGGCAGCAGCAATGGGAGGCCCGTAATCTGCCAGCACCCTATGACAAAAAATGGAACACACCAGCAGTGTGAGGAGACCTGAAAGTGGCACATGGCATGAGACACTGTGGACTGGCAGCAGCATGAGGAGGCGGTACAGGGGCCCATGGCAGATTAGGGGCCTGGCAGCAGCTATGGGAGGCCCGTAATCTGCCAGCACCCTATGACAAAAAATTTAACACACCAGCAGTGTGTGAGGAGACCTGAAAGTGGCACATGGCAGAGTGTGGCGATGGAGACAGCAGCAATGGGAGGCCGTACAGGGACCCATGAGAGACTCTGGACCTGGCAGCAGCATGAGGAGGTGGTACAGGGGCCCATGGCAGATTAGGGGCCTGGCAGCAGCTATGGGAGGCCCGTAATCTGCCAGCACCCTATGACAAAAAATTTAACACACCAGCAGTGTGTGAGGAGACCTGAAAGTGGCACATGGCAGAGTGTGGCGATGGAGACAGCAGCAATGGGAGGCCGTACAGGGACCCATGAGAGACTCTGGACCTGGCAGCAGCATGAGGAGGCGGTACAGGGGCCCATAGCAGATTACGGGCCTGGCAGCAGCAATGGGAGGCCCGTAATCTGCCAGCACCCTATGACAAAAAATGGAACACACCAGCAGTGTGAGGAGACCTGAAAGTGGCACATGTTTGGGGCATGATTCATGGCGGATTTAGTCAGTTGTGTCAGGAACTGGTGGTTTGAAATCCAGACTAATCCACGCCTGATTCATTTTCACAAACGTGAGTCTCTCCACACTTTGGGTGGATAGTCGTGTCCTCCGCGGAGTTACAATACCTCCTGCCGCACTAAACACGCGCTCCGATGCCACGCTACTGGCCGGGCATGACAGCCTTTCAAGGGCAAATTCAGCTAGTTGGGGCCAAAGGTCAAGTTTCATTGCCCAGTAGTCAAGGGGATTGTCTACCTCGGTTGGCAGGGTGCTGTCCAAGTAGGCCTAAGCCTGTTGTTTGAGGTCCTGCTCCAGGTCCACCTGATGCTGCTGCTGCTGCGGCATCGTTAGTAGTTTCCTCACTGCGCTGGTGAAGAAAGCTACTCATCATCGACTGCAGACTGAGGCAGCCGCTGCTGGTGGAGCTGCCACTGCTCCTACCACCCCACCCCTCCCCTGCTGCCATGGCAGCGGAACGCAAGCGCACAGGGCCCACAGTGTCTGAGGATGGACGTTGGCGCAGAAAGGCAGAGACCAGCTGACTACATAGGTGGTTTTTATAGTACGTTATTTTGGCCTCCCTCTCAGCAGGTGTGAAAAAGGCCACCATTTTTGAACGGTAGCGAGGGTCCAACAAGGTGGACAGCCAAAAGTCATCCCTCTGTCTGATGGTTATTATTCGGCTGTCGCTACGCAAGCAAGCGAGCATGCTATGGGCCATTTGTGCCAAGGAATGCGAGGGACTCCCTGCCTCCATCTCCACAGCATACTGCCACGGTGCGTTTGGGTCCTCTGTCTCCTCCTCCTCTACCAGATGCTCCTGCTCCTCCACTCCTGTCCGCTGAGTGGAAAAACCACCCATTTCACTCAATAATTCCTGAGCACCAATGTCCTCCTCTACCTCCTCCTCTTCTTCCTGTCCTGCCCCCACAGGGGTCATGTGGCGTTGAGATCTGTGCGCCACATCTACCGCACCCTGACCAGCCATTATTAACAGCATTTGTTCCAGGACGTGCAACAGAGGAATGACGTCGTTCATCCCATAGTCCTGCCGACTCATGAATAGCGTGGCCTCCTCAAAGGGCCTGAGCAAGCGCAGGTGTCACGCATGAGCTGCCAATGGCTGACATCTAAGTTACACAGGGAGTACCTTTATCCGCTTGTAACATCAGGAAATCTGTGATGGCCTTTCGCTGTTCGTAAAGGCGGTCTAACATATGTAGGGTTGAATTCCACCTTGTTGCAACGTCACAGCATGAGGAGTCGGTACGGGGGCCCATGGCAGATTACGGGCCTGGCAGCAGCAATGGGAGGCCCGTAATCTGCCAGCACCCTATGACAAAAAATGTAACACACCAGCAGTGTGAGGAGACCTGAAAGTGGCACATGGCAGAGTGTGGCGATAGAGACAGCAGCAATGGGAGGCCGTAAAGGGACCCATGAGAGACTCTGGACCTGGCAGCAGCATGAGGAGGCGGTATAGGGGCCCATGGCAGATTACGGGCCTGGCAGCAGCTATGGGAGGCCCGTAATCTGCCAGCACCCTATGACAAAAAATGTAACACACCAGCAGTGTGAGGAGACCTGAAAGTGGCACATGGCAGAGTGTGGCGATGGAGACAGCAGCAATGGGAGGCCGTACAGGGACCCATGAGAGACTCTGGACTTGGCAGCAGCATGAGGAGGCAGTACAGGGGCCCATGGCAGATTAGGGGCCTGGCAGCAGCTATGGGAGGCCCGTAATCTGCCAGCACCCTATGACAAAAAATGTAACACACCAGCAGTGTGAGGAGACCTGAAAGTGGCACATGGCAGAGTGTGGCGATGGAGACAGCAGCAATGGGAGGCCGTACAGGGACCCATGAGAGACTCTGGACCTGGCAGCAGCATGAGGAGGCGGTATAGGGGCCCATGGCAGATTAGGGGCCTGGCAGCAGCTATGGGAGGCCCGTAATCTGCCAGCACCCTATGTCAAAAAATTGAACACACCAGCAGTGTGAGGAGACCTGAAAGTGGCACATGGCATGAGACACTGTGGACCTGGCAGCAGCATGAGGAGGCGGTACAGGGGCCCATGGCAGATTAGGGGCCTGGCAGCAGCTATGGGAGGCCCGTAATCTGCCAGCACCCTATGTCAAAAAATTGAACACACCAGCAGTGTGTGAGGAGACCTGAAAGTGGCACATGGCAGAGTGTGGCGATGGAGACAGCAGCAATGGGACGCCGTACAGGGACCCATGAGAGACTCTGGACTTGGCAGCAGCATGAGGAGGCGGTACAGGGGCCCATGGCAGATTAGGGGCCTGGCAGCAGCTATGGGAGGCCCGTAATCTGCCAGCACCCTATGACAAAAAAATGGAACACACCAGCAGTGTGAGGAGACCTGAAAGTGGCACATGGCAGAGTGTGGCGATGGAGACAGCAGCAATGGGAGGCCGTACAGGGACCCATGAGAGACTCTGGACCTGGCAGCAGCATGAGGAGGCGGTACAGGGGCCCATGGCAGATTAGGGGCCTGGCAGCAGCTATGGGAGGCCCGTAATCTGCCAGCACCCTATGTCAAAAAATTGAACACACCAGCAGTGTGAGGAGACCTAAAAGTGGCACATGGCATGAGAGACTGTGGACCTGGCAGCAGCATGAGGAGGCGGTACAGGGGCCCATGGCAGATTAGGGGCCTGGCAGCAGCTATGGGAGGCCCGTAATCTGCCAGCACCCTATGTCAAAAAATTGAACACACCAGCAGTGTGAGGAGACCTGAAAGTGGCACATGGCATGAGAGACTGTGGACCTGGCAGCAGCATGAGGAGGCGGTACAGGGGCCCATGGCAGATTAGGGGCCTGGCAGCAGCTATGGGAGGCCCGTAATCTGCCAGCACCCTATGTCAAAAAATTGAACACACCAGCAGTGTGTGAGGAGACCTGAAAGTGGCACATGGCAGAGTGTGGCGATGGAGACAGCAGCAATGGGAGGCCGTACAGGGACCCATGAGAGACTCTGGACCTGGCAGCAGCATGAGGAGGCGGTATAGGGGCCCATGGCAGATTAGGGGCCTGGCAGCAGCTATGGGAGGCCCGTAATCTGCCAGCACCCTATGACAAAAAATGGAACACACCAGCAGTGTGAGGAGACCTGAAAGTGGCACATGGCATGAGAGACTGTGGACCTGGCAGCAGCATGAGGAGGCAGTACAGGGGCCCATGGCAGATTTGGGGCCTAGCAGCAGCTATGGGAGGCCCGTAATCTGCCAGCAACCTATGACAAAAAATGTAACACACCAGCAGTGTGAGGAGACCTGAAAGTGGCACATGGCAGAGTGTGGCGATGGAGACAGCAGCAATGGGAGGCCGTACAGGGACCCATGAGAGACTCTGGACCTGGCAGCAGCATGAGGAGGCGGTATAGGGGCCCATGGCAGATTAGGGGCCTGCAGCAGCTATGGGGGGCCCGTAATCTGCCAGCACCCTATGACAAAAAATGGAACACACCAGCAGTGTGAGGAGACCTGAAAGTGGCACATGGCATGAGAGACTGTGGACCTGGCAGCAGCATGAGGAGGCGGTACAGGGGCCCATGGCAGATTAGAGGCCTGGCAGCAGCTATGGGAGGCCCGTAATCTGCCAGCACCCTATGACAAAAAATGTAACACACCAGCAGTGTGAGGAGACCTGAAAGTGGCACATGGCAGAGTGTGGCGATGGAGACAGCAGCAATGGGAGGCCGTACAGGGACCCATGAGAGACTCTGGACCTGGCAGCAGCATGAGGAGGTGGTATAGGGGCCCATGGCAGATTAGGGGCCTGGCAGCAGCTATGGGAGGCCCGTAATCTGCCAGCACCCTATGACAAAAAATGGAACACACCAGCAGTTTGAGGAGACCTGAAAGTGGCACATGGCATGAGAGACTGTGGACCTGGCAGCAGCATGAGGAGGCGGTACAGGGGCCCATGGCAGATTAGGGGCCTGGCAGCAGCTATGGGAGGCCCGTAATCTGCCAGCACCCTATGACAAAAAATGTAACACACCAGCAGTGTGAGGAGACCTGAAAGTGGCACATGGCAGAGTGTGGCGATGGAGACAGCAGCAATGGGAGGCCGTACAGGGACCCATGAGAGACTCTGGACCTGGCAGCAGCATGAGGAGGCGGTATAGGGGCCCATGGCAGATTAGGGGCCTGGCAGCAGCTATGGGAGGCCCGTAATCTGCCAGCACCCTATGACAAAAAATGGAACACACCAGCAGTGTGAGGAGACCTGAAAGTGGCACATGGCATGAGACACTGTGGACCTGGCAGCAGCATGAGGAGGCGGTACAGGGGCCCATGGCAGATTAGGGGCCTGTCAGCAGCTATGGGAGGCCCGTAATCTGCCAGCACCCTATGTCAAAAAATTGAACACACCAGCAGTGTGTGAGGAGACCTGAAAGTGGCACATGGCAGAGTGTGGCGATGGAGACAGCAGCAATGGAACGCCGTACAGGGACCCATGAGAGACTCTGGACTTGGCAGCAGCATGAGGAGGCGGTATAGGGGCCCATGGCAGATTAGGGGCCTGGCAGCAGCTATGGGAGGCCCGTAATCTGCCAGCACCCTATGACAAAAAATTGAACACACCAGCAGTGTGAGGAGACCTGAAAGTGGCACATGGCATGAGACACTGTGGACCTGGCAGCAGCATGAGGAGGCGGTACAGGGGCTCATGGCAGATTAGGGGCCTGGAAGCAGCTATGGGAGGCCCGTAATCTGCCAGCACCCTATGTCAAAAAATTGAACACACCAGCAGTGTGTGAGGAGACCTGAAAGTGGCACATGGCAGAGTGTGGCGATGGAGACAGCAGCAATGGGACGCCGTACAGGGACCCATGAGAGACTCTGGACCTGGCAGCAGCATGAGGAGGCGGTATAGGGGCCCATGGCAGATTAGGGGCCTGGCAGCAGCTATGGGAGGCCCGTAATCTGCCAGCACCCTATGTCAAAAAATTGAACACACCAGCAGTGTGAGGAGACCTGAAAGTGGCACATGGCATGAGACACTGTGGACCTGGCAGCAGCATGAGGAGGCGGTACAGGGGCCCATGGCAGATTAGGGGCCTGGCAGCAGCTATGGGAGGCCCGTAATCTGCCAGCACCCTATGTCAAAAAATTGAACACACCAGCAGTGTGTGAGGAGACCTGAAAGTGGCACATGGCAGAGTGTGGCGATGGAGACAGCAGCAATGGGACGCCGTACAGGGACCCATGAGAGACTCTGGACTTGGCAGCAGCATAAGGAGCCGGTATAGGGGCCCATGGCAGATTATCGGCCTGGCAGCAGCTATGGGAGGCCCGTAATCTGTCAGCACCCTATGACAAAAAATTGAACACACCAGCAGTGTGAGGAGACCTGAAAGTGGCACATGGCAGAGTGTGGCGATGGAGACAGCAGCAATGGGAGGCCGTACAGGGACCCATGACACACTCTGGACCTGGCAGCAGCATGAGGAGGCGGTATAGGGGCCCATGGCAGATTAGGGGCCTGGCAGCAGCTATGGGAGGCCCGTAATCTGCCAGCACCCTATGACAAAAAATGGAACACACCAGCAGTGTGAGGAGACCTGAAAGTGGCACATGTTTGGGGCATGATTCATGGCGGATTTATTCAGTTGTGTCAGGAACTGGTGGTTTGAAATCCAGACTAATCCACGCCTGATTCATTTTCACAAATGTGAGTCTCTCCACACTTTGGGTGGACAGTCGTGTTACAATACCTCCTGCCGCACTAAACACGCGCTCCGATGCCACGCTACTGGCCGGGCATGACAGCCTTTCAAGGGCAAATTCAGCTAGTTGGGGCCAAAGGTCAAGTTTCGTTGCCCAGTAGTCAAGGGGATTGTCTACCTCGGTTGGCAGGGTGCTGTCCAAGTAGGCCCAAGCCTGTTGTTTGAGGTCCTGCTCCAGGTCCACCTGATGCTACTGCTGCGGCTGGTTAGTAGTTTCCTCACTGCGCTGGTGAAGAAAGCTACTCATCATCGACTGCAGACTGAGGCAGCCGCTGCTGGTGGAGCTGCCACTGCTCCTACCACCCCACCCCTCCCCTGCTGCCATGGCAGCGGAACGCGAGCGCACAGGGCCCACAGTGTCTGAGGATGGACGTTGGCGCAGAAAGGCAGAGACCAGCTGACTACATAGGTGGTTTTTATAGTACGTTATTTTGGCCTCCCTCTCAGCAGGTGTGAAAAAGGCCACCATTTTTGAACGGTAGCGAGGGTCCAACAAGGTGGACAGCCAAAAGTCATCCGTCTGTCTGATGGTTATTATTCGGCTGTCGCTACGCAAGCAAGCGAGCATGCTATGGGCCATTTGTGCCAAGGAATGCGAGGGACTCCCTGCCTCCATCTCCACAGCATACTGCCACGGTGCGTTTGGGTCCTCTGTCTCCTCCTCCTCTACCAGATGCTCCTGCTCCTCCACTCCTGTCCGCTGAGTGGAAGAACCACCCATTTCACTCAATAATTCCTGAGCACAAATGTCCTCCTCTACCTCCTCCTCTTCTTCCTGTCCTGCCCCCACAGGGGTCCTGTGGCGTTGAGATCTGTGCGCCACGTCTACCGCACCCTGACCAGCCATTGTTAACAGCATTTGTTCCAGGACGTGCAACAGAGGAATGACGTCGTTCATCCCATAGTCCTGCCGACTCACGAATAGCGTGGCCTCCTCAAAGGGCCTGAGCAAGCGGCAGGTGTCACGCATGAGCTGCCAATGGCTGACATTGAAGTTACACAGGGGAGTACCTTTATCCGCTTGTAACATCAGGAAATCGGTGATGGCCTTTTGCTGTTCGTAAAGGCGGTCTAACATGTGTAGGGTTGAATTCCACCTTGTTGCAACGTCGCAGATCAAGCGATGCTGTGGAATTCCGTTCTGCCGCTGCAGCTCAAGGAGGGTGTGCTTTGCGGTGTAGGAATGGCTGAAATGCATGTAAAGTTTACGTGACATTTTAAGGATGTCTTGCAGTGGGATGGTGGATTTTAGGAACCGCTTGACAACCAGATTGAACACGTGAGCATGCATGGCGCATGGCACAACCTTCCTTGACGCAGAGCAGACACCATGTTCTTTCCGTTGTCGGTCAACATGGTTCCGATTTTAAGTTTGCGCGGAGACAGCCATCTGTCGATTTCTCTGTTCATTACACTGAGAAGTTCCTCCCCTGTGTGACTACGTTCGCCAAGGCATACCAGGTGCAGCACAGCGTGACACCGTTGCGCCCTGCACATGTGATATGCCGGTCGGGTAATGGGACTTGGCACGGGGGTGGCGGCTGAGGACACGGCGGAAGAAGAGGTGGTAGAGGCCGACATCTTTGCCGGACCAAGGACGTGCAAACGTGGAGGCAAAAGCGGCGTGACCTGTCCAAGTTGCTGGTGCGGCTGTGACGGCACCACGTTCACCCAGTGGGCCGTAAATGACATGTACTGTCCCTGACCGTAGTTACAGCTCCATACGTCGGCGCTGCCATGCACTTTGGCAGAGACCGACATGCTCAAAGACTGGCCCACCATCTCTTCTACATGTGAATGCAGGGCTGGCACTGCCTTTTTGGCGAAGAAGTGACGGCTTGGCACTCTCCACCGTGGCGCGGCACAAGCCATCATTTCTCGGAAAGGTGCTGAGTCCACCACTTGGAAAGGGAGGGACTGCAGCACCAGCAACTTGGACAGGAGGACGTTCAGCTTTTGCACCGTCGGGTGCGTGCTCGCAAACTGTTGTCTCTTGGAAACGGATTCCAAGAAAGACTGCTGACGGAATCCGTGAAGAGGAGTAGCAGGAGAAGGAGCATCAGAACGAGCGGAAGATGCCAACGAGCGACAACTCCCCTCAGCAGAGGTGTTTGAGCCTTGACTGGCTGATAGAGGGCAATTGACGTCGGGTGACGGAGCAAGTAACGGAGCGGGTGATCTAGCAGGGGCTGGGGCGGGCAGAACCGCCGTATCTTTATCACGGTTTTCCCAGGCCACCAAATGGCGACGCTGCATATGCTGCCGCAACGCTGTAGTCCCAACATGGGCCCCCTGGCCACGCTTGACTTTCTGGCCACATAGTCGACATACGGCTACGTTTACTTCCTCGGGCGGCTTGACAAAAAATTGCCACACCGCCGAGTAGGAAACTTTGCCCCCGATACTCCTCACTGGCTGACTGCTGCTTCCTCCGTGCACACCGGCACCACTACTGGCCGTGGTGGTAGGCTGCAGTGGAGCTGGTGCTGTACTCCGTGGCCGTTTGCCTCCACTGACACTGCTGCGACCCTGCTGCCTCCTGGGCAACCCACCGACTGTTTTGCTCGCTGCCAAGCTGCCACCCTCTTCTCCTGATGATGGGGAAGCAATAGCCTGATGATGACGAGGCTGCCAAGTGCGATCAGCCTCATCATCATCAATTAGGGTCTCCGCCTCACTACTAGCCCCCTCGGCTGCGTGTGGGTCAGGAGACAGACCTGTCTCTAGACTGGCTACCGAGCCACTCTCCTCGCCACTACTTCTTCGCCTGGCTGCTGAAGAGGCCGATGTCTCCCCCCGTTCCTGACCGCCCTCTGTTAGCTCTTCCTCACTGTACAGTGGGGCTGAGCCCACAGCATGCGATACTTCGCTTGGTGAGGGAACACCAAAGGACAGGGGCAGGTAGAGGACACGTGATTTCAGTGGCTTGCTCCCAGGCCATGCCAACTAACGGTTGTGTCTGACGTACCCACCGACCGTTGGCTGTAGGTGTCAGAGGTGACCTGGGAAGAGGAAGACGACCGAGCCAACCAATCGATGACGGCAGGGTTGTCGGTGGAGACACGACCGCTGGATGACACCGGGAGCACTGGCCTCTGGCTGCGAATAGTGCTGCCTCGACCCCTTCCTCTGCTGCCACGTCTGCTTGCTCCTAAAACATTGCCTCCTCTGCCACTCCTCTGCATGTTGTCTGACATACTCTTTAATTAAACGATTCTGTGTCCCTGAGTAACAATTCTGTGTCTGTCCCTGAGTAACAATTCTGTGTCCCTGAGTAACGTTTCTGTGGCCCTAAGTAACAGTTCTGTGGCCCTCAGTAACAATTCTGTGTCCCTCAGTAATAATTCTGTGTCCCTCAGTAACAATTCTGTGTCCCTCAGTAACAATTCTGTGTCTGTCCCTGAGTAACAATTCTGTGTCTGTCCCTGAGTAACAATTCTGTGTCCCTGAGTAACGTTTCTGTGGCCCTAAGTAACAGTTCTGTGGCCCTCAGTAACAATTCTGTGTCCCTCAGTAACAATTCTGTGTCTGTCCCTGAGTAACAATTCTGTGTCCCTGAGTAACAATTCTGTGTCCCTCAGTAACAATTCTGTGTCCCTCAGTAACAATTCTGTGTCTGTCCCTGAGTAACAATTCTGTGTCTGTCCCTGAGTAACAATTCTGTGTCCCTGAGTAACGTTTCTCTGGCCCTAAGTAACAGTTCTGTGGCCCTCAGTAACAATTCTGTGTCCCTCAGTAACAATTCTGTGTCTGTCCCTGAGTGACATTCTGTGTCCCTCAGTAACAATTCTGTGTCCCTCAGTAACAATTCTGTGTCCCTGAGTAACAATTCTGTGTCCCTCAGTAACAATTCTGTGTCCCTCAGTAACAATTCTGTGTCCCTGAGTAACAATTCTGTGTCTGTCCCTGAATAACAATTCTGTGTCTGTCCCTGAGTAACGTTTCTGTGTCCCTAAGTAACGTTTCTGTGGCCCTAAGTAACGATTCTGTGGCCCTAAGTAACGATTCTGTGGCCCTAAGTAACGTTTCTTTAGCCCTAAGTAACGTTTCTGTGGCCCTAAGTAACGTTTCTGTAGCCCTAAGTAACGTTTCTGTGGCCCTAAGTAACGGTTCTGTGTCCCTCAGTAACAATTCTGTATCCCTCAGTAACAATTCTGTGTCTGTCCCTGAGTAACAATTCTGTGTCCCTAAGTAACGTTTCTGTGGCCCTAAGTAACGGTTCTGTGGCCCTCAGTAACAATTCTGTGTCTGTCCCTAAGTAACAATTCTGTGGCCCTAAGTAACGTTTCTGTGGCCCTAAGTAACGTTTCTGTGTCCCTAAGTAACGGTTCTGTGTCCCTCAGTAACAATTCTGTATCCCTCAGTAACAATTCTGTGTCTGTCCCTGAGTAACAATTTTGTGTCCCTAAGTAACGTTTCTGTGGCCCTAAGTAACGGTTCTGTGGCCCTCAGTAACAATTCTGTGTCCCTCAGTAACAATTCTGTGTCTGTCCCTAAGTAACAATTCTGTGGCCCTAAGTAACGTTTCTGTGGCCCTAAGTAACGTTTCTGTGTCCCTAAGTAACGATTCTGTGGCCCTAAGTAACGATTCTGTGGCCCTAAGTAACGTTTCTGTAGCCCTAAGTAACGTTTCTGTGGCCCTAAGTAACGTTTCTGTAGCCCTAAGTAACGTTTCTGTGGCCCTAAGTAACGTTTCTGTGGCCCTAAGTAACGGTTCTGTGTCCCTCAGTAACAATTGTGTATCCCTCAGTAACAATTCTGTGTCTGTCCCTGAGTAACAATTCTGTGTCCCTAAGTAACGTTTCTGTGGCCCTAAGTAACGGTTCTGTGGCCCTCAGTAACAATTCTGTGTCCCTCAGTAACAATTCTGTGTCTGTCCCTAAGTAACAATTCTGTGGCCCTAAGTAACGTTTCTGTGGCCCTAAGTAACGTTTCTGTGGCCCTAAGTAACGTTTCTGTGTCCCTCACTAACAATTCTGTATCCCTCAGTAACAATTCTGTGTCTGTCCCTGAGTAACAATTCTGTGTCCCTAAGTAACGTTTCTGTGGCCCTAAGTAACGGTTCTGTGGCCCTCAGTAACAATTCTGTGTCCCTCAGTAACAATTCGGTGTCTGTCCCTAAGTAACAATTCTGTGGCCCTAAGTAAAGTTTCTGTGGCCCTAAGTAACGTTTCTGTGGCCCTAAGTAACGATTCTGTGGCCCTAAGTAACGTTTCTGTGGCCCTAAGTAACGTTTCTGTGGCCCTCAGTAACAAATCTGTGTCCCTCAGTAACAATTCTGTGTCTGTCCCTAAGTAACAATTCTGTGGCCCTAAGTAACGTTTCTGTGGCCCTAAGTAACGGTTCTGTGTCCCTCAGTAACAATTCTGTATCCCTCAGTAACAATTCTGTGTCTGTCCCTGAGTAACAATTCTGTGTCCCTAAGTAACGTTTCTGTGGCCCTAAGTAACGGTTCTGTGGCCCTCAGTAACAATTCTGTGTCCCTCAGTAACAATTCTGTGTCTGTCCCTAAGTAACAATTCTGTGGCCCTAAGTAACGTTTCTGTGGCCCTAAGTAACGTTTCTGTGGCCCTAAGTAACGATTCTGTGGCCCTAAGTAACGTTTCTGTGGCCCTAAGTAACGTTTCTGTGGCCCTCAGTAACAATTCTGTGTCTGTCCCTAAGTAACAATTCTGTGGCCCTAAGTAACGTTTCTGTGGCCCTAAGTAACGGTTCTGTGGCCCTCAGTAACAATTCTGTGTCCCTCAATAACAATTCTGTGTCTGTCCCTAAGTAACAATTCTGTGGCCCTAAGTAACGTTTCTGTGGCCCTAAGTAACGTTTCTGTGGCCCTAAGTAACGATTCTGTGGCCCTCAGTAACAATTCTGTATCCCTCAGTAACAATTCTGTGTCTGTCCCTGAGTAACAATTCTGTGTCCCTAAGTAACGTTTCTGTGGCCCTAAGTAACGTTTCTGTGGCCCTCAGTAACAAATCTGTGTCCCTCAGTAACAATTCTGTGTCTGTCCCTAAGTAACAATTCTGTGGCCCTAAGTAACGTTTCTGTGGCCCTAAGTAACGGTTCTGTGGCCCTCAGTAACAATTCTGTGTCCCTCAATAACAATTCTGTGTCTGTCCCTAAGTAACGTTTCTGTGGCCCTAACTAACGATTCTGTGGCCCTAAGTAACGTTTCTGTGGCCCTAAGTAACGTTTCTGTGGCCCTCAGTAACAAATCTGTGTCCCTCAGTAACAATTCTGTGTCTGTCCCTAAGTAACAATTCTGTGGCCCTAAGTAACGTTTCTGTGGCCCTAAGTAACGGTTCTGTGGCCCTCAGTAACAATTCTGTGTCCCTCAATAACAATTCTGTGTCTGTCCCTAAGTAACAATTCTGTGGCCCTAAGTAACGTTTCTGTGGCCCTAAGTAACGATTCTGTGGCCCTAACTAACGTTTCTGTGTCCCTAAGTAACGTTTCTGTCCCTAACTCTCTCCCTGAATACAGCCAGGTCTGCCTCTGTTGAATGACTGGAGGCAAATGGAGAATTCTAAAATGGCCGCCATTTATAGCTCGACCATTACACTGTGCTGGCTGGCTGGCTGCTGATTGGCTAATGCGATCACATGTCATGAATGAATGCATTATGGGTCAGCGCGCCTTGTCTGCGCGCCTTCCCAGACATCCCCGCTTCGTCGCCGCACATGTCGCCGCCATTTTAGGAAAAATTTCGACGCGAATCGAAATTTTCTAATATTCGAAACGAATTCCACTTCGCCTACTTCGATTCGCTCATCTCTATTTGTAAGCTTACTTTGTGAAGATCCCCATGCATTTATTTTCTTGAATTCTGTTACATGTATTCACTATGCCCTGTGAGTAGGCACTGCTGTGTCATACATTTCACAGAGTCTGCCTTCTAAACTGCAGAGTAGAGTTGGGCTCGAACATCGGCCGTTCGTGTGTTTGCCGAACACTCGAGTGGTAAGGGCGTTCAGTGGGCCCCACAATGCACTACACTCTCACAGTGCATTGTGAGACCCATGATTGGCCAAAGCAATGCACCTGGCCACAGGTCAGGTGCAATGCTTTGGCCAGTCACAGCACAATGCAATATGAGAGCCATGACTGTCCAAAGTCACAGTGGCTTTGGCCAATCATGACTCACGGCTAAGTCCACGTCCCACACAGCAGTCTTGTGTAGTGTGTTGCTGGAGTTTAGTGGAGTTCAGGGGCAGACTGACCATACGGGCACTTGGGTATTGCCCGAGGGCCCGGGCCAGTAGGGGGCCCCATGAAGCGATCTGTCACTGCCCCTCTACTTGTTGCAGAGCACCAGTCATACAGTGATTTCTGTACATGGTGCTCTCCTCAGCAGCTTCCTGTCAGTCCCCATAGATCAGTGATGTGAAGGTCCCCTCACACACACAGATCCCCTAACCTGAGGACAGAATGGAGACAGCCTAGAGCAGGCATGGCGAGCCCCGCCCCCTCCTCTGCAGCCCGGCCACCAGGATCACTCACTGCTCTGGCTCTGCAGCCCTGAGATTCCTTTTTTATTGTGTTGTGTCCCTGGCTGGGATGATGTTGAGATGATCCTGAGTGTGGATGGAGAATACTCTTCACTTCTGAGTGCAAGTCAAGAGCATAACAGAATATTGGGCCATGGTACAGTGCACACACTGCTGATGGAGGCAGCAGATTTAACACAGGAGCTCTAGATCCTGCCTGAGACAAGATGAGAGGAACCTGGGCTCAAAGTTGTGAGTAGCAGACATACTGAACACCCCCCCCTCTCTCACAGTCCCCTCCCTCTCCCCCCCTCCCTCTCTCTCCCTCCCTCTCTTCTTCCCCCCTCTCTCTCCCTCCATTCTTCTCTCTCTTCCTCTCTCTCCCTCCCTCCCCCCCTCTCTCTCTTCCTTCCTCTCTCCCCCTCCCCCTCTCTCTCTTCCTATCCCCCCTCTTTCTTCCTCTCCCCCTCTCTCCCCCCTCTTTCTCTCCCTCCATCCTTCGATCCCTCTCGCCCTCCCTCCCCCCCTCTCTTCCTCTCTCGCCCTCCCTCTTCCTTCCCCCCCCTCTCTCTTCCTCTCCCCCCCTCTCTCTCCCTCCTTCCCTCCCTCTCACTCCCTCCTTCCCTCCCTCTCTCCCTCCCTCTCTTCCTCTCCCTCCCTCTCTCCCCCTCCCTCCCTCCCTCTCTCTCCCCCCCTCCCCCCTCTCTCCCTCTTCTCTCTCACCCTCTCTCTCCTCTCCCCCCTCGGTCTCTCTCCCCCCTTGGTCTCTCTCCTCCCCCCTCTCTGTCTCTCTCCCCCCTCTCCTATTTCTCCTTCTCTCTCCCTCTCTCTCTCTCTTCCTCTCCTCTCTCCTCTCTATTTCTCCTTGTCTCTATCTCTCCTTTCTCACACATTCCCTTTCTCACCCCCCTTTCTTTAACCTCCCTTTCTCTCTTTATCCCTCGTCACCCCTCCTCTCTCTCTTGCCTCCCCTCCCTCTCTCTCTCATACCCCCATTCTCTTTCACCCCCTCCCTCTCTCACCCCCCTCTTTCACCCCCTCCCTCTCTCTGTCTCATCCTCTCTCTTTCACCCTCTCTCCATCTTACCCCCTCACCCCCTCCCTCTCTCTCACCCCCTCTCTCTTTTTCACCCCCTCTTTCTCACACTCTCTCTCTTTCACCCCCTCTCCCCCTCTCTCTCTCACACCACCCTCTCTCCCCTCCCCCCTGTTCCGCCCCTCCCCTTTTTCCATCTCTCTCCTACTTTTACACCCCCCCTCATCTCTTTCTCTCTCCCTCTTTTTCCTATCTCTCCTCCCCCTCCTCCTCCCCCTTTCCTCTTCTGTCTCTATCCCTCCACCCCACACTTCACCTCTTATATTCTAATAGAAAATTCTGTCATAATTCAGAATCTCAGTATAAAATGCACTCTGTCAGTAAAGTTTCCATGTAAAAAAAAAAGTTGTGGAGAAGTTAGCAACCCTGTCAGGAAGGAGCTGAGTGGGAGCCGAATGCCTGAACAAAGCAATTAAAAGGATTGTAAAGGCAGATTTTTTTTCTTTAAAATAACATACATGTCATAATTTCCTACTCTGTGCAGTAATTTTGCACAGAGCACCCTCAATCCTCTTCTTGGGTCTCCTGCCGTGCTCCTGGCCCCTCCCTCCTGCCAAGTGCTCCCATAGCAAACTGTTTGCTATGGGGACTCCTGAGCCGCTGGTCTGTGCGTCTATTCACACATAGATGTGGATCGGCCCTGCCCCCTGCTCTCCCCTCATTGACTCACAGGCTGTGACTGACAGTAGTGGGAGCCAATGGCTCCCGCTGCTGTTTCAGCCAATGAGGAGGAAGAGACCTGGAACAAGCACTGCTCTCGTGCACATCGCTGGATTGAGATGGAGCTCAGGTAAGTATTGGGGGGGTGCTGCTGCACACAGAAGGTTTTTTACTTTCATACATAGAATGCATAAGGGTAACAAACCTTGAGCCTTTACAACCACTTTAACCCCTCAATCAGTGGGAATCTTTACTGTACTATGTATCCAGCAGGTGCTACCTACAGCCCCCTGAAAACCACACCCAATTTTTGTATCAGTGCGCTGCGTGCGCCACATCTTTTCATCTAGTATTAGGGCTCAAGTTATGATCTTGTACACAGGCCTACTGGTTTCATAAAACACACCTGGTTGTGTCATAATGATAGCTGCTTCACATCGTCCATCTTTATACTTGAAAGTGCCCACCGGCTTCTACAAAAGGAAGCCAGGAACTTCCATGAAGGCTATGCTATAATAACCAAATGATCAAGCTCACAGAGATTCCTGGAGGAATGGTTGGGAAACCTACGTGCACCTGACAGGTTTTCAGATGGCCGCCACCTTTGAACCTGTCATGTCTTTGGTGGCTTCCCAGCAATAGCAAGGGGAATCTCTGTGAGCCTGAGCTGCAAACAAGAATTGGGCATTGGCTCATTCCTGAACATGGGGGCCAAACAGCTTCTGCAGTTTGCTGACAGGCCCTTCTATGCAGCTTGGATGCAATAAGTGGAGGATGGCTGCCACAAATGCATGTAATGTAGACAGTGCAATATGTAGGTGGAGCTTTGTGTAGGTGTGGCTTGAGTGTGGGTGAGGACACATGGGGCCCCATGATCTCCTATTGCCCAGGGACCTCATGAGTTGTCAGTCCTCCCCTGGTGGAGTTAGTGGTGTGTTAGGAGTGAATTGTAGTGCAGTGTTGTGAAGAGCAGTGTAGTGGTGTCAATGAAGTGTCAGTGTGTTTTACCGCACTTCTGTGTCACTGCTGTTCCATGGTTTTTTTTCTTTCTTTTGCAGCAGTAAAAATATTTAGGGCATAGTTGCTGTTTCCCTTCTGCATCGCAGGTGTTCCTCCTGTGTAATCAGTGGTTCCATTTTTTTTTTTTGTTTTCTTAATTTTTTTACATTTTATTTTATTTAAATTTTTTGCAGCAGTAAACAAATCTCCATTATTGCTGTACCCCATATTTTCTTTATTCAAAAAAAAATCAATAACAAAACAGTTTATAGTATACCACGCACAAAAGTATTGCAGCCAAGAACCAAATTCCCATCCCACACTCTAAAATAAAATTATAAAAATCCCCAACAAAAAAAATCCCCATTTCCAAAAGGCTAACAAGGAGAGGCATACACTCACAGGCAGCTAAAAGAGGGCAAGTAGCCTCTGTCTCCACAGTGAAAAGTGGTGGTCATGGACATTGTGCATCCTCTGCAGGCAGGGCACACTTGTCCTTTTTGTCCCAGAGCTGGCAGTGTTATTGAGCCACAATATGCATTAGAGGTGGTGTAGTGGATAACTAAGCCATCCTCATCCTGTCACCCAGGCTCATACTAGTTTGCCTTCCACTGCAGCTGCCAAAGCAGCCTATTCCACAGGCACCTTGTCCACAGCTACTCCTTCCATAGTCCCACCATCATGCACAGAGGAGACAGCTGAATTATTCAAACATATTATCAGTTCCATGCTGCTGGAGGATTCGCAGCAATTTGAATGCTCTGATGTTGGTTCCCAGGTTGAGGAAGCGAGTGACGTGAACCTAGAGTGAGGGGATCCCAATGTTGGACAAAAACTTGGCAGTCATGTTCCACCAGCTGCAGCATACTGCCAAGTTAGCTGCAGTGACAAGGAGGGAAGCGATGATGTGGCCACTGACTGTATTTGGGTGCCTGAGAGAACAGAAGAGGAAAGTGAGGAGGAGGCGCAACTCTAATGAGGCAGGATGTCTTCCAAGGGCAGGCGTAAGGGCAGGCACCCTATTACATCACACGAGAGAGTGCTACAGGTGCAGGGCGCTGCTGACTCCCTGATGACTTCCAAAAGTACATTGGTGAGGGCTTTTTTCAACACCTGAGCAGCAGACCGCAGTGTTGCGGTTTGCAGTGTGTCTGAAACAGATCAAGTGTGGTCAAAACACCAGCCGCTTTGGCACCACATGTTTGACAAGATCTAATATGTGAAAAATATGTAGTAAGCGCAAAAAAAAAAAAAACACACACACACAAGCAGGACAAACCCACTTCATCCACAAAAACATATACAAAAAAAAGGTGCAGCACTAATGTGTATACCATAAATGATAAAAAAACAACTAGTAAAGCACTAGAATATTATATCATGAAGATTGATGCCATGCATGATAAAAATCATATTAGAGGTGCATTTATAAATAGCAAAAAGTCCCAAAAAATTGTGTCGTAAAGTGTTAAATAATAATGATTAGAATGGAGTGACATCTAGTGAAAAGTGAGTCCGTGACAATTCTTCCTCCTAATGCACTCACCAGAATCAAAGGATAAGTTAGCTTTTATATAGCAAATCCTCCAAAAGTATAACCCCTCCATGACCAGAACAGATGTGTATCAGATACAGCTGGGCTCTATATAGAAATCCCTCTGGACAAAAATATAACTTCTCCATGGCATACATCGGCCACCAGTCCAATAAAGATGAATCTTGGAGGGAGAAAGCTCACAAACCGGAGCCCAAGAGAAGTCGCATATGGTGTAGTATTTTTTTCCAAGCCTGTAGACTTTACCTTACACATTAGCTGTGTGTGGGGAACTGTGTCAAACAGTTTTGCAAAATCCAAGTATTCCACGTCCACAACCACCCCTCTGTCCAAGGTTTTGCTCACCTTCTCATAAAAAGAAATCAGATTTGTTTGACAACTTCTGTCTTTCATGAATCCATGCTGTCTGTTGCTTAAAATATTTTTTCCAGCAAGAACTCGTCTACGTGGTCTTTTATTAAACTCTCCAGTATCTTCCCAACTATAGAATTTAAACTAACAGGTCTGTAATTACTTGGTAAAGACTTTGACCCCTTTTTGAATATAGGCACTACTCTCTTAAAGTTGAGCGTTTTTATTTTTCCCGTATGTGCTTGTTTACAGCTAACGATAAATGAAATCATGTTATGGTCACTGCTACCCAGATGTTCTTTTATATGGACATTAGTAACAAGCTTTGCATAGTTTGAGATTACCAGCAGAGCATCATTCCTAGTTGGGGCCTCTATGAACTGTTCTATAAAATTGTCCTGTAGTAAGTTTTTACATTTCTGCCCTTTAACTGTTCCTGCAGTGCCATTACTCCAGTCAATTTCCAAGTAGGTAAAATCTCCCATTATTATCACTGTCCTAGTCCTTACAGCCCTTTTGATCTGTGTAAGGAGCTGAGTCTGCACCTTCTCATTAACAATGGGTGGCCTATAACAAACACCAACCATTACCTTGTAGTACGCACCCCTATGTGCAGTTCCACTCATCATGCTTCAGACTCATCACACTCTCCATCAACTAGGTTCTCTTTCACACTTGCTTTTAGATCACCTCTCACATAGAGACAGACACCACCACCTTTCCTTTTTACCCTGTCTCTCAGAAAGAGAACAGAGGCAGGAATATTAATGGCCCAGTCGTGAGAAGAATGAAGCCAAGATTCAGCAATACCAATTAAGTCATAGTTCTCTTCATGTACCAAAGCTTGAAACTCACCTATTTTTCTTAGCACACTTCTGGCATTGGTGAACAAACACTTTAATCCATTGACACCTTTTACACACGCATGTTGCATTTTTTTTATTTTTGTACAAATGGTACCAATTCCATTGGTTGTTTGTAACATCAGAACCTTCTTATCACCTGCCATAGCCCTCCCCCCATCTTACCCCATTCCACCCACCAATAAGGACTGACCTATCTGATCTGTCTGCCCCATTATAATCTAATTCTCCCTCCATCCTCGATCCTAGTTTAAATACTCCTCCAGCCATCCCATAAACCTCTCCCCCAGCACAGCAGACCCCCTTCCATTTAGGTGCAAACCATCTCTAGCATATAGTTGCACCCCAATGAAAAGTCAGTCCAGTGCTCTAGAAACCCAAATCCTTCCCTCTTACACCAGGTATTTAGCCATGCATTCAGTTCTCCCTCTATCTTTCCTGTGTTGCGCATGGCACAGGTAATATTTCAGAGAATATCACCTTGGAGGTCCTTCCCTTCAACTTGCAGCCTAGTTCTTTAAATTTATTCTTAAAGGAGCCTCCACCTTCCATGTATTCTGTCATTGGTTCCAACATGGAGCAAGACAGCTGGGTCATGCCCAGCCCCTCCCAGTAATTTATCAATCTGGTCCACCACATGCTGAACCCTGGCAGACAGCAAACTATTCGTTTGAGGCGATCCTGGTGACAAATTATTCTTTCAGTCCTTCTGATTATAAAATCCCCTATTACAACTCACTATCTAGGCCTTCCTGCACTATCCTCACCACCTGTCCCAGCTGTTTGAGATGGCAATGACATCCAGGACTGCCACCCCTGAGCTTGCCACCCCCATATCTTCACCTAACTTGGCAAATCTGTTTGGGTTCTCAAAGCCCGAGCTAGTCTTTTTCTGTGAGCCCCTACCACTCCATCTCACTACCATAACCCATCTTTCTACCTGATAATCCTGACTAGCTCCTCCACACCTGTCCCATTAACTACCTGCTCAGAGAGCAGAAGACCCCTTTCAAAGTTGTCGGTTCTCCCCCGTATTGAAACTTGCTCCTCCAGATCTCTAACGCAAGCTTAATCAAGCTTAAGCTTAACGCTCCACTTAATCAAATGTCCACTTGGTCAAAAGGTCCAGGAAGCAAAATACAGGCAAGCTCAATAATGACCAAGGTCAGAGTGAGCTCTACAGAAAGTTATATAGTACCTGTGACTAATTAAACCCTCCCCTTAATTGGCAGACTGAAGGAAGGAAAGGAAATAAAACAACTGCAAGCACCAGCAATCAAAAGCAAAACTGTTTTTCACTCTCCACTGAAATTTCCCATTCTTTTTAGCTTTCAGCCAGGAAAATGTGCCAGACCAAAACGGTAACCCGCCAAACACCCCACGATGCACTGCGCTCTCACAGTGCACAGTCCCCACCCCACACTATATAAAGCTGCTTACACTGCAGTTTTATGCAGTGTGTTGCTGAACACTGCCAAAAGACAGAGGGGAGATTACTCTCCCTGCAAAAAAAAAGAAAATTATAAATAATATTAATAATAATAATATTAAAAAAACAAACAAACAAAAAAAAAAATACACAGCATGGGTCCCCCGCCATTATCCATAGCAGGCCCATTAGGTCTGATAGGAAAGTTAGAAGGAGGGACCTAACAGTACAATGTTTCCATGCTGATGGGGACAAGGGCCTCTTCCCCACAACCCTTGCCCAGCGGTTGTGGGGGATCTGCGGCCGGGGGGGGTCATTAGCATCAGGGTACCCCTTTAAATAAGGGGGCGCTCTGATGATGCCCCCCCCCTTTGAGAATGAGTAAAGGGTTAAATTTAGAAAAAATAAAGATGCCAGACTTTTGAAAAAATCCTTTAAGTCCTTTTAATTTAAAGAAAAAAAAACAAAAAAAAACAAGGCTCTGTTCACCGGCTGACATTTATCAGAATGAATCAGTCCTGGATCAACAGCAGGTATCAAGCCCCTGGTGCTGATGTAACGGATTACATTTGTTAGGGATCTGGGATCCCTTGAAGACTACTTATGCTGTCCAGCCTATTTTGGATTATGCTAGCTTCCAACAATGTTTCTGGTTTAGGACACCACCAACACTGTGACCATAGAACTCCTTTAAAGCTGAACGTGATGTATGATCTTTATTGCAAAGATATTGATCCACCTTGAACCAATATAAGTTTGCATATCTCAACAGCAATCTTCCGGGTCCTGTGCTGATGTGCTGTCCTTCTGCATAAGAACCACAGGGGGTTGCACACTCAGCACTGCCACCAATCACAGAATGCATTTTACTTTTTCAAAGAATACAAGGCATTCTCTGATTGAACAAGGTAGAGATTGTGACGTCATCATCCTACCTCTCCACCTCATCCAACCCTGTGCCATAGTTTTATTACCTGTTGATCCTGCAAGTAGAGCCATTATTTTAAAGCTCCTGTAACAGGCCAAGCGGTAAAGCAAAAATGACAGTTTACAGGGCTTGAAGTATCAGGTTTGGGTGGAATACAGCGCTGGACTGGTGCCACTGGAGGCTGCCTAGCGGCAATTTACTGTGTGGAGGGTATAGAGGGAATTTCTTCCAACTGGTTATATCCTAGTTGTAGATGTTGGGCAATAGGATCCATTGGGGTCTAGGGCTGCTACCTTGCTGATAACAACAGTGGAGGCGTTACCGCAGGGAACACTTGGGTGATTGGAGAGGAGTGCCCGATGTCTAAAAAAAGTTTCACTTTATTAATTTTATAGTTTATTGAAGATAAAAGTAAACAAGTAGAGCCGACGCGTTTCAGAGGAATTGCCTCCTTATTCAGGGCTGTATTTCTTGGAGAATGGTTAGACTCTGAGAGGGTTACATTTTATTTGATCAGTGCCTCTGCAGTATGCTGACATTGTACAGCAGAGACTGCCTGTAACACAGCCAGGTGTGTTTACAATGGTCAGTTTTATTCATATGGGTTAAATCTTTTTTCCCAGCAGAAAAAATACTGTTTCTGTAACTGTTTAAAATTAGTTGGCTTTAATTTGTTTGTCCGGTGGTTTTGATCATTTTGCAGAAATGTCAGTTTGCAATTCAGAGCTTTCTAGTTAAAGTTAATTTTCTTCTAATAGGAAGTTATTTTGCCAGAGATGCATCCTTCGCTGACATATACTCCTCGAAAACCTCCTCCAACTTAAAAATGATGATTGTGGCTCGTGTATTGGTGGGTGACTATGTTAATGGGAATTCCACAATGAAACGCCCACCTCAGAAACCAAACAGCAGCCAGAGGTATGACTCCTGTGTGGATAATATCCGTGATCCATCCATCTTTGTGGTGTTCGATAAATTACAGGTCTATCCTGAGTACGTCTTCGAATACAAATAAGGAAAAGACGAGTTGTACTGAATCATGGAGAGAGCATACATCCTACCAGTTAAAAGTAATTCTTTCTAAATGAAAAGGTTTTGCGTGTATACACCTTTTGCAATATTTTATTGTTCAAATACACAAATTGAATTTCATGTAAATATGATCACTAACTGCATACCATCTAGTTTTCTCTGTGTAATGTGAATCATAGGCAGTTTATTTTTATTACTAAAAACTGGTTTTGTTTTCTACATACTTACCTGTAAAATCCATTTCTTGGCGTACATCACAGGATACAGAGCAGGCTATTCATGACTATGTGGGTTATATGCCAGCCACCTATAGGTGAATGGACACTGGCCAACCAAATAGGAAGTCCTCCCCCATATAACCCTTCCTACACAGGAAATACTCAGCTTTTGTAGCAAGCATTGCAAATCCAGAAGGGGAGGGACCTCTGTGTCCCCTGATGTACTCCAAGAAATTGATTTTACTGGTAAGTATGTAGAAAAAAAAATCAATTTTCTTTATCATACATCACGGGACACAGACCAGGCCATAATAATGACTGTGAGACGTCCCAAAGCAATAACCTTGAGGGGTGGATGACATCACAATAACCACCATCGTGTTCATAAAATACTGCGGCCAAAGGCAGAATCCTCCATGGCTGTGACATCCACCTGGTCAAACCATGTGAATGTATGAACCAAAGACCATGTAGAAGCCTTGCAAACCTGAGCAACTGACACCTAGTGGTGGATAGCCCAAGATGCCGCCATACTCCTGATAGAGTGTGCTTTCACCCCAAAGAGTGGAACCTTGCTCTTCAAACCATAGGCTTGAATGATTAACTGACAAATCCACTTAGAAATAGTTGATTTGGATGCCACCTGTCCTCTCATTGATCTTTCCAGCAAAATAAACAAGGAATCAGCCTTACTAATCTGTGCCATCATTCTCAAAAAGACCTTTATTGACCGAACCACATCCAGGGCATGTAAAGATCTTTCTTTTGCCGACTGAGGCCCAAAAAAGAATGAAGGCAGAACAATGTCCTGATTGAAATGAAAACTAGAGACCACCTTTGGCAAAAAAGGATGGATGAGGCAGTACTTATCTTGATGTAAAATCAAAAATAGTTCCCTATAAGAAAGAGCTGTCAACTCCGATGCCCTTCTTGCAGAGGTGGTTGCCACCAAAAACAGAACCTTTCGAGTTAGCAGAACTAACGGAATCTCCCTGCTTGGTTCAAATGGTGGTTTCTGTAAAACTGCCAAGACCAAGTTCAAGTCCCAAGGACACAGGGGCTGTCTGACAGGAGGAACAGTATGCATCACTCCCTGAAAAAAAGTGAGAAGCAATCCGTCTTTGGAAGAAAACAGGCTGACACCTGATCCTTAACAATACCAACAGCCAACTTCTTTTCTACTCCTGATTTGAGAAAAGACAAAATTCTCCCAATCAAATATTTCCGGGGGTGTCAATTTTCGACCCTCACACCAAGAAATATATGCCTTCAAGTTCTATAATAAATGTTCTCTGAAACCAGCTTCCTAGCATTCAACATTGTGTGGATAACCCCTCCCCCCCCCCATCAGATTTAGTGATGTTATAAAATAGGTGTGTGCAAAGGTTATTAAAGGCTGGTACCTTAGATGCTGGTAAGGACTCTTACAAGGCTTGGGAAAAGTGGAATGCCGCTGAGATATCTGTGACCATGTTTGTGTTAAGGCTGTGAGGTCCATGGGAAAGCTGACCATAGGAATAGGTGGGTGAATAGCTCTATGGGCTGCAGTTTTCTGTGGACAACCAGATTTCTTCTAAATATACTCCCCCAACACCAGACGACTTGAACGGACACTTATAGCACCCCAAATGATAACAGTGAGTGAAACTATTGTAGTTAACCTATGTCGTAGTGCCCAGAATTTAGAGTGTACCTTTGAGATGTGCACCAGAGTTTTCTTCCAATTGAGCTACCTGTTTTATCAGCAGTTTGTGTGAAAAAAAAACCAAATCTGTGGAGTACACTCTGTGCTGGTTAACACTGTGTGATTTCCATGCATTTCCTGTATGGTCCAGTTTCACAGTCCATTGGATCACAGAAAAAGTAGTGGACCATTGGATCACAGAAAAAGTAGTGGACCATTGGATCACAGAAAAAGTAGTGGACCATTGGATCACAGAAAAAGTAGTGGACCATTGGATCACAGAAAAAGTAGTGGACCATTGGATCACAGAAAAAGTAGTGGAAGCACTGACTTTTTCAGAAGGCTGCACCAAACCGCATGGTACTGCAGAACTCTGCAAGGGCAGCATGTTCACCCGTGGTGTGCGAAACACGCATGGGACATGTGCTCTGGTGTGAACTGGCCGTTACTATCTTTGCTCCAATTACATGTTTGAAGAGGTCTATTAATAAACGGAGTTTGCATGCTCTCCCTGTACTTGTGTGCATTTCCTCTGCGAAATCTGTCTTCCTTCCACACTCCAAAGACATGCTGGTAGGTTAGATTGACAGTTCTCTTTCTGATTAAATGTCTTGTTGGTATTGTGGGGTTAGCTCAAGTGGGGATCACCTTCCCTGGGAAAAATGGCAGGTCTTGTCTTAAAAGTCTAGCTTGTAGCCAGTTTTATTTAAAAGGTTGCACAGAAAATGAACAAAACAAAACAGAAAATAAATCCTTGCAATCAAGGCACTAACTAAACATTACAGATGCCTATCTTTCAGGTGAAGGGCTTCTCCCAGACACCAACAAAACAAACATTATGCAAGCCTTTTCCTTTGTCCTACAAAGCAATCTTTCATGTCCATATCTCAATCAGGTGTGGCTTCCTGAGTCCCAGATTAGAGCAACCACTTGCTCCAGTAAGGGCTCGTTCACACTTTACTTTTTTTCCAACTCTTGCCAAATGCCCCTATAGCGTTTGACAAGCTAAAACATGCGGCTGAACTGTGTTTTACTGCCCCCCTACTGCTCTCCATCATAATAAACTTTATTTTATATAGCGCCTTTGACCACTTGCCTGCCAGAGGATTTACCCCCCTTCCTGACCAGGTCATTTTGTGTGTAACTGACCATTACGTGGTCATGCAACGCTGCACCCAAATGAAATTTACGTCCTTTTTTTTCCCACAAATAGAGTTTGCTTTTGGTGGTATTTGATCACCTGTGCATTTTTTTGTGCTGTAAAAAAAAAAAGACCAGCAATTTTGAGAAAAAAAACAATATTTTTTACTTTTTGCTATTAAACATGTCCACTAAAAAATTTTTAAAAACTAAAATTTCATCATAAAATTAGGCCAAAATGCATTCTGCGACCTGTTTTTGCTAAAAAAAAATCCCAATACATGTAACTTAATTGGTTTATGTGAAAGTTATAGCATTTACAAATGGCGGTATATATACTGCAGTTTTTTTTACTAGTAATGGCGGCAATCAGCGACTTATAGCGGGACTCCAGCGGGAATTCTGACACTGGGGGGTAACTGACTTGGTGTCATTGACATCCCCAGTGACACCAATACAGTGATCAGTGCTAATAAAAAGCGCTGACACTGTACTGATGACACTGGGCAAGAAGGGGTTAACATCTGGTGCAATCAAAAGGTTAACTGTGTGCTGTTTTACTTCGGGCTGTGCGTCTGTGCTTCACTGTAAGCACACTGCTTTGCATGGCAAAGCCATGCAAAGCAGTGTGCAGGAGCTGACAGGGGAGAGAACTGTATTGTTTACATACAGTTCTCTCCCTCCGTTGGTAATGCTCCTCAATCACTGGGTGCCAGAGAGTAATCACCGGCCGGGACCCGGTGATTGACAGCCAAGGCCGCGTGCCCCCTACCCGAAAATGCAAAATCACGTGTATATATATATATATATATATACACGTGATTTTGGTCACCCCTGCCGCCCTGTAGCAGTATATCTGCATAGGGTGGAAGAAATGTGGCTGAAGGTAGCTTCTCAAAGCGTTTTACAAAGAAAACAAAAGAAACACACAGTATAAAATAAAGGAAAAAAGGGACCATATGAAAGCTCGCCTAAGGAAAAAATTTTTAGATTTGATTTGAAGTATTTGATTCTCCCTTAAGCTGCAGAGACAGTGGATGGGGTTGTTCACTAAACCGCAGCAAAACGTATACCCACTGTCATGCTCAGTGGGAAGTACTGCCTGCCAGACACTACCCATTCACTAGAACGGGGCCATGTAGATAGCGCCCAGCAAAGTTTTAAGGGTTTAAGGCAGTCAGTGAGGAGGTATCATAAGCCCTTCTTACCACTTGTCAAACACCCTCTGAAGAGCAGTCCGTGGTCTGCTGTGTTGCGCTCTTCAGAAGCCACCACAGACGACTTGAACGGACACTTATAGCACCCCAAATGATAACAGTGAGTGAAACTATTGTAGTTAACCTATGTCACAGTGCCCAGAATTTAGAGTGTACCTTTGAGATGTGCACCAGAGTTTTCTTCCAATTGAGCTACCTGTTTTATCAGCAGTTTGTGTGGAAAAAAAAAACAAATCTGTGGAGTACACTCTGTGCTGGTTAACACTGTGTGATTTCCATGCATTTCCTGTATGATCCAGTTTCACAGTGCATTGGATCACAGAAAAAGTAGTGGAAGCACTGACTTTTTCAGAAGGCTGCACCAAACCGCATGGTACTGCAGAACTCTGCAAGGGCAGCATGTTCACCCGTGGTGTGCGAAACACGCATGGGACATGTGCTCTGGTGTGAACTGGCCGTTACTATCTTTGCTCCAATTACATGTTTGAAGAGGTCTATTAATAAACGGAGTTTGCATGCTCTCCCTGTACTTGTGTGCATTTCCTCTGCGAAATCTGTCTTCCTTCCACACTCCAAAGACATGCTGGTAGGTTAGATTGACAGTTCTCTTTCTGATTAAATGTCTTGTTGGTATTGTGGGGGTTAGCTCAAGTGGGGATCACCTTCCCTGGGAAAAATGGCAGGTCTTGTCTTAAAAGTCTAGCTTGTAGCCAGTTTTATTTAAAAGGTTGCATAGAAAACGAACAAAACAATCCGAAAATAAATCCTTGCAATCAAGGCACTAACTAAACATTACCGATGCCTATCTTTCAGGTGAAGGGCTTCTCCCAGAAACCAACAAAACAAACATTATGCAAGCCTTTTCCTTTGTCCTACAAAGCAATCTTTCATGTCCATAGCTCAATCAGGTGTGGCTTCCTGAGTCCCAGATTAGAGCAACCACTTGCTCCAGTAAGGGCTCGTTCACACTTTTTTTCCAACTCTTGCCAAACGCCCCTATAGTAATGGCGGCAATCAGCGACTTATAGCGGGACTCCAGCGGGAATTCTGACACTGGGGGGTAACTGACTTAGTGTCATTGACATCCCCAGTGACACCAATACAGTGATCAGTGCTAATAAAAAGTGCTGACACTGTACTGATGACACTGGGCAGGAAGGGGTTAACATCTGGTGCAATCAAAGGGTTAACTGTGTGCTGTTTTACTTTGGGCTGTGTGTCTGTGCTTCACTGTAAGCATACTGCTTTGCATGGCAAAGCCATGCAAAGCAGTGTGCAGGAGCTGACAGGGGAGAGAACTGTATTGTTTACTTATGCTGGTAATGCTCCTCAATCACCGGGTGCCAGCGAGTAATCACCGGCCGGGACCCGGTGATTGACAGCCAAGGCCGCGTGCCCCCTACGTGTGTGTGTGTGTGATTTTGGTCACCCCTGCCGCCCTGTAGCAGTATATCTGCATAGGGTGGCAGAAGTGTGGTTGAAGGTAGCTTCTCAAAGCGTTTTACAAAGAAAACAAAAGAAACACACAGTATAAAATAAAGGAAAAAAGGGACCATATGAAAGCTCGCCTAAGGAAAAAAATTTTAGATTTGAAGTATTTGATTCTCCATTAAGCTGCAGAGACAGTGGATGGGGTTGTTCACTAAACTGCAGCAAAATGTATACCCACTGTCATGCTCAGTGGGAAGTACTGCCTGCCAGACACTACCCATTCACTAGAACGGGGCCATGTAGATAGCGCCCAGCAAAGTTTTAAGGCAGTCAGTGAGGAGGTATCATAATCCCTTCTTACCACTTGTCAAACACCCTCTGAAGAGCAGTCCATGGTCTGCTGTGGTGCGCTCTTCAGAAGCCACCACAAGTGTTAATGAACCATTATGGATTTCTAATACAAAGTATTTTAAAATGTCATATCTATAGACATACCAGCAAGATTTTTAATTAGGTTGGGAAGTGAGTAAAACAAAATAAAAGGACTACTACTTTTCTGCAATGTTAACATCAACATATTCTGGCACCATAGTCCCTGGGACCTATGTGATTGAGGACCAGCAGGTGCAATATATATGTTATAGAGGTGCCCAAAGTTGCATCAATTGAGTGATGTTGTAATGTTTATATTCTCAATATATGTAGTAACTGTACCACTTGAACCTAAAGTGTGTGTACTGACCAAGTCCCTATCATTAGTTTGTTATGAAGCACGCAGAGCTTTTCTCAGGGAAAAGGTGCAGATACTCCCTACTTCTGAGTCACTCCTTGTTCCCCCCCCCCGAACACCTTCCCTTGGTCACATCGACTGGATATGACTTAACTTCCGGTTATGTCATTTCTGGATGGATGTTGACAAGGCAAGATGGTGGCTGTGCTACTTCCTTCCTGTTTGGGTTTCTTGCAATTCGTTATGTTTCAGCTGGTGTTTATCAACAAAGAACACTATATAAATATGTAAGTGATGTCAGTGGCTCTTTGTCCCTAGAAGATGTCCCCTGTAAAGACAAAATTCGTAGAGAAGGGCCTTTTGGTTTTGTGCATTCCTTTGGGGCGGCACAGTGGCTTAGTGGTTAGCACGTCTGTCTTGTAGTAAATGGGTAATGGGTTCAATTCCTGACCATGGCACCTCCTGCATGGAGTTTGCATGTTCTCCCTGTGCTTGTGTGGGTTTCCTCCAGGTACTCTCATTTCCTTCCACACTCCAAAGACAAAGGTTACTTGGATCCTGTCTAAATTGGCTCTAGTATGTGTATGTATGCATGTGAGTTATGGACCTTAGATTGTACACCCCTTGAGGGTTAGGGACTAATGTGAATGTACAATATATATGTAAATGGACGGTGCTATATAAGTACATGAAATATATAAAATGTTTTATTTTTTTATTTTTGGCTGGCCGTACATGTTATAATTCTGCTCTAAACTGTTACATTTTGTTACTAATAAAACAACCTGATTCAGAATTAACACTGTTACTTTGCAAAAGGTTTCTAAATTGTTACTTTAGGCTGTTATCAGGGTGATTTTGGACCACACCCTTCTAACAACACAGATTTGGTTCACATTTATGCGTGCGGGAAATGTGCACAAAATCATGCGCTTTCCTGTCACATACAGAAACACGCTGCTCTTTAGCATATGCACAGGGTTGCTGTAAATCATTAATGGAATGCGCACGCACGCACACACAATCACACACCCTTCCCGCCACCTGTGTGTCAAACCAGATGGTCCAGCAGCCCCGTGCAGTTCAGTGTGGCGTTGGGAAATTCTTCCCAATGTTCCTCACAGCTAGGGAAACCCATAGAAATGAATGGGCTGATATACACACAAGGTGCATGCACAAATACTCACGCATAGAGTGCCTTGAAAAAGTAAAATCCCAATAAAATACATTTACGCCTTTGATTGCAACATGACAAAATGTGGAAAATTTCAAGGGGTACTTATTCAAGGCACTGTAGGTGTGAACCAATGCTTACCAATTTTGAAGGTTTTTATTGTCACATCTGAGAAAACAATAAAAAAGGCATAAACTGTTCTGACCTTTTGTGTTTTAAGGTGAGAAAATGTGCATATTTACATTTCATAATGGGCAGTCATTGGATACATCACAATCAAAGTTGACCGATAGGAATCATACAATCAGTTCAGATGCTAAAAGGTTAATCATCAAATGACTGGAATTTAAATAATTAAAGTAAATAATTTAAGCTGACAGCTATTAGTTTTGTTTTTGTTATCCGCTTTTTATCTAAAATTAGGATTTTTTTACCTTTTTCACAATTGCAAACGGAATTTCCATTTACACACAAGCAATTTTATCGTTATCTTCAGCTACGCCATGCGGTACAGGCCCATTCTTCTCTCCAATCTCACACTGACAGACTCGATCTTCTTTAAGGATGTAACTCAGGCTACCCATAAGTAGGGCTTGATTTCTCGTGTCTACTTCCAGTTGTTGTCCACGGTGCAGGATCCTGCTAGTCTCCAGAGTAGGGTGCAGTGGTCCCAGGATGTTGGAGAGCTCGCTGGAGATGTCTGGGATGCTGCCCTAGAATCTGTTCCGGTGATTTCTCTTTCTCCTTTTCATAAATTGTCTCAATTGTTTATTCTCCATCGGGCTTAAAGGACTCCTGTGCAATTGCACTGGTGGGGCGGGAGAGATTCGCCTTACTGCTCAAGGTGTAAGGCCCAGCAAGGTGATTTCATTCATATGCTATGGCGTTGCCCCAAGTTGCATAGATATTGGAGTGAGGTTCTCCAGTTTATTTCCCTAGTATTGCAATATACTGTTCCCTTGCAATGTTTGCTGGGAGCACTGGTCCAAGAACTGTTCCAACCTGGAGGGTATATCATGGTGTCTAGACTTTTATATCTGGCTAGGAAATTGATTGCACGGTATTGGTTATCGTCGGCTCTGCCAGCTAGTAGGCAATGGATAGATTATGTTAATTCATTACTCCCACGGGAAAAGCTCACATAGCAGCATCACAATGCTTATCATAAAGTTCCAACAGGTGTGGCAGGGTAGGCTAGATACGCTGGGGCTTGCCCCGCCTCAATTAATAGATTGGCTTTTGCAGGTGTGACATTCTAAATCAGGCATGAAACTCCACTTCTCCCTTTAGGGGAGATCATGTGTGTAATGGACCCCAGACACCCACGACTTGGTATCTCCATGAAGAAGCTGCTTCTCAGGCTCTGGAACACAAGGCCAGTGAATTTGGCTATTGCTACCCCAAGATCCAGACGACACCAGATTTGAAGTAAGCCAGAAGGTAGACAGTTTATTTCAACACAGATACAAGATATATACACTCAAGGGACAATCCCCCCTCCCTGCATAATGACAGAGGGCGGGGCAATCTACATTTAGTAACAAGAGACACACGAGTATTCAAACTTCACACCAGCAGATAGTCCCATCAGGAGGGAGGGCTGCTGGAGATGCTAATACACATAAACACATACATCCCATAATAGTTTGCTCCCAAGCCAGACACATAATAGAACAATGGGATGCAGCCACACAACACCAAACAATCCACAACCCCCACCCCACCTATCTCCTAGACATGTCTACACAATATTAGGACAGATCACCCTGTACCCCTAACAGGCACAGGGTGACTTACACATAATAGGGATATGGGGAGCGGAGACAGGGGTCTCCCCACCTCTCCAAAGTAAGCTGGGTTCCATGGGCCCCCCACCCAAAGTGACTCCATGTCACAATGTGTATCCACAGTTTTCTCTGATGAGGTGTCTCGAGTGAACCAGTTACTATTGTTGGGGTGTTTTGGGGGGGGGGGTTTTATTGATGGTTTGTTTTTTGGCTTTGTTCCCTTTCCCCCATTTTATTATACATCTGGACAGGGAGGAATAAAAGGTAAAAGTAAAAAGCTATGTATTGTCAAGATGGTCTTGGATCCTTGTGTTCCCAGTTTTGATTGGTCATTGCTTCTGTTATTATGCCTGTTACAGGATCTGCATCTCCACATTGTTCTGTCTATGTGTAATTGTACTGGTGCAGTAATATTGCTGAAGATTCTGTAAACCCTGTTCCATTTTTATTTTCACTGTTTTGACAATAAATGTTGTTTGAATTAAAAAAAAAAAAATTAGGATTTTTAGTCTGAAATTTTGAAGAAGATACAGATATGTTCATCATATCATAAGTGGCTTATGTAAAATGTAACTGTCAAAAATAAATCATATCAATTTCTGAAAACAAGGTATGTGAGGTATGGGTTTTAAAGATAAAATATTTGGGTTGAAGCTGAATTGACTATAATGTGACTGGCCTGGCATCAACAAATAAGACATACAGTACTGTATGATAGAAACTTCCCATTTAAAGTGTTACTAAACCCAGAACAGTAAAATCAGTCTGTATATGCAGTAAAGCATGCTTGTTATACTCACTGTCGAACCAAAGGGGTTAGTTCTCCACATTGAGTAAAAAGGATGTTTAATCCTGTCTTCTCTGATCCTAACCTTCTACTGTCCCTCATCCAGCTGCTGATAGATCAGAGCTTTGGGGGCAAGCTGCACATGCTCAGTTTGGTGTGTATTGCTAGAGTTTTTTTTTTGTTCTTGGGAGAGTGCATGTGATCAGCACAGGGCCAATCAGTGCTATCCAGAGGGTCAGGGGTCATGCAACCTCATAGGACAGTCAGAGAAGAAAACTCCTCCAACAAGCTTTAGCCAGTGCTTTGCTGGACTCTGTTAGAAGTCACAAGATTTCTCATCAGCAGTTAGAGCAAAGGTATTTAGCATTTAATATTTACTAAAATAATTGCATGTCCATGTACTGTGGGAGACCGGATATAGTGAATGCAGGGTCCTGGGATTAGTAACACTTTAATCATGCAGAGAGGGGAGCACTCTGTTTAAAACTTTATAACTTTGTGATGATTGGTAAGGTTATGCTGTTTAAGAGGCTGTGTCAGAAAGCTTTTGTGCACCTTGCATTCTCTTACAAATCTATTGGAATGCAAAACCCCCTTGTAGCAGGTAAAGTGTAGGTCAGAAGGATATCAACTGCAGGCCAAGTTCATGGATCAATACATTCTAGATGATCTCAAAATGCTGTATTCGGAAGATAAGGGGTGCAGTGTCATGGTAAAAGAGTGTTTCACAGCAAAGAGCCTCCAGTTTAATGTGTATCTGTGCAAGGTGAAGGGCTCACTTCTAAACACAGGGTATTGACTTAATGCTGATTCTTGCATGACCGTGGACCCATCTGATCCTGGACATTAAAGAGTGTGTTCACGGAAGAGTCCCCCATGTGTAGGGTGAGTTGGCCCCACCCACAAGTTGTCTTAAAGGGGATTTCCCTCAAGTTGGTGAGGCTTCCTCTAACTTAGTGGGCCACTAGGTCTTTTTCTGAAGTTCTTCTTATCTGATTAAGAAACAATAAAGGTGTGGTTCTTACATTCTACTTCTATACAATAATGCTAGAAAAACCATTCTCTATTACATAAATACACTACATAAAATTTAGATAAAGTCCCACACCAAACAATGTGTGAACAAATTCTTGCAGTGCTCAATAATATTTATTTTTCCTATTTTCTGATAGTGCTCCACCACAGATCCTCGAGCACATGGCTAGGCCTAAGGCTTCAGGCCTACTCCAACACAGCTGTTCCTCACACACCCAGAACAGACCAAGGTCTAGGTGGGAGGACATGAATCGCTTAACCTCCAACAAATATATACTCTTTCCCAGCATGCATCAGTGGCCAGAGGAAACACCTACTGATTGGTTGATAGAAGTCTACATATTCATAATCCATCTTTACTGTAGCTTGTTATACTAATGCCACAGGTAAAACTCCAATGGCCAAAAGACTACAAATTAGCCAGGCTAACTACAACTCGGCACAGATAAATTTACTGGTAGCCCCTGTTTAAGATGGGAAGCTACACAGATTATATTTTTTTAAATCAAATTTCATCTGCTTCCATGCATTCTGTTCAAACATGAAAAACCACCTAGCCACTCAAAAATGTATTTGCTCAAAATTAGATTTGATAGGAGCAATATTTTGGATTACAAAAATAAAGCATACTGCTCATCCTTAGTGACTAATATAGAAAGTGAAGGTAAATCTCCTTGATGCGGACAAACACAGCAATAAACACAGATATTCCCTGTTCTTTCCAACACTATAAAACATGTTTTGTGCATAAAACTCATTTAAAGTTAACTCAAAGTTAAAGGATAAGTTTACCTTTCATAACATGTTATACTCACATTCAGGTGTAACACGTAACAAGGTATGATCAGACTGGATCCTCTCCTCCCCACTGTCGCAATCTTTAACTACCTCCCGCCCGCCATATAGTCAAATGACGGGCGCAAGGTGGTTCTCTCATTCTGGGAGGATGTCATATGACGTCCTCCCATTCTCACCGCGCATGCGTGGCTCAGGGAGTGCGCAGCGCGGCGATCGGAGGTGCGCTGTGTCTCTCGGACACATTGGATCACCGATCCACGGAAAAAGCCGAAGATGTCAGCTTGGTCATGTGATCAGCTGTGTCCAATCACAGCTGATCACATGTAAACAGGGTAATGCCGGTTATTGGCATTTCTCTCCTCACAAGCTGTCACGCTGACAGCTCGAGAGGAGAGCCGGTAATCGGCATTCCGCGGAGGGGACATGTACACTGATCATCAGGGCACTGATTATCAGTGGGCCCTGATGATCAGTGTGGCCCTAGAAGTGCCACCTGTCAGTGTCCATCAGTGCCAGCTGTCAGTGCTGAACAGTGCCACGTGCCAGTGCCCATCAGTGCCTACCAGTGCACATCAATGCCACATATCAGTGCCCATCTGAGCTGCCTTTCAGTGTCACCCATCAGTGCCAATCAGAGCCACTTATCAGTTCTGCCAATCAGTGTGCATCAGTGCCTATCAGTGCCATATATCAGTGCTGCCTTTCAGTGTCCATCAGTGATGCCTGTCAATGCCCATCAGTGCCACCTATCAGTGTCCATCAGTGCAGCCTATCAGTGCCCATCACTGCAGCCTCATTAGCGCACATCAGTGAAGGAGAAAAATCACTTATTTACAAAAATTTTATAACAAAAACTAAGAAAAAAAGTTTTTTTTTTCAAAATTATCAGTGGTGTTTGGTTTGTTTAAGAAAAAATAAAAAACCCAGAGGAGATTAAATACCACCACAATAAACCTCTGTCGCAAAAAAAAGATAAAAATTTCATATGGGTACAGTGTTGCATGACTGCGCAATTGTCACTCAAAGTGTGACAGTGCTGAGAGCTGGAAATTGGCCTGGGCAGGAAGGGGGTATAAGTGCCCTGTAGGCTAGTGGTTAAAAAGCGCCACACATTCACAGTATTGTGCGATTGGGAAAACTACAAGCTCCAGTAGCCTTTGCAGCTGTTGGCTTGTAGTCTTCAATGAACTACCACGGCGCTTCAAAGCACTGTGGTAGTTCATTAAGCCTCCCTGTCAGTAAGTATTTGCTTGCCCATACAGAATGTATGAGCAAGCAGATATATTGATAGATCAGGGGGAGACTTGCATGGCACCAGCAATGCATTTATTTTTTGTTAAAAGGTGAATGTGACGGAAGCGTAGGCAGGACAGAACGCACAAAGAAGATAGTAAACACACAAAGCTTTATTGAAGTATGAAAGGCACTCAATCAGGACAGTTCATGGCACTCCGCAACATACGGCTTGTAGGGACACTCACGGTAAGCGGGCTCACAGGGGCTCAGTGGGACTTTGGCTGGGGGTCTGACCTCAGCACCGCTCCCACACAGTTCTCTAGGGACAACAGCAGGCTCACTGGGCTCAGCGGGACCTTGGCTGTGGGGCCTGACCTCAGAGCAGCTCCCAGCTTTCTAGGGAGAACAACATGCTCACGGGGACTCAGCAGGGCCTGACCTCAGCACAGCTCCCACACAGCTTTCTAGGGACAACAACATGCTCACGGGGACTCAGCGGGGCCTGACCTCAGCACAGCTCCCACACAGCTTTCTAGGGACAACATCAGCCTCACGGGGACTCAGTGGGACCTTGGCTGTGGGGCCTGACCTCAGCACAGCTCCCACACAGCTTTCTAGGGACAACATCAGCCTCATGGGGATTCAGCGGGACCTTGGCTTTGGGGCCTGGCCTCAGCACAGCTCCCACACAGTGTTCTAGCGACAACATCAGCCTCATGGGTACTCAGCGGACCTTGGCTGTGGGGCCTGGCCTCAGCACAGCTCCCATACAGCTTTCTAGGGACAACATCAGCCTCACGGGGACTCAGCGGGTAGCGATGGCTCAAGCACTCAGGGGGGCAGTCCAGGTAGCTATACTCCGGGCATGCCATGGGGCAGTTCAAACAAGGGTAGTCTGAGCACACAATAGGGGCAGTTCATGACAAGGGTGATCTGAGTGCACAACAGGGGCAGTTCATGACAAGGGTGGTCTGAGCGCACAATAGGGGCTGTTCATGACAAGGGTGGTCTGAGCGCACAATAGGGGCAGTTCATGACAAGGGTGGTCTGGGCACACAATAGGGGCAGTCCAGGGCACTCCGCATGGTTCTGACCTTTTGGGGGGGGGGGTCTCCTGCAGAGTAATCAGCGGCCCAGCGGCATGCAAGTCCAGCAGCGGCGGACAGCACAAGCAGAAGAAAGCGGCCGTTAAGCCACGCAGGACGCGGCACGCCCCCTTGACTCGGCCTTGGCGCGGCCTTTGTCACTGGTGGACGCAGAGCGCGAGAAGCCATGCCCACGCTGCGCCCACCGGGGGGTGCGCGCGGAGACCTCCCAGCGAGGATGAGAGGATGCGGCGAGGGGGAAGCGAACAGCGGGCACACATGACAGTGAACTTATCCTTTAACTCATGTAATGACTTTTTTCCTTTCACTTTCCTTAGCACACCTGATAAACAGGGTGTGTTATACTTTCTCAGCCTCATTAAAGTGAGTTCGGGACACACTTCAAACTTCCTTATTCTAGAACTTGCTTGACTAGAAGACTTCTGAAGAGTCGAAGACAACAGGGGTCGAACAGTTGTAAGTAAACTGCATGGTAAATCTGGGATAATTAGCATCAGGAATATTGCAGATTGTGCTCAGGGCATGCTATGTCATATCTGATACAGCAATTTCATAAAGGATACTGAATAAAGAATATGAAAAGTTGAAGGTACCTTTCTGGCACGAGAGCAAAATGCAAAACTGACTATCCTGAATGGAGTCCTGCTTAGCTCCCCAAGACATTTAGTGGTGTAGACAGTGGAGGAATTCCTAGAATAATGAGAAAGGGAGTCGGCAAATCTTAGATAAGAGGAGTAGAAAGTTTGGAATGCCAATTTAGTTGGCGGTAATAGACCTGAACATCCAAATTTGCCAAACTGAGGGAAGTTATAAGGGTAGTATACAGGTGTCACTGCTCTCTCCTTAAAGTGATTCATAGTGGTGATGGGTTTTATAAGACAAGAAGATTGTGAATGGTGGTAATATGGTAAAAAAAAATTAATTTTTTTTCATCACAAAGGGATGCTTCAACTGAAATATTTGCTGTCTCCTTGTACCAGTGTTTTTTGGCATGGATAGACAAATCACTGGGTAGAGCTGGGCATTACCTAGCTGTCTTGGTCCTTTTTGGCATTAGTCACAAAAGGCATGGGATTTAGAGGATCTTTTTGTATCAGATTAGAAACCTAGGCAGCAGTGCCAAGGGTTGTATTATCTGGAACACTGCCTCTGTTGTGTTCAACAACAGAAAAAAAAGACAGCAAGAACTTACAGAGATAAATACGAGAGTAAAGTTTTGATGCAAGGGAGCAGTGTTTGGGTTCGGAGAAAATTGCACTGACTTTTCACAGCCTAAAATCCACATAATAAAGGCAGTTCACCTGAATAGTAAAGGTGTCTTGTGCTAGGCAAGAAATTTGAATAAACTAATTTTAATTTATAGAGAACTTAAATCAATTATTGAAACAGCCTAGCAATTTGTTTGATTGCACATTTTATTGGCATTGTAGAGAGTTTTATTACATTCTGTGTAGAAATGATGAAATAAAATGGTGAACATCACTATGAGTTGTCAAGCATTAAGTTACATGCTCCCCATTGTAGGATATACCGCATATTTTTTCTGCTCACAGTAACTGCATGGAGCAGCGAAAGCAAGGTGAGCATGCGTTGCTGAGGTTTAATCTCCAGTTGAGTAAATGGTTCTTCAGTGTTCGAGCTGAGAAAAAACAGAATAGTCCTCTACAGAAACTGTTTCTGATAGCAAAGGAAGATTTCAAAAATGGGTGTAAATGAAAGAGGTCGGTGGGCGTGGGG
Organism: Staurois parvus; assembly: GCF_062004578.1. Lineage (NCBI taxonomy): Eukaryota > Metazoa > Chordata > Amphibia > Anura > Ranidae > Staurois > Staurois parvus. Next base: position 88,955 of record NW_028318248.1, on the reverse strand, counting down.
ATAAAAAGATAGACCATTTGATTATCTTTAGATGCCAGGAATGTTTTTCCTCCCTGTTGAAGCAAAATCACACCCAGCTTAAAGCGATATGAAAACCAAAAGTTTAATATGTTGCAGCTTATCAGTCAATAGATGTGGTGGCTGCATTAGTTTTCTTTAAGCTTTTTCCCTCTGTTCTCACCTGGTGATCTAGCCAGTAATACACCTCCTCTTTAGGGTGCTCCCACTCTGAACGAAGGAGCAACAGACACACCTTTGGACAGCAGCATTGTTATTCTGGGAAGGGGGGGAGGGGGTTAGATGTACTAGCAAATTTAGATAAGCAAATAAATTGAAGCCAAACTCAAGCTAATACGTTATAGGCAGTTACAGCAAACGTTTTTTTTTCCTTTTGGTATAAAGGTTTTGCATGACAAAATAAATAAAAGCTGATCATTGTAAGCATCCCTGTCAGTGGCAAATGGTTTGGATCATCCCTGTAACTGCAATATCTGCAAGAGAGCTTGTTCTTTTGAAAAACAACAGACTTACTCACCGGAAGTGAAAATAAGGGAAAGAAAGTCTAAAAAAGAAACTAATGCAGCCATCACATCTAAGAAATGGAAAGCTGCAGTATAATAAATGTTTTCTTTTGGATTTAATACCGCTTTAATGAACTGGGTTTATTTAATTCAGCTTCAATTGGGACCTGTGAGGATTTTATGTTGAATGAAGGGACGTGTATATATTTAACCTATTTACCCACCTGACTCACTCAATCAACAGTTTTTAAACTTAGACATAGAGAGAAACCGAGAGAGAGAAAAAGAGAAAGTAAAAATAAGAATTTCATACCATTTGCTGACTTTCCTTGTTTCCTAAAAGCAATGTTGCAGTTATAGGAGGAGTGACAAAACACCACAAGAAGGATCAAGACCTCATCACTAAAGCATCGTCCAGCACTCTAAAAGAGAATCATGTTCAATCTCTCCAATGGTTTACCTGCTTCTGAGAGGAAACAAGAAATATTTCACACTGGGCAAGGGCCATCAGTACAATTACTTAAACAATGCTTTGAGTCCAGAAAACCACAGGTTACACCCTTGGGTGTCCAACAGACTTTTCCACCAAAGTCTTTAACAGCTCCACAAAGAGGTTTATCAATATCCCAACCCTCTGATGTTTCACCAAAACCTTCAACAGTTCTACAAAGATATTTATCAATACTCCCACCTTCTGATGCTTCATCAAAACCTTTATTTCGTTCATCATCAAGACCTTTATCAATAGCGTTGTACCCTGATGTTTCACTAAAACCGTCAACAGCTCCAACAAGACCTTTATCAGTAGCCTTGTACCCTGAAACAAAAGGTATAAACATTTCACATGGTTATTGTGTTGAGTCAGGGCTTGATACAATACAGCAATTTCCGTGGGTACTAAAGAACTCCAGCAACCCTGAGGCTCCACAACCTAAACCAACCATACATTATCCCATAGTTTCACCTTTGATGGGTAAGTTGATAAGATTTGTAATCCTGTATAACATATGAGTACTCAAAAATGACAGAAGATCACAAAGTGGAAACATATGTTGACATATACAATTTTAAATATCAGCCTATTTAGTAGGATTGCCTCCTTAGGTCCTGATAAGGCTGCATAAACTAATTTTCCCCATTGGAAATGAGCAAAATAAGGCAACGGTGAATTTGGCATTAATAGGACTTATGGTGAGGAAGCTAGGCCTAGACTATAATGCAATAACTGCAAGGTAACTGCCAATGTTGTGTACTAGTGGGAATAATTTCTGAAACAAGGAAATGGTTGCAAAACACTGATTTCCTGAGAGTACTGAGTGGGGAAGTGTCCAGCAAGGGGTTTATTATCAAGGATATAAAAGTAGCTATCTCTCAGATGTTCAGGGGCACAGTTCTGAGCAGGATTGTTGCAGAAAGTTTGTAGATGATAGGGGGACAGAAAGTTTATGAATGATAAGGGGTGCCTTTAAGAGGGATGGTGCAGTATGACTTTGCAATGGTTTTTATCAAGAGCCAGTCAATATGTCACAAAGGGTTAATGTCTACTCACCGACTCCAGGATATTTGTAGTAGAAGATCTCCTTTGGTGGAGTTCAATTCCCAACAAAAGCTGTCACCCTCTGACAGTGCTTAAATAAGCCAAGGGGCAGAGCCACCCTCGGACATCACAGGGTGACACCGCCCCATGTGGTGTCATTGACCCAGAATGCCACGGGGGTTACCCAGAGACGTCACACCGATGCTGAGCACCCTTGCCCAAAAGCACCCTCCCCATGTTGACGGCATGCAGCCTGGTATGGTTCAGGAGGGGGGGGGGGCACTTTCTCCCCATGCTGTTTTTTTTTTTTAAATGTTTTTAATTGATGACTCATCGGTTATTAAGGGTATTAAGGATACGGCGGCTGCCAGCTCCTTAAAGCGAAGCTCCACCTAAAAGGGGAAGTTCCTCTTTAAGGACTGCTCCCCCGCTCCCCATTAAGGATTGGCACCTTTGGGGAGCAGGTAGGTGTCCTCCCTCCCTGTAGTCTTTTGGGACACGTGACAGGTCCCAGAAGACTACAGGGCCATTCATGATGCGCAGCGCTACTCGCACATGCGCAGTGGGTACCCGGCTGTGAAGCCGCAAGCTGTCACAGCCGGGTGCCCACACTGAACATGCCGGCCTCCTGGAATACAGGACGGCCGGTGAAATGAGCTGCGGGGGACACACCACGGGACCAAGGGACAGGTAAGTGGCTGTTTTTTAAAAGTCAGCAGCTACAGTTTTTGTAGCTGCTGAATTTTATTTGATAGGTCAAGTGGAACTCCGCTTTAACAACCATGTTGTTTATTAATTGTTAAGGATGTGGGCGGCTGCCCGCTCCTTAACAATCAGCAAAAAATGTCACACAAACACAACATGCAAAATGCATCAAAAAATGCAATACTATAATTTTTGGTGCATTTTAAAAAAAAGACACCAAAAATGCACCTCTCCATTGAAATAAATGAACAATGGGTAAAAATTGCATTAAAAAAATGCAACGCTCCTTTGGGAACGGTTTTGTCCAGTCATTTGTCCAGGGGGAAAACACAGTCCAAACGCATCAAAAACGCAAACTTTACCATAGTTCCCTGTCTTCTCATAGGGTTCATGTACATAGCAAAATAGGATAGAATAGAACAGAATTTAATAGATTAGGATAAAATAGAATATAATACAACAGAATATAATAGATTAAATGGAAATAGTATAGAAAGGGACAGAATAGAAAAAAAAAAAATATAATACATTAGAATATAATGAAATAGAATATAATGGAATAGAATAGAATGGAAGAAATATAGCCGTCTTCTGAAATTCAAATCGTTTCGAAAATAACTACTGAATCCGTATATACGAAAAGGATCCGAATATACCAAACAAATTTGAAAAATGAATCATTCTAACATAATAAATATGAACAAAAGAGATGATTAACTTAAAGTGTTACTAAACCCAGGACCCTGCATTCTCTATATATGGTCTTCCACAATACACAGAACATAGAAATGTAAATTATGTACTAAAGATAAACTGCCAAATACCTTTTCTCATCAGCAGTATATAGCAGTCTTGTGACTTCTATCAGTGTTCGGTTGAGCACTGGTTAATCTAGGAGTTTTCATTCTCCTCTGTCCTATGAAGCTGCATGACCCCTGACCCTCTGTACAAAACAACACTGATTGGCCCTGTCCTGATCACATACACCCCCCCCCTCCAAAAAACAAAAAACAAAAAAAAAAACCACACCAATAAAACTTTCTAGCAATACACACCAAACAGAGCATGTGCAGGTTTGCTCTGCTCTGTACTAGTGCAGATGGATTGAGGAAAGCGAAAGGAGGAGGATCAGAGTAGATAGGATCAAACTGTTTTTACACAATGCAGAGGATTAACCCCTTAGGTTCCACAGTGAGTATAACTAGCATGCTTTACTGCATATACAGACTGATTCTACTGTTGTGGGTTGAGCAACACTTTAACAAACGAATCTGAAACAAAACAAATTTTACCATCGTGCACATCTCTACAATTCATTTTAAAATGTAATATCCTGAAGATGGGCAGTGTATATAAATATGTACAAACATGAAAACAATGCAGAAAAGATTTAAAATAATAAAATAAATAAATAAAAAAACAGAAATAAACCGTTTTTTTTTTTTATTTACCCTGCTGGTGAGAGCACAGCAAGAAAAATTCAGCAATCTATCTTGTTCAGAACAGGCTCCATACGAATCACAGTGTCTGTATTTCATGATCAGCAATTTATCATTTATGGATGGGGGCTTGACTCTGACATCTTGGCCAATCAACTTCAAGGGCAGCACCTCACGTGCTAGGCAGAGAAGTTCTTTCCGAAATGGCCATGGGTTATATGGACCCATTGGTTCTGAAGACTGGGTCAGAGATAGGATTTCTGACACCAGCACAACAGTCTGATCACAGCAAGTTCTATCACAGCATGGCTGTCTTGGGCAGGCTCCTTCTAACGGATTATGGGTAGCTGAGCCACACAATTGTATACGTTCACCTAGTCCAAAATGTGCATTATCAGAGAGAATTAGTTTAGACTTTCTGCGACTCATATTATGGATTTTATTAGAGATAAAATATATTCCCTCTGAACTTTAAAAGACTGTCACAGTGGTGTGCTTTCCATCCGAGATAACACAGCCCCCTGTGTATTCTACACATGAAAGTGCTGATGAGATGACAATTATCCTGTTATCTGTACACAAACCTGTGATGGGGATCATCTGCAACTGGGTGGGTTCCTTCGTTCCCAGGCCCAAGAGCTTTCGATTTGGATTCTAAATTATAACTAAAGTATTGGGAGTAGGGTTGCCACCTCATCCCTTTAAAACCAAACACATATTAGTTACACAGGTTCTGTGGCTGATTAAGGTGGTAATTAAATTACATTAGTTCTTTATCTGTATTAAATTAGCCCCAGAACCTGTGTAATTAGTAAATGTGTTCAGTTTTAAAGGGATGAGGTGGCAACCCTAATTGGGACACCCCTCCAAATCATTTGATGCAATCCCCTCCATGGCCACAGGTGTATAAAATCAAGCACCTAGGCATGCAGACTGCTTCTACAAACATTTTTGAAAGAATGGGTCGCTCTCAGGAGCTCAGTGAATACAAGCGTGGTACCATGATAGGTTGCAACCTGTGCAATAAGTCATCCGTGACATTTCCTTGTTACTAAATATTCCACGGTCAACTGTTAGTGGTATTATAACAAAGTGGAAGCAACTGGGAACAACAGCAACTCAGCCACAAAGTGGTAGTCCACGTAAAATGACAGAGCGGGGTCAGGGCATGCTGAAGCACACAGTGCGCAGAAGTTGCCAACTGTCTGCAGAGTCAATAGCTAAAGACCTCCAAACTTCATGTGGCCTTCAGATTAGCCCAACAACAGTGCATAGAGAGGTTCATGGAATGGGTTTCCATGGCCGAGCAGCTGCATCCAAGCCTTACATCACCAAGTGCAATGCAAAGCGTTGGATGCAGTGGTGTAAAGCACGCCGCCACTGGACTCTAAAGCAGCGGTCTCCAAATGTTCTAAACAAAGTGCTTTATAGGGATAAATGTGATCCTTACTATCTCCTACTTCATAACAGTACATCTTAATGAAATAACAGTAATAAAAGTGTACAATTAAGTATAGGAGTGTCTTAGAGTAAGGTCCATTACACTAGTAGTGGCTATTATTATGCGTAATATATATATATATATATATATATATATATATATTACACACACATATACAGTCAGGTCCATAAATATTGGGACATCAACACAATTCTAACATTTCTGGCTCTATACACCACCACAATGGATTTGAAATGAAACAAACAAGATGTGCTTTAACTGCAGACTGTCAGCTTTAATTTGAGGGTATTTACATCCAAATCAGGTGAACGGTGTAGGAATTACAACAGTTTGCATATGTGCCTCCCACTTGTTAAGGGACCAAAAGTAATGGGACAATTGGCTTCTCAGCTGTTCCATGGCCAGGTGTGTGTTATTCCCTCATTATCCCAATTACAATGAGCAGATAAAAGGTCCAGAGTTCATTTCAAGTGGGCTATTTGCATTTGGAATCTGTTGCTGTCAACTCTCAAGATGAGATCCAAAGAGCTGTCACTCTCAGTGAAGCAAGCCATCATTAGGCTGAAAAAACAAAACAAACCCATCAGAGAGATAGCAAAAACATTAGGCGTGGCCAAAACAACTGTTTGGAACATTCTTAAAAAGAAGGAACGCACCGGTGAGCTCAGCAACACCAAAAGACCCGGAAGACCACGGAAAACAACTGTGGTGGATGACCAAAGAATTCTTTCCCTGGTGAAGAAATGAGATTAATGTCAGTGAGAGAAATAGTGCTCTATCATTGGTGTAAGTGAGAGGAATAGTGCCCCATCATTGGTGTCAGTGAGAGGAATAGTGCCCCATCATTGGTGTCAGTGGGAGGAATAATACCCCATTATTGGTGTCAGTGGGAAGAATAATGCCTCTTCACTGGTGTCAGTAAGAAGAATAGTGCCTCATCATTGTTGTCAGTGGGAGGAATAGTGCCCCATCTCTGGTGTCAGTGGGAGGAATAGTGCCTCATCATTGGTGTCACTGGGAGGAATAGTGCCCCATCATTAATGTCAGTGGGAAGAATAGTGCCCCATCATTGGTGTCAGTGGGAAGAATAACGCCCCATCATTGTCATCAGTTGGAGGAATAGTGCCCCATCATTGGTGTCAGTGGGAAGCATAATGCCCCATCATTGTTGTCAGTTGGAGGAATAGTGTCTCATCATTGGTGTCAGTGAGGGGAATGGTGCCCAATCATTGGTAGCAGTGGGAAGATTAGTGCCCCATTGTTGAAATTGGTGGCAGAAGTTATGCCCTGTTAGTGTCAGTGGGCAAACTAGTGTCTTGTATCAGTGGGAAGAGTAGTGCCCCAAGGGCCAGTTAGAGGCAAGCAAAGGGCCACATCAGGCCCCCGGGCCACAGTTTGGAGACCACTGCTCTAGAACTTCTCTGTCTGGCAATCCGATGGACATGTCTGAGATTGGTGGTTTCCAGGAGAACAGTATTTTCCTGACTGCATTATGCCAAGTGTAAAGTTTGGTGGAGGGGGGATTATGGTGTGGGTTGCTTTTCAGTGGTTGGGCTTGGCCCCTTAGTTCCAGTGAAGGAAACTCTTAAGGTGTCAGCATACCAAGACATTTTGGACAATTTTATGCTCCCAACTTTGTGGGAACAGTTTGTGTATGGCCCCTTCCTGTTCCAACAAAGGTCCATAAAGACATGGATGAGCGAGTTTGGGGTGGAGGAACTTGACTAGCCTGCACAGAGTCCTGACCTCAACCCGATAGAACACCTTTGGGATGAATTAGAGCGGAGTCTGCAAGCCAGGCCTTCTCATCCGACATCAGTCCCTGACCTCACAAATGTGCATCTGGAAGAATGGTCAAACATTCCCAAAGACACACTCCTAAACCTTGTGGACAGCCTTCCCAGAAGAGTTGAAGCGGTTATAGCTGCAAAGGGTGGGCCAACTCAATATTGAACCCTACGGCTTAAGACTGGGATGCCATTAAAGTTCATATGTGTGTAAGGCAGGCCTCCAAATACTTTTGGCAATATAGTGTATTTGTCTGCCTCTCTGACTGCTGAATTAGTGCTCTTATACACAGGGTGGGCTCTGCCTGCAATCTGCTTTCTCAGGAGGGGATCGGTCTGCTGATTCCTGCTTAGCAGGCGAATGACAGGTCCGTGTCCTCTGCACTTATGCAAGCGGACATGGACAGACACAGCCTGCTCTCCTCTATGGACAGTCGGATGTAAACAGACCACCTGTCTGCTTACACCCTATTGCCATCCGATCCACTGGATGGAGAGGGGAATGTCTGTTTTTAGCGGATTAGATTGGTTATAGGCAGGGGCGGACTGACCATTTGGAAACTCGGGCACTGCCCGAGGTCAGTAGGGGGCCCCATGAGATGCCCCTGGTACCTTTTTCATAGGCTTTTTTGAGTTTGGGCACGGACACAGGGGCCCCATGATCCCCTATTGCCCGGGGGCCCCATGAGTTGTCAGTCCACCCCTGGTTGTAGGCAGGTGTATATGGACACATGTCCACTTACACCTGCTGCTCCATAGAGGAGAATGGAGGTTCTGATCGGGTCCGCCTGAAAACACAGACATGATTGGAATTAAGAAATCACTGTGTCTGTAATATTGAACGTCGAATCAAAAGAATGTCTGTAATATCAAACTACTTTTACATGTAGTGTCAAATGTCAACTATAGATTGTATCACCCCATGTCTATGTTTAGGTTAAACGTGCACTCTCTGCTCCTCCCCACTAGTGTCAGCAAAAGCAGCCATAGAAGGAACAAATCTCAGCCAGTTCATCAGGGACCGGACAGAATTCGATCCATCTATGGGCAGACTGATTGTACCCAAGTTTATCCATCGATCGACTTGGGTACAAGCAGACTGCCAGATTTTTATCTCTAATGGAGGAATCAAACGATTTTCTTTCCTGCAACTAAAATCACATAATCTGTGGCTTGCCTAAGTCCCCCTTTTTCTGCTTTATAATTCTCCTTCCCAGTTTCTCTTTTTTTCAGTGTCTCTTCTGCACCTTCTTTGCTAATTTCCCCATATTCTCTATGCACCCCTTACCAGCATAGGCAATTTTTCGATAAAAGCAAACTAACCCTTCAAATATATTGTGGAAATATGTTCACTGCTCTGTGGCTGGAGGTCAGAAGACTCAGATTCTTCTCTTTTTTTTTAGTGAAATACTGTATCTTGTTGGCTATCAACGTTCTTCATTCAAACAGAACAGTGAGGCAGCAAAAGTCAGTAAAAGTGACATAATATTGTAAAACAATCATTTATATAATTTGTCTTCCTTTTTCCTTAATTTTAGTGTCACCATGGAAAACCCCTGAAATTTGTCTCTCTCATCTCTGGAAGCACTGTGAGTTAGAAGGTAAATGACAATGTATTGCTGCAAAAGTCTTATTTCTCAACCTGGTACATTATGTGAAATACATTGCATGGCAAAAGTTTGTGGAGCCTGACTATCACACCCGTATGAGCTTGTTGCAGGGGCGGACAGACCATTTGGAAACTTGGGCACTGCCCGAGGGCCCGGGGTCACTAGGGGGGCCCATGAGATTCCCCTGGTACCTTTTTCATAGGCTTTTTTGAGTTTGGGCAAGGACACAGGGGCCCCATGATCCCCTGTTGCCCAGGGGACCCATGAGTTGTCAGTCCGCCCCTGGCTTTTTGATGGGAGTTCAGGAATGAGGGAGGTGGGTGGTGTGCAAGGTATCACTGTCCATCATAAGTCCTTGGAAATCAGCCACAATGCTTGCAGATTATTGATATATCCCCAAATTCACAAGTAACAAATGTATACACCACATGCACACTAATATTCCATCGCTGTCACCAGATGTTACGGATCATGCTCACAGCAACTTGCTAACTAAAGCAAGATCCTTGTTTGGTGGTGGAGGAATCAGTAGAGAGCTTGTCTTGGGAAGGTAAAACAGGGCTGTGAAACAGTTATCACAGCCTGCAATACTTGCCTTGTTTACTTTTCATTCTGTATCTCCCTCTGTTCTCCCCTCATGTTTAGTGCTACCTAGTTCTGTCCTAACTAGACCGTCCCTGTTTCTTTCAGTCAGTGTTAGTTCTTTGCAGAGGCAGGGCTTAGGAAGGTAATTGTCTTCTTACACTTCAAAAGACTGAAGTAAAATTATGTTGGATTCAACTTTTGTGCCCTATTAAAGAGTTAAGCTGTCTGTGGATAGTGCCACATCAGCAGGTAACCATACTCTCTGGACTTTATGAAGGTATGTCAATGCATAAAGTGCCATTTGAAACAGAATATACCATTTTGCATCCAGCTGCAGCTGATATTGTGTATTATCAGAAGGAATAACTCATCTCCCTAGGATTAAAATTTTGTATTTTGTATGAGCTGTAATATATTCCTTCTGATCTATAAGACCCCTTTCACACAGGCGTTCTGTCTGTCTATTTTCATCTGTCTGTTGACAGATGAAAAACCGACAGCAATGCATTCCTATGGGCAAACTAGACATGTACGGTTCGTTTCATTTAGAATTGAAATTCGGACTAATTTTTAAATTTTTCGGATATATTCAAATTTCCGAACACAACAGTAATGAATTTCAACGAATTCAAATGAAATAGTAACAAAATGAGTTTGAATTTATTCAATAATAGCTGGTTGCGTCTGTAACAACCATGCCTCATCTGCTGTCAGAGGGATCCCCTGCTAGCTCCCGCTGCTGTGTCTCATGAGGAGAGAAAGACCTGAGGCTCCCATGCATGGTACTGAATCAGGATCAGGAAAGTATTAAGGGGGGGCTGTGGGCGGAGCAGTACACAGAAGGTTTCTTACCTTCATTCAAGGAATGCACAAAGGTGAAAAACCTTCAGTCTTTACAACTATTGAATCAAGAACATACTTGTAACATTGTCATCTTTCCTTCTGTATTTAACATTACACCATTCCATAACTATAGGCATGAATATTAGGGTTGCCACCTCATCCCTTTAAAACTGAACACATTAACCACCTCCCGTCCGGCCGTTGTATATAAATGGCCGGACAGTGGCAGTGCAGGGTCGGGTGGCCATTTATAAACGGCCTCCCCGCACCCTGCTTGTGCGCGCTCGCTGGGAGCACGCAGCACCGCGATCCGATGCCCGCTGTGTCCTCCGGACACAGTGTAACACCGATTGTCAGACAGGACCTCATTGCTTACTACGTGTGAAATCTGTGAATGATCACAGAGCTCATCAAGTCTTACATCTGACTCTGCTTTCCAAGCCGTATTTTGATGCACAGGCACATCCTGGGCTCTACTTCCTGATCCTATAGAAAGAGTTTGCTGCTGGACGGCTGGATGTTCCACCTGGATCTTATTACACCACGAGTCTTTTTAAATATTTATCATATGAGTTCCACACCTGAGATGTGGCCAGCAGGCATACAGGATCCTGACCCTTACATGAGTACTGATGACCTCGTACACACCTGATGAGAGAGGCAAATCTCAAAAGGCGTATTTTTTTTACGCACTTCTGGTGAGTGCGCAAATTTACGCATTTATTTTATTTCATCTACCACTTCAGATCAAGTCCTCCACGCACCTATTCTAGGATCACATTAGACCCTCACACGGGCTTCTCATACCTTGGGACATTCATTTTATTCATATTTTATTAATTATTAGTCACCATTAGTGACATGTGACCTTGCTTTTATATCCATTGATTTATTATATATCCAGTCGTTTACTTGATTTCCAGCGTTGCACTTACTTTGTTTTATATGTCATTTTGAAGGTGTTGTTTGGTTACCTTTTAGTGTTCTAGCCGCTACATCTTACTTCTGATAGCGCTCGTATTACCGCTTTTTAATTTATATTGTAAAGTGCTGAGCAAACTGTTTGTGCTATATAAATCCTTTATAATAATAATAATAATTTGCAGGCAAGTGTGTCAACATGCACTACTACTTGCCGTACCGCTGGCAGATGTTTAATGGATCAGATTGGGAAGACTTTGAAAACATGGAGGATATTGAGATGGCTTATTGCAATCCTATGAATGAAATGTAAGTACACCTGAACGCAGATTTTAAACTGGAATCTGATTTAGGATGTAAGAGACTAGCCTCCGCTCCGAAGGTATGCACCAGGGGTACTAGACTGAAGTTATGTGTTATTCATAACATCTCTCTTTAAAGTTTAACTTGGTAAACTACACACAGTATACAGATAGGTATGATACCTTTATTGGTTTTGGTGTTTGTATTGTTTGAAAGTCACTTGCAACAAGTCAGAGTTCAATGAAAAAGACACTGCTGCACTCTGATGATGTCACCAACAGCAACTTTATTTCACAGAGCCAAAATGACAGTCTCTGCTTGGGGACTGCCACTAACGCGTTTCTCTCACACAGGCTTGAGTAGAGGTTCTCTACCACTAAGCCCATGTGGGTGAAACATGCCAGAGTGGGTGGTTCACAGGTGGGGACTGTCATTTTGGCTCTGTGTAAAGTTGTTGGTGTTTGTGACGTCATCGAAGTGCAGTTGTGTGTCTTTTTCATTGAACGCTGACTTGTTGCAAGTGACTTTCAAACAATACTAATACTAGTAACTAGTCTTCCAGACTCTATACAAAAGAGTAAGAATGGGTTTTGGCCAGATTGGGGTTTTTATAAAATAATAGTGTTAGATAGTTTATTGCTTGATTCCCTCTGTGGACACCTGTTCTTCAAAGGGATCATTAGTGTCCAGAAAAAATGTAATGTTTGTAACCACACTGATGCACAATATAACCAAAGGTTTTGTAAACACCTGACCATCCAAACTTCATGAGCTTTTTGGACACCCCAATGCAAACCCATGACCATTAACATGCTTTCCACAAGATTTTAGAGTGTGACTGTGGGAATTTATGCCCATTTGTGAGGTTAGGTACTGATGTTGGATGAGAAGACCTGGCTCAAAATCTGCATTCTATTTCATCCCAAAAGTGTTCAGTAGGTTTGAGGTCAGGGCTCTGTGCAGACGACTCAAGTTGCTCCACACCAAATTGGTCACACCATGTCTTTATGGAGTTGGATCAGTCTTCCTGGAACAAATATAAGGACCTTCCCCAAACTGTTATCACAGTCTAAAATGTCTTAGTATGACATAACATTACATTCAACACCTGACCTCAATGAGTGGGGGGGGGGGGGGGGGTCCACATACGTTTGGCCTTATGGTGTATTTGTAATTCTTTGTTCTTAACTATATGTACTGAATTCCAAAGAAATGTAATGGAATTGACTGATGAACTCGCTCTCTTATTTATCTTTTCTTCTTCTATCCGTTTACCTCTTTCTCCATGTTTCTGTCATAGCATCAAGAAGGCAATCCCATGGTCAGAAAGAAATAAAATTGTCAGGTACGAAAACCTATTTGTTCTTTAGTTCAGATTGTTACTTCTGAAATTAGAAGATGAGTGTGATCTGCACTCCTTCCATAGAATATTTACACACTGAGGATACAGCAAGTACTTTACAGTCCCTGGGAGCTTAAAATGTGTCTAAAATCCAAAACAAAAAAAATGGAATTTTCACCAGCTCTTACATTCTAACTAGGGGACCTTGTTGACCTCACAGTATCTCTTATTTGCATTGTTGTGCTGTAATGTGATGGGTAGGAAGGGGGGTGCTTAGAAGTGGTGATGTTTACTAGTATTCCAAAAAGCACTAAAGAAATGCAGGCTCTGAAGGCTGTTGCCAAGTTGTCATTCTTCATATAAGTCAGCCATATGCAGCATAACTGTATGTGCAATACCTTACAGACTCACTTGTTTTAATTGTGCATTAAATTATAACATTGGCATCAACTGTAAAACCAACTGACCATCTGATAATCAGGAAGAATGCTGCACTTTGCACCAGTAAACTGAAATCTGCCCACTTGGCTGCAAAATGTGATATGATCCTGGACATTTTTGTCCCTTTTGTATTGTAATCTTAGCATCAACTTTGAGGCAATGAAAGCAAATACCAAGCCGGTCCGAAGGCTGTCTTCACCTTCTTCTGTTACACAAGACCCTGAATACGTACTGACAACTGAATGGATTTGGTACTGGAAGGATAACAGAGGCACTTGGATTGAGTACGGGCAGCCAGTAAGTGAAAATCCATTTTAAAGAGTCTTGCTTATGTAGCACTACCCTCTTAGGAGTCGCTGAAGATTTGGGTCCCCCTATAGTCCTGCACAGCCAGGCAACACACATTTCCTTCCAGCCTTGCACTCCAGAGACAGCAAACAGTCCTTGAACTTGTTTTTTTTTTGTTTTATGGGATGCCCAAAAACAGTTGAACTGAAGGCAACTTCCTAGAACTATGTACAAGTGCTCAGAAGGATTTTCTCTTCTTGGAGAACTATCCAGCCTCTCCTGGTGTATCAGCTTGGACCTCAGATGAAATCTCCTCTTCACTCAGCTGCCTGAGGGAATCCCTGGGCAAGAGGACCCAGAATCTGCCTTTTTAAGATTAGCAGTCCCAGATGGGGGCTAGTCAGGTTACCCACCCAAATGCCCTTTCGCAATATCCGGCCCTGGGGGTGTGGGGATACTTACTCAGTAGCTCTTGCAAGTTTGTGGGTTGGTAGCTGCCTTCAGGCCTTACACTGGGCTGGCTCCTTCCCTGCTTCCCAGGCTGTCCTCTCTTAGGGGACAATGAGGCTGAGAGCTCTTCCCTTCCAGCTGCTCTGCCTGTACGTAGGCGCCTCTCCTGGACCCCTCCCAGGCTCCACACACCATCCTGCTCACTCCATCTTCCACCCGAACTCTCCTGCTGCTGAGCAGACTCCACCTCTAATAATCACTGTCCTGACCCCATGCCAAGCCTCCTGCTTGGGGATTAGCTAGTATTCCTTGAGAGTGCAGACCTGCTCCTCCTAAAGCCCACCCACTGAATTCTAGAGACTTCTCCAAGTCTCTAGATCAGAGAGAGGTTTCAGAGAGCTGATCTGCAGAACTTCTTAGCTCTGACCCACATTTGACCTTCTGGCCATTTCTCCCAGCTGCTATTCAGCCTCCTACTAAAAAAGGAATTAACTTAGCTCCCCCCTAGCTACCTAGGAGGGTACTACACTTAATCTTCTCCCTCTGAAGTTATGCATGAGGCCTCAACCAGAGCCCAGGTAGCTTGAGAGTCGGGTAAACTCTGGGCAGTACATTTTTTGCAAGTACAGAAAAATTCCTGCTGATCCTGACAGAAATGAAGTGTCCTAACACTTCATTAAACTGACATCTCAAACTATGTTAACAATCTTCCCCCTATTTAATGGAGATGAGTAAAGCAAAAGGTGTTTGTAGTCCAAATCAGAGGATCCTAGGGTGGCAGCTCTGCTGTATGGGTACAGTACATTGAATGAGAGCTGTCACCATAGGACAGGTAGTGCTTTAATGGTGGAACCACCAGGTCAAAATAAAGGGAAAATGGCCTGAAAAAAGAAAATGTATACATTCCATTACATGTAAGTTCTGTGTGATAAAAATAAAGATTTATTGTTTGCCCCTGCTATTCCAGGATAGATCAGGCACGTGTGCTAGCATTTCGTCATCGGACCTTGAAGATGTCTACAGCTACAATACCACTAAGACGATGCTGTTCACGGCTGGCTGGCATAATTATGTGCTGGACCTCCAAGGTGGGCAGGAACTTTTGAACTTTTCTATCATAAATCAGCTAACATACCAGTTGACTGAAAGTATGAAATAATGTATCAGCTTCACTCCACTCTTAGTTTCTCTTGTCATGTTTATTAGTTATTAACCACTTCACACCCTTAGGATGTACAGTATCATAGCCACAGCTGCAACCATGAACCCGAATTTTCAGCTGGCAATGTACTTTAAAGTGGTCACAGAGGTTACAATTTTTTAAATAACAAACATGTCATACCTACGTGCTCTGTGAAATGGTTTTGCAGAGAAGCCCCGATCTTCCTTTTCCCAGCTCCCCTGCCAACACTACAGGCCCCTCCCCCTGATGAGTGCAACCAGAGAAAACCACAGAGTGTGGCTCGGCCCCGCCCCCTGCTCCCTCCTCACTGGCTGTGATTGACAGCAGCTGGAGCCAATGACTCCCACTGCTGTGTCTCAGTAAACAAGAAGGCAGAGACCCGGGAGAGCTTCTGCTCTCGTGCACGTTGCTGGATTGTAATGGGGCTCAGGTAAGTATTAGGGGGGGCCAGGGCCGCCATCAGGGAGGGACAGCCGATACACACGTAGGGGGCCCAGATATTCTGAGGGGCCTGGCCGTGCTGGGAGAAGCAGGGGCAGGAGGAGCATGGCTGCACTGTCTCTCTACACATTCACTACCACTACACAAGAGTCGGCTAGTGCTCTGTGTCATTGAGCTCACATCAGCTTATTACAGTCACCTGTGGCTGCTTCCTGCAAGCGCACTCCTAGTGTGTGCTGCCTGTACTGGCTCCACTCTGTGTTTGGGCAACCTGTCAGCTTTGTGGAAACAGGAGCTGGATCTAAGTAGACATCCTTTACAAGTAGGGGCTGTGTGTATGCTAGTGAAGGGATGGGGCTGTTTGTGTACGGGGGGGGGGGGCAGAGCTATGTGTGTACCGGTGTCAGGGGGGCTGAGTGTGGATCGGTGTGGGGGTGGCTGAGTGTGTACAGGTGTGAGGGGGGCCAAATGTGTGTACAGGTGTGAGCAGGACAGGATGTGTACAAGGGCTGAGAGTGCAGAGGTGTGAGGGGGCTTAGTGTGTACAGTTGAGGAGGCTGAGTGTGTACAGGTGAGGGGGGCGGGGGTTCAGTGCTTACAGGTGTGAGGGAGCTGCCTGCAGGACTGCTCAGTGCTCACTGTGGACTGGTCTGGAGACAGGTTGATTGACAATGTTGCTGGATGTGGGCCTGTGCTGTGACCTTTCCTGGTTTGGGCTGTCTCTTAGCTATACTGGGATGTCTCTTTGCTGGATTGGGGTGTCTCTTTGATATATAGGGATGTCTCTTTTACTGAATATTTGGGGATGTCTCTGCTGGATTGGACTGTCTCTTTGCTGGATTGGGCTATACATTTGCTGAATTGGGCTGTCTGTTTGCTATATGGGGATGTTGCTTTGCTGGATTGAGATGCCTCTTTGCTGAATATATGGGGATGCCACTTTGCTGATTTGGGCTGTCTGTTTGCTATATGAGGATGTCTTTTGAATATATGGTGACTATATGGGGCTCTTTGCTGGATATATGGGGATGTCTCTTTGCTGGTTTTATGGGGATGCCACTTTGCTGATTTGGGCTGTCTGTTTGCTATATGAGGATGTCTTTTGAATATATGGTGACTATATGGGGCTCTTTGCTGGATATATGGGGATGTCCCTTTGCTGGTTTTATGGGGATGCCTCTTTGCTGAATATATTTGATTTTTTTGTTTTCTTAGATCTGCTCGGAGAGAATAGATTGGGGGGGGGGGGTATTGAAAAGGTAGTGCAGTTAGTATTAATGTAGGGTCCTACTCAAAACATTGACATGGTAGCAGGCTTCATATTTTTTGGCCAAAATATAATTCCTTACCATTAAATCTTGAAAGCACTGATGACTTGGAATACACTTTTCATATATTAAGTTGTAAGAGTGTTAAACTAAAAGTGGGTGCACTCAGGCCAGTGGTTTATTCGGCTACATGAATAAGCATGTGATGGTTAAAGGGCCCCAAAATGTCTGCCAGCTTTGATTTATATAAACAGATCAGGGGAATCTATTTAATCTCTCATAAAAGCTAAAACATTAATTGTAGAGAGATAAAAACAATCCTTCTGCTTGAACACATTTTAGGCTACATATACATGTAAAACTGTTTGTAGCATATGTGGAATCCCGGAGAAACACACAAAATGGTTATATGGTGCCTGATTGAGACAGCTGAACAGTGATTGTTACTGTCATGATCGCACTGACACGCTGGTGCCAGAAATCCCAACCCAGTGATCCAAACCGTTCCTAGCCCATTTGAGACTGGTCACTTCTGAACACAGAATGTCCTGTGGGCTGAGATGGGAACATCCCCAAGGGTTGATTGGCCAAGGGCTAAAGTCCTGCCCACATCTATATTTCAATATATTGAGGACCCTGAAATATGGACAGGTTGATTCATACGGAGCTGGTTCCATTTGACTGGTGAACCGTGAACTTTTGATTGGCTCCAGTCACAGGATAAATCTTGGTAAAATTTTTATTGCCTTTTTATGTCATAGTGAATAGCCAATTGTGTATGTCTTTTTTAATTCCTTTTCTTTGCATATATTGTATACACTGCCCACTTTTGGGATATTAAGCTATAAAATTAATAAGTGACTTCTGTGTACTAAACCAGGGCTCATATCCCTGGAAAGATAGTTACATTTTAGTGTCTATGTGCTAGGTCTAAATTCATTACCAATCTGTATGCAATTGCACTGTGTGTTGACAGACTGCATGCAGATTGTATATGAGCAGATCTGCCAGTTGGAGTTCTGTGTGTGTGGTGGCCTAGCAGACCAGTCTGCAGACAAACTGTTGGTGGTGGCAAGCTACCATCTGGTGTGTGCACAGTGGAAGAGTGATTAACACTTGAGTTCTAGCTTGTAGGATAGCTGGAAGAATCCTAGAAAGGTGTGCTAATTGCTAGACTGCTCCACAACCCTTAGAGAGCAGCAGATTATAAGTAAGATTCATATCTGCCTGTGTGTGGTCAGCCAGCTGGATTGGAGTCTCCCTCTAGTGGTGGCCAAAGGTAGTGTGGGCTGTGAGAGGGTATCACAGTCGGTCCCCCTCATTCCCTCTTTACCCTAGTGAAGGACTGTGCCCTGCTTAGCTAGTCACCTAGGGCATGCTTGGTCGTGACACTGGACTTACACTCCGTTTACACTTGGGTGTAGCTGAAATGCAGGCAGAAACTAGTGTTTCTGCCCACATTTCTGCAAATATGTGAATATGCACCTGCAGTGGCATTATTTCTTAATGCCACCTCGAATGCGGTTAACAGTCGTCCGCTTTGTCATGCAGAAAATGCACAAAAACATGCCATACAAAACGTTCTTCGCTTATATCCAAAATTTGGTACAGAAGCTTCTTTCGCACATTTTTAGAGCAGAGAAGGGCCCATTCAAATGAAACAAAAACACCTAAAAATGTGATGTGGTATTGTAGCTTAAGTGTGAATGGGGGCTTAGCATATGCACTTGGGATGTGTCTTTGCTGGTTATATGGAGATATCGCTGCTGGATTGGGCTCTCTCTTTGTTATGTGGGGATGTCCGTTTGCTGGATTGGGATGTCTCTTTGCTAAATATATAGAGATGTCTCTGCTAGATTAAAGAATTGGGTACCAATCACTTTCTGAAATTAAATAATAGATTTAATACTTATGTGTCAGAGGAAAAGACGAGGAATCCCAGGCAAATGCGCCAATACACAATATGGCCGCGCCAATTCATGCAAAGAAGTGCGCATAGGCGGGCGACACATAATAAAGCATTCCTGTGCACAAAAACACACCAGCTCACGCAGGGTGCACTAATCGCTGACACTCAGTGGCCTTTATAAGGACTGCAGCTCTGCTTAGTGATTGCTGGATTATAGTCAGCCCCTCCCGTTCCTGTGTTTCCTGCTGATTTCCTGTTACCGACCCGGCTTGATCCTGACCTTGTTCCTGTCTGCTGCTCTGTGTATGATCCCGGCTTGCTCCTGACCTTGTTTCTGTCTGCTGCTCTGTGTATGATCCCGGCTTGCTCCTGACCTTGCTCCTGTCTGCTGCTACTCTGTGTATGACCCCGGCTTGATCCTGACGTTGCTCTTGTCTGCTGTTCCATATTGATCCTGGCTCTGGCTACACTACCCATCCTCTGGGATCCACATGTTCTCTGGAGAAACTCCTCCTGCAACTGGAGCACCCATGGGTTCCATCTTATCAGACATTTCCAAGCAGCAACCCGTGCTTCTTTGGGCACTGAACCTCCTGTTTCCACCTCCAGGGGCACACTGCACTTAGCCGTAAGGGGAGCCCTCTCTCTATTGCAGCCTCCAGTCAGGTACGTGACATTATGCATCATAGGAGAGAAGGTAAGGGTCACAGGAAAGGGCCTTTAAGTTGGTACTGACACTCCTGTTCACTACAATCCTTCACTAGACATTTTAGACAACAATCACATTTCTCTTTAGGAGAGTCCACCAGCTTCTACTTGGGCTCCATCCTCACTCCAGACAGGGACAATTCCAAGCAGTCACAGACAAGCCTTTTCAAGAAGGCCTAAAGAAGCAGCTCCAAATACATGCATCCTCCCCAAGCATACTCAAATATGCAGCCCCACTGAACTGGGCTTTTTTCTGTAGGACCACATATTTGAATATCTGTCTTTCTGCTGTGAGTGCGCTGTATGGCGTGCTTCCAGCACAGAGAAGGGGGTCTTACTGAGAGCCCCAGGTCCCATACTAACAATCGGGACCCAGAACTCACGATTCCGGGTCACCTGATCGCTGTGATAGCCTCAGAGATACATTGTATTTCTCTTTCCTTGTGAGAGAAAAAAAAATGCACAATATTGTTTTTGGGCTGTACTACGGGTACAAACAACAGTTAACTTACACATATGTGGTATCACTGGGATCGACAGGAGCAGAATTTTTTTTCTCTTAATAGTTTCTATTAAGGTAGTACACAAGATAGTACAAGAACCTTAACAGATATTTTAGTAGCAACATATTGCAAATAATGGTAGAATACACTCACAAAAGTATCAAACTGAGACAAAATAAAAAGTATCATTCCCTCGTCAGGCACCTGGATACCATATAGAAAGTTTAGTATGAGTAGAAGGAAGGTCTCAGGTTTTCTGCATTTCAGTCACTAATACGTGCTAGAGCGATTAGTATTATGTTTATCATTATCTACGGTAACTATCCTTGAACATAGAACCAAAAAAAAAAAAAAAGGGGCATGAGGGAGGCATGGTCTGCCACACCGCATTCATGTAAATTAAATCATGCATAGCAGTGGGGCGCCTGTCAGCTCCACGAAAGATTGTATCGGGGGTTAGTTTCATTTCTCCAGGAGACCAAGATCTCTGGGAGGTTGAGAACACGTTGTTTGTGATCAGATAACTAAGTTCCAGTAATCATCTGAATTTTTATAATGGATCCAGCAGGCCCACGTCTTATAATAAGATGAGTATCCATCGCGAGCCATGGCGATCAACTCCTCCATTTCAGCTATCCTGTCAATTCTCGTAAACCATTCTCTAAGATAAGGCACAGTGGTTTGTTTCCAGTAGTGGGGTATACACATCCTGGCTGCTGTCACCATGTGCATAGCGAGTGACTTGTGATATTGTCGACCCATGGAGAGTGAGCAATTTAGTAGGTATTGAAGGGGGGTAAAATTTAACTGGTAGGAGGTGACATCCTGCACTATCTTACAGTACGGTTGTAACTCTGAGCAGTCCCACCAGATATGCAATTTCGAGCCTGATGCTTGATTGCATCTCCAACAGCAATCAGGCATTTCTGGATATATCTTATTCAGAAGGTTTGGGGGGTTCGGTACCAATGGGAGAAGATTTTAAAACTATGCTCCTGGACCGATACATTGACTGCGCCTTTGTGTAAGGTATTGAGGGCTTGTTCCCTATTCGCTGTAGGCAGTGGAGTATTCAAGTCCATTTCCCATTTGTGTAACTGTCTAATAGTAGTATCAGGTGAGTCATGTGTCAATTGAATATAAATCAATAAGATCAAATGTAGTCGGGAGCTTTTGTAAAGACAAAGTGTCTTAAAGTAAGTTGTCTGCCGCACGCCAACTGGTATGGTGACCTAGACAAGAAATGTCCGATCTGTAGATAGGGCCACCACTGAAAGGGTGGCCGAGATCCTTTGTTAGCTAAATCCATTTGCGGTCGAAAAGTGCCCTTCTGAAAAAAAAATCTCCAGCCCCGACATAGGAGGTGGCGAGACATGTCCTACGAAAGTTGGGTTGTAGGCCTGGGGGGGGGGGATGCTGGATTGCCTATAAGAGGGGTCATCGGGCTCTGTATGGAAGACAATCTCTGGTCTTTACAGACCAAATGGAAGCACGAGAGTGTTACGCCTATTAAGGGATGAGCCAAGAGATGTTTTGCAGTGGTCAATGCTGGCAGCCAAGGATGTTAGTGATCCATCTGCTAAGTCCTGTTTCAGACCTACCCAGTCCTTTGTCTGTGCATGTATATGCCAGTCCACCAGTTTCATGAGCAGGTAGGCCCTATGATATGACCTCAGGTCCGGCACTTCCATCCCCCCCTGGATTTTGTGTCTGCACAGCTGTGTCATGCTCATTCTTGGGGTACTGCCCTTCCAAATAAAACTGGAGAACAGTCGTTGTATCGTTCGGAAAAAGGTCTGAGAGAGAGTGATGGAATGGCCTGAATAAGATATAAACAGCGTGGAAGTATGGTCATTTTTATCGGTGCCGCTCTACTGAACCAGGATAAATGCAGGCTATTCCATTGTTCCAAGTCTCCTTCGATTTTGCAAAGGAGAGACTGGAAGTTGAGAGAATAATTCCAAGAGAGATGAGGGCAGAAAAATGCCTAAATATGTGATTCCCTTGCACTGCCAAGCAAATGGGAATTCACGTTGACAATGTGCAACTGCCTCTTTTGGGAGCGTGATATTGAGGGCATGAGATTTTGTGAGGTTTAATTTGAAATTAGATCATTGGTATGCTAGCGCAGGAAGAGTTGTTAAAGGGCATGAGAAGAATATCGTCCGCAAAAGCTGCTACTTTGTAAACATGCAAACCAATTGTTATACCGGTGATGTCTGGGTCTGCCCGAATCTGTCTCAGAAAGGGTTCTAATGTTGGCACAAAAATAGAAGATAAGGGGCAGCCCTGCCTTGTTCCATTCGGAACCGAAAAGGCATTGGACAATAACCATTGACTTTCACTGAGGCAGATGGATTGGAATATAAGGAGCCAATGAAGGTCCTCATTATTGGCCCCAACCCAGTGTTTGATAGAGCTGCTGCCATGTAATCCCAAGCTACTCTATCAAATGCTTTCTCTGCGTCCATTGAGAGAAAGAACCCAGGGGAGTCAGAGAAAGTCAGCCAATGGTGTATGTTCTATGCTTTAATTGTGTTGTTGCGTCCTTCTCTGCCTGGGATAAAACCCACTTGATTCAAAGACACCCATTACTTTAGGTGAGGGAGTAGACGGTTTGCTAGAACATTTGTGAACAGTTTCACATCCACGTTTAACAGGGATATTGGGAGGTAGTTTTGGACTTGTGTGGGGTCTCTCCCCAGGAGCAGAAGAATTTATTATGGGTTGTTCTTTGGTGGTAACTTATGGTAGTAGTAAGAAAGATATAGCTAAATTAAAAAAAAAAAAAATTTCTTACGGTTTTGGGCCACTTTTACCTTGATAAAAAAAAGGTTAGGAGATATCACTTACCACCAAATGAAAGCCCTATTTGTCCTGAAAAAAACAAGGTTTAAACCACCTGGATGCACAAAGTAGTTGTGATGATATGTATGGTTTTACTAACACATGTCATAATTGCAAAATTGTGCTTAGGCATTAACATTTGTTTTACCGTTAGGCACGAAGGGGTTAAGCTGCATTGATTAATCCTGTGTGGAGTTGATGATAATGTATCTGCCAGTCTGATCAATCAATTTTTGTGTAGTCTACTTTCTGGTTAGGAAACCACAATGACCCTTTTTCACATTGGTACCAAAAGCATGCAGAGCTTGCAAACAATCAGTACCCAGGGGAAGTGACAAACTTATGTGTGAGAAATGTGACAAAGCATGTGACCAGCCAATACCAGGGGAGCATCAAAAAGAGAAAGAAAATTCAGGGTCAGCTTTTCCTTAGTTTGAAATGACAGATGCTACTAAAAGGAATGCTTGTCTACAGAATAAGTGTAAATTCAAAAAGGAAAAGTTCTGCACCAATATAAGGGCAGCTACATGAATGTCATTAGTCACTGCTGTACAATATACATTTTAATGTAAGCCATTCTAATTTGTTTTTCCATTCCAGTAATGAAGCAGCAGAACACCATCTTCAAGACAGAAAGGGAGGTGCGACGGAGACCTAAATTCTTGCATTTTGAGAATGTAAAGAAGTTGAGAGGAAGGTAAAGTATTTCATATTTACACTATATGGGCAAAAGTCTGTGGACACCTGACCATCACACACTTGTGAGTTTGTTGGATATCCCATTCCAAAACTATGGTCATTAATATGGGGATGCCTCTTCTCCCCCTCCTTTGTAGCAATAACAGCCTCCACTCTAATGGAAAGGCCTTCCAGAAGATTCTGGGGTGACTGTGGAAATTTGTGCCATTTATGTGCTCATGTACTGATTTAGGATGAGAAGATCTGAATTGTGATTTGCACGAATTCCTTCCAAAGGTGTTCAGTAGAGTAGAGGTCAGGGCTCTGTGTAGACCACTCCACACCAAACTGGTCACACCGTGTCTTTATAGAGCTGGCTTTGTGCACAAAAGCATAGTAATGAGCCTTTTTCACCAAACTGTTGCTACAGTAGCAATAAAGGATACGTTCACCTTTATACAAAAAATATGCACATTTTGTTGCAGGTAAAAAAAAAAAAGTGCATTTATTATTTTTTTTTTTGCAGGAACCTGTAAACTATTGCAGCAATGATCAGCAGATTGCTGGTGCCATGAAGGTCTGCTGCAGATCTGTCATTATATCAGCGTGCCCATATGGGATGTATGGGCAAGCAGATATACTGAAAGGAAGACTCCATGAACTACCATGGCGCTCCACAGTGCCGTGGTATTTCACTGAGAACTACAAGCCGACCATCGCTAAGGCTGATGGGACTTGTAGCTTCTCATTTGCAGAACACAGTGAATTAAGGACACGGCTAGGCAGGCAAAGCCCTGCACAGCCATGGTTTTTTAAATTTTACAGCACGTGAGGGGAGAGAAGATCCCCCGCTAGCTGTCAAAGCGGGGGAGCAGGGGCCGGAGTATTCATAACATGTTACACACTGAATATGGGTGTAACATGTTATACAAAAGGTGAACTGATCCTTTAACAGCACCTTTCACTGGAAAAACCTGAACACAATCATTTGGAGGGATGTCCACATACCTTTGGTCATATAGTGTACCAAAAACCTAATTACTAGCTGTGCAACTAACAAAGGATTTGAAGCTGTTGGTGAAGACACCACTAGATGGTGCACAACTACCATCTGTTATTTGCTTTCATTTACAGCACAAAGTCCGACCTAGCTAATTCACTCCTATGGACGCTGGACCTTCCAACAGATTGGACAAAAGCACATATGCCAGATGTCAGAGCTATGGTATGTTGGATGGAACCTTTAACAAATGAAGAAGCCCTATAAACACTATGGAGTCGATTAAAAATTAGCTGTCTCAACATTCGTTCAAATGTAAAACATAATTCCTGCAATGTATGTAATATGTGCGTAATAGTTTCCATGTTGAGTTTTGCCTGGGCATATGTAACAACCCTGAAATTTGATCCTAAAAGAAAACTAGCTTAAAAGCATTCAACCATGAGAGTTAATAGGCTAAGAACATTCAACCAGCAGGAGACATAATATGAGGCGGACTTCTGCACTGTGTATAGTCTATGAAGAATCTTGTGTGAATGGCCAAACAACTGTTCACACATATTAAAAACATTACAGGAATTATTCACCACATTTGCAAAGCAAAGTTTTTATAAACAGGCCCCTAAATGTGACATGTTCTCATATTTTAACTATTTCACACATCATTTCAAAGTATAGCCAAAGCTGTTAAAAAGATTCAATTTATTTTGTTCCCATGGTTCTAATTTCCAGGCATCAACAGGTGTTTGTTTTTTTCTTTCTATATATGGCTGCAGTTTTCTTTAGTATTTTAACATTAAAGTGATATAAAAAGGCAAGAGTTAGAGTTTTATTGTTAGTGAGGAGGGCCGAGTAGCTGCCCAGGTGTAATAGTTAGAGGTGTATTAGTTGAGGTCAGGGCTGAGATGCTCTGTTCCCTGATACCTCCCCCTGCTCTAGAGATCTTGGAGAAGATTCTAGAAGCAGTGGGTAGGGGGGTGAGGAGGGGCTGGCCTGCACACTTAGGGGACCTTGGCCAATCCCCAAGCAAGAGGCATGGCATGGGGCCAGGGAAGCCCTTAAAAATGTGGAAGGGCCTGCTCTGCAGGAGGAGAGTTCTGGTGGATGGTAAAGTGAGCAGGAGTCTGGGAAGGGGTACAGATGGGAAGGGGCTCACCTACAGGCAGGAGAGCTGGAAAGGAGGAAATCTCAGGACCTCATCGGCCCCCAGAGCAAGGACCATCTGTGTAGCAAAAAGGAATGGCCCAGCGAAAGGACAGAGCAGCCACCGACCCATTAGCTCACAGACAGAGGGAGTAGACCTACACCCCCTGCGCCAGAATGGGCAAGGAGCACTCTAGTGGGAAACTGGATTAGCTTGCTAACTGGGACTGTCTTATATTTAAAGTGACATGCACTGGATCCCGTGTCCAGGGATTCACTCAGACAGCTGGATAGATGAGTATCTGAAGTATGGAGTGGTACACCACTAAATGCTGGCTAGCTCTCCAGAAGAGAATTGGTGTTGTTAAAAAGAGACTGGTACATACAGTCAGATCCATAAATATTGGGACATCGACACAATTCTAACATTTTTGGCTCTATACACCACCACAATGGATTTGAAATAAAACGAACAAGATGTGCTTTAACTGCAGACTGTCAGCTTTAATTTGAGGGTATTTACATCCAAATCAGGTGAACGGTGTAGGAATTACAACAGTTTGCATATGTGCCTCCCACTTATTAAGGGACCAAAAGTAATGGGACAGAATAATAATCATAAATCAAACTTTCACTTTTTAATACTTGGTTGCAAATCCTTTGCAGTCAATTACAGCCTGAAGTCTCGAGCGCATAGACATCACCAGACGCTGGGTTTCATCCCTGGTGATGCTCTGCCAGGCCTCTACTGCAACTGTCTTCAGTTCCTGCTTGTTCTTAGGGCATTTTCCCTTCAGTTTTGTCTTCAGCAAGTGAAATGCATGCTCAATCGGATTCAGGTCAGGTGATTGACTTGGCCATTGCATAACATTCCACTTCTTTCCCTTAAAGAACTCTTTGGTTGCTTTTGCAGTACGCTTTGGGTCATTGTCCATCTGCACTGTGAAGCGGCGTCCAATGATTTGTGAAGCATTTGGCTGAAAATGAGCAGATAATATTGCCCAAAACACTTCAGAATTCATCCTGCTGCTATTGTCAGCAGTCACATCATCAATAAATACAAGAGAAGCAGTTCCATTGACAGCCATACATGCCCACGCCATGACACTACCACCACCATGCTTCACTGATGAGGTGGTATGCTTAGGATCATGAGCAGTTCCTTTCTTTCTCCATACTCTTCTCTTCCCATCACTCTGGTACAAGTTAATCTCGGTCTCATGTGTCCATAGGATGTTGTTCCAGAACTGTGAAGGCTTTTTTAGATGTCGTTTGGCAAACTCTAATCTGGCCTTCCTGTTTTTGAGGCTCACCAATGGTTTCCATCTTGTGGTGAACCCTCTGTATTCACTCTGGTGAAGTCTTCTCTTGATTGTTGACTTTGACACACATACATCTACCTCCTGGAGGGTGTTCTTGATCTGGCCAACTGTTGTGAAGGGTGTTTCCTTCACCAGGGAAAGAATTCTTCGGTCATCCACCACAGTTGTTTTCCGTGGTCTTCCAGGTCTTTTGGTGCTTCTGAGCTCACCGGTGCGTTCCTTCTTTTTAAGAATGTTCCAAACAGTTGTTTCGGCCACGCCTAATGTTTTTGCTATCTCTCTGATGTGTTTGTTTTGTTTTTTCAGCCTAATGATGGCTTGCTTCACTGATGGTGACAGCTCTTTGGATCTTATCTCGAGAGTTGCCAGCAACAGATTCCAAATGCAAATAGCACACTTGAAATGAACTCTGGACCTTTTATCTGCTTGTTGTAATTGGGACAATGAAGGAATAACACACACCTGGCCATGGAACAGCTGAGAAGCCAATTGTCCCATTACTTTTGGTCCCTTAAAAAGTGGGAGGCACATATGCAAACTGTTGTAATTCCTACATTGTTCACCTGATTTGGATGTAAATACCCTCAAATTAAAGCTGACAGTCTGCGGTTAAAGCACATCTTGTTTGTTTCATTTCAAATCCATTGTGGTGGTGTATAGAGCCAAAAATGTTAGAATTGTGTCGATGTCCCAATATTTATGGACCTGACTGTAGTTCCAGGAAGATTGTCCTCAGTTGCCATTCCCTTGGGCATCCCTTACCCTATCCAAGTTCAAATTCCCCTAATAAAAAAAAAAAAAAACCCCACACACACCACAAGCTCATAGAATGGTTACTGCCTCCTGGATGCACGTTAGTGTGGAAAAATGCATATTGCCTGGCTGTGCAGGACCATAGGGGGACCCAAAACTCAACAACTCCTATGGGAGTAGTGCTACACTTGCTTTACACTATTTATGGGTATCCTGTAAAATGTACTCACTTATATGGTGTAAACTTGGAGCTAAAATTAAACCACTGAGAGCATAGTCTCAGGTGGATGACCAGGTCTTACATCACACTACAGGTCACACACACTTTACCCCTTTTTCCGTCTAGAGCTCTTTGTAAAAGGTACTCAGGTGCTTCTTCACATTTTAACACCAGCCTCTTCATCTGATTCTAGCTCTGTCTTAGGTGTGCATTATATGGCCTCCCTTGCTAAATATTTTGAAACTATGTCACATTATGACAACTAATGGCTTTAATACAGCCATCACTGTCCAGGGCACAAAAGTGCCAGGCCCTTCTCCATCTCACTGTCTCTACCTGAGTCAGATCCTTATTTTCCTGCTCTAAAAAGCAGGTAGTCAGAGGGGAATACCCTTTATTACTATTGCAGAAGTAGCTCTGCAACCAGCTATTGCTGCAATTTCTATTTGTCAAATTGCATCTAACTGGTGTAGGGCAATGAACAATCAACATGATACTGTATTGACTATTCAGATATTTCAGGCTTTCAGCTGGGTAATCAACTTCCAAAAGGTCTCTCTCCAAACTTCCCTTTGCTTGGAGTACTTGGGTCTCATGCTAAGACACAGCCCAAGCAAAAGTCCTTCTTCCAGAAAAACAAACTGGTCTCTCAGATCTCATGCTTGGGCCTTGAAATCAAATAACTGTTCCTCTGAGTATCTGAGAGTTCTAGGCCTAATGGTGGCCTCCGTCAAGGCTTTCCTATTCACCGAATTCCATTCAAGGCCTCTCCACCACAACACCTTGTTGTCATGTACAAACATTTCTTAACCTGCCTATGCTCTGATCCAGCCAAGCAAGGAACTCCCTAGTTTGGTGGGTTTTCAACTCAGCCTTGGCAATAGAGAAGTACTTTCTAATATAGCACTGAAAAGTGACAACAGATGCTATGGTCACCAAAGGAAGCCAAGCTCCCCATCACTATCCTGGAGCTCAGAGCAACTGAAAAGGCTTTACCACTGGACCCCCTTTTTTCAGGGGCACCTAAAAGGGGTGCAACTGGACAATGTCACAGCTTTGGCCTACATCAGTCACCAAATAGACACCAGGAGTCATGTAACCTCAAAGGAAGCCAGCCTGATCATCTTATGGACAGAAAAAAACTCTCTCCAGCGATCACTATTATCTACATCCCAGGCGTGAACTATTGGAAGGAGGATAACCTCATTTCTCACCACCTGGACCAAGGTGAACGGGTTCCTCATCCCGACATTTTCACAATGATATGGCAGAGATGGGGGAATCCAGACATGGACATCCTGGCCTCCAAGTTTAACAAGGTACCCTTGTTTGTGGCCAGGAACTAGGATCCTCTAGCACTGACATTAGAAACTCTGATAATTCCCTGGTCTCAGTTCAGGCTAATCTATGCCTTTCCACCAGTGCAATTTCTGCCTCGACTACTTCGCAAAATACAGCAAGAGAAGAAACCAGTGTTTTTCACTGCACCTAACTGGTCCCAGAACCAGGACCTGGTACATGCTCCGACTTTTAGAAGACAACTCCTAGACATTTCCAAACAGCTCAGACCTTCTATCTCAAGGCCCCCTGTTCTATTCGGTTTCTCAGTCACTAGGTTTAACAACATGGCTGTTTAAGTTCAGGTCTTTAGAGAGTCTGCCATTTCCACATTGCTAAAAGCAAGGAAAGACACCTACAGAAAGATCTACTATCATAGAAATCTCTCTTTACCTAGAGTGAACTCAGGCACTTCAATCCCAGAGATTACTCTTAAGGGACAGGTTTTGGCCTTGTCCAAAAACCTCAAACTTTGGTTTCCCTAATCCCTTTTAATCAAGGTGTATCTCAAATCAAACCACTCATACAGCACCCTGTGCTTCTTTGGAACCTTAAGTTGTTTCTCACTGCCTTGCAGAAACCATCTTTGAGCCCATCAGGGAACTCCTTTACAAGATAGTCTTTTTAGTGGCTATCATATCTGTCAAAACTGTCTCTCAGTTAGCGTCTCTCTCTTCTAAGAAGCCATTGCTCGTTCTGTATAAGCACAATATGGTCTTGCACCCAAGACCCGGCTTTCTCCATAAAGTGGTGTCAGTCTTCCACCTTCATTGTGCCGTAATCCAAAGCACTCAAAGGAGACTGCATTTCACTGTATGGTGGTCAGAGCCATCAGAGTCTACCTCAAAGCTACAGCTTCTTTCACAAAGATGGACTCTCCTTTTATCTTATCCTCAGGGCCTTGCAAGGGACACCCTGTTTTAATATCCACACCGCTATGTGGACAAGACAACTACTCTCAAAAGCTTACACCCTAAAGGACAAAGCATAAATACATGCTCACTTTACCAGATTGATAGAAGTTTCCTGGGTATATAGACATCAAGCCTCTGTTAAAAAGAGCAAACAGGTGGCGCAAACACCTAGTGCATTATCCAAGGTTTATTAAAAAGTCAAAAAGATGAAGACATACTCACAGACATAGCATGTTTGTAAAGAATAGTATGGAAATCGAGATGGCCAAAACAGGGCAGGGTGTTCCGACTGTCAATGTGGTCCGCTTCGCTGATGTGTTTTGGGGATGAGTCCCTTTCCTCTGAGCTAATCAAGCCTCTGTTGCCCAGCTTACTGTACTCCAGGATATTGAATTATCTGCAGTGATGATCAGTGTATTCTAGCTGGGGAAGTCCCTGCTGTCAGAATATAATAGCATTGCAGGAAAGATCCATGCATCCACATCACTTGTGTAGATGTAGGGATCTATGAGGGTTTTTTGGGTTTTTTTCCACGGAACAAACTGCATGTATACCCTGCTTAGTTAAAAATTCCCTTTTCTTCTACACTGCTCAAAAAAATTAAAGGAACACTTTGAAAAAACATCAGATCTCAATGGGGAAAAATATCATACTGGATATCTATACTGATATGGACCTGGTAATGTGTTAGAAACGTAAGGATGCCCCATCGTTTGATGGAAATGAAAATTATCAACTTACAGAAGACTGAATTCAAAGACATCCTGAAAATCAAAATGAAAAAATTATGCAGTAGGCTAGTCCATTTTGATGACATTTTATTGCAGCAACTTGAAATTGTACTCAGTAATTTGTATGGGCCCCACGTGCTTGCGTGCATGCCTAACAACGTTGGGGCATGCTCCAAATGAGATGATGGATGGTGACCTGGGATATTTCCTCCAAAATCTGGACCTTCATCCTCCAAGAACTGCCTGCATACTCACGCCACATGAGGCTGGGCATTGTCGTGCACCAGGAGGAACCCAGGACCCACTGCACCAGCATAGGGTCTCATCTCGATACCTAATGGCAGTCAGGGTGCCATTGTCTAGCCCAGTGGTGGGCAACCTTTTTTTC
Organism: Staurois parvus; assembly: GCF_062004578.1. NCBI lineage: Eukaryota > Metazoa > Chordata > Amphibia > Anura > Ranidae > Staurois > Staurois parvus. The sequence continues at coordinate 57,375 of NW_028318248.1, read as the reverse complement.
AACTGAGCCAAATCTCGCCAAAACCACGATTGAAATTTATTTTGAGAGCCACATTTTTAAAACTGAAAATACATTGCCCATATAGTAATTCATCCCCCATATAGTAATTCATCCCCCATAGTAATTCATCCCCCATATAGTAATTCATCCCCCCCTATAGTAATTCATCCCCCCTATAGTAATTCATCCCCCATAGTAATTCATCCCCCATATAGTAATTCATCCCCCATAGTAATTTATCCCCCATAGTAATTCATCCCCCATATAGTAATTCATCCCCCATATAGTATTTCATCCCCCATAGTAATTCATCCCCAATATAGTAATTCATCCCCCATAGTAATTCATCCCCCATATAGTAATTCATCCCCCATAGTAATTCATCCCCCATATAGTAATTCATCCCCCCTATAGTAATTCATCTCCCATATAGTAATTCATCCCCCATATAGTAATTCATCCCCCATATAGTAATTCATCCCCCATATAGTAATTCATCCCCCATAGTAATTCATCCCCCATATAGTAATTCATCCCCCATAGTAATTCATCCCCCATATAGTAATTCATCCCCCATAGTAATTCATCCCCCATATAGTAATTCATCCCCCCTATAGTAATTCATCCCCCCTTTAGTAATTCATCCCCCATAGTAATTCATCCCCCATATAGTAATTCATCCCCCATAGTAATTCATCCCCCCTATAGTAATTCATCCCCCCTATAGTAATTCATCCCCCCTATAGTAATTCATTCCCCATATTGTGTCAATTCACTTACCTTTGCTCCGCGCGTTCCTCTCGCCGTGTTCCCGCGCCGTTCCAGTCTTCAGGGCGGACTGTGAGAGGAGAGGAGTTTGTCACGCTGCCCCGCCTACATCCTGACAGCTAATGTTTGCCACGGGCCAGATTAAAAGGTCCGCCGGCCCGTAGTTTGCCCATTGCTGGACTAGCTGCAGAGTCCTGACTTTTGGGGCGGCCGCCCGAGAGGAGGGAGGGGAGCGGGCACCCGGCACACAGAAGAGCCGCATTAAAGTATGTAAAGAGCCGCATGTGGCTCACGAGCCGCAGCTTGTCGACCACTGGTATAGCCTGTAGAGGTCTGTGCGTCCCTCCATGGAAATGCCTCCCCAGACCATCACTGACCCACCAACGAAACAGTCATGCTGAACAATGTTACAGGTAGCATAATGTTCTCCATGGCTTCTCCAGACCCTTTCACATGTCCTCAGGGTGAATCTGCTCTCATCTGTGAAAAGCATGGGGCACCAGTGGTAGACCTGCCAATTCTGGTGTTCAATGGCAAATTCCAATCAAGCTCTCTGGTGGTGGGAAGTGAGCACAGGGCCCACTAGAGGATGTCGGGCCCTCAGGCCACCCTCATGAAGTCTGGTTCTGGTTGTTTGGTCAGAGACATTCACACCAGTGGCCTGCTGGAGGTCATTTTGTAGGGCTCTGGCAGTGCTCATCCTGTTCCTCCTTGCAAAAAGGAGCAGATTGGTTAAGGACCTTCTACAGCCCTGTCCAGCTCTTCTAGAGTAACTGCCTGTCTCCTGGAATCTTTTCCATGCTCTTGAGACTGTGTTGGGAGACACAGCAAACCTTCTGGCAATGGCATGTATTGATGTGCCACCCTGGAGGAGTTGAACTGCCTGTGCAACCTCTGTATGATCCAGGTATCGCCTCATGCTACCAGTGGTGACACTGACCTTATCCAAATGCAAAACTAGTGAAAAACAGTCAGAAAAGATGATGAGTAGGGAAAAAAATGTCAGTGACCTGCACCTGTAAAACCATTCCTGTTTTGGGGGTCGTCTCATTGTTGCCCATCTAGTGCACCTGTTGTTAACTTCATTAACACCAAAGCAGCTGAAGCTGAAACAACTTGTCAAGGTGTGAGGCCAGGTTCAGAGACCAATTGCTACAGCAGTTGTAAGGCTAACCTGAAACCAGCAGGATTGGTACACCAGCGTTTCACCCTGGGAATGCCGCAGGCTCACCTGAGGTGCGGGGTCTAAGTATCCACCGGTCTTCCCCAGAGCGCCCAATGTGGAGATGGAATTGGCTGCGTATAAATACCAGGTCGAAGTCTCAGGATCACCCCACCAGGGAAAGGGCAAGCTGGAAACCAAGAGCGGATCAAACAGTTTAGGGAAAAGACAAAAGTGAAGTCAGTCACAAGCCAAAAGTCGGTCACAAACGATATAGATGGCAGTAGTAAGGAGGAGCGGGAAATTGGCTGGAAGGCACAATAATCTGGCAAGGAGGAAGTGCATGGACATGGCTTTTATAGGAAGTTCATGGGAGGAGCAAGGAGTTCAAGGTTCAAGAGAAAACAAGACACAAGGCAGGATTATCCAATAGATCAGGCAGAGTATAGTCTAGCATCCCAGGTAGCTCAGTGAGAAGAAACATTGCCTCTCACTGCAGAAGGCCCAGGCTCGTTCCCAGGCTCTGACACAACCCCTCTGCTACTTAACTGACCAGATCAGTATCCCAGATGTTTAATTGACTTGATGCTATACTCTGATTAAAAACTGTTCCTTAACTTTTTTTTGAGCAGTGTATTTGTGAAACAAAAAATTAGTTTGGCAACCCTGTATGGGAACTGGCAAATCTCTATCTGATCAATATCATCTCATTTGGCCAGGTGTGCTAACTGCAGGTGTGCACAAGTGTCATCTGCTGGCTGATATAGGGTACTACAGCAAAGACAATGTAACTGAGACATCCCTAAACAGCAAATAGAAATTCTGCTTTGTGTTCTGAGACAGTGACTAAGCAAAAAAGGAGCTTTTAGGCTAGGTTTAAATTTATGTCTAAACTTCCATGCCTCTGAAAAGTGATCTACATTTGGATACCTTTTCAGATGTGTCTGACGAAGGGGGCCTTCTCTCCCCCTGTGGTAATCCTGTAGTGCCTCACCAATGTGTTGCAACTGCGTGAAATGCACGTGGTTGTGAGGCATTTGCAGCGTATCCCCATTCACTTGAATTGGTCATGCTCAGCTGTGATACTGCCTGCCAAGCGCTACAGGATTGATAGTTTTTGCTGTGGGTGGAAGCATAGCATCACAACCACGGCATTTAAACAGCACCATCCGCTGCCTTTGCAGCTAAGCTGGGCAGTTGGGGGGCAATAAAAACGCAGCTCAATTGTGTTTTTAATACCTCCCCAATTACAAGTCTAAATGAGCCCTTAGCCTGTTTTTTGGTCACTTGCTAGTCCTGATTGCTGTTCTAACCTGCTTTGTTCCAAGCTGACAGCATTATGCAGCTAAATCCAAATCTATGTGGGGGCCCTTGGTTACAAGGAAGCTGCCTAGACTATGTGCCACATGGATGCCTATACAAACCAATACATTTTATACATAGCCCCCCCCTTTTTGTTTTATATAGACAAGAGAATGGTTACAAATGTTATTTCCATGAACAACACTCCAATGCAGTTGACATCTGGTGTTAGAGGTATCCCAGTTGAGGAGTTACCTACACCTCTTCTTCTGGTGAAAACTGTGAAATTGTTAATATTTCATCACTTTCTGTCTAATTTACAATGGTGACCATTGTCACCAGGACAAATACAGAGTACATTTTTCTAACAAACACAGACAGCTGTTAAAAAAACAGGAGTTTTAACCTATCCATACTGTAACCCAAAACGAAAAAAACTTTAAAAAAGGGCCATTAATACCAATAAAAACCATTAAGAAATTGTTGCCACAATCTACATAGGCCAGGTAACTCCAGATCTACACAGCCCAGGTTCTCTACTGTAACTCAGTACTAAGTGGAAAACAACTGCATGAAATACAAACATTCTTCATTTTCTTTTGCAGAAAGTTTGCGTACCAAATCATTCCAGGGAGTTCTCAAACATTGCCGCAATGTTCATGAAGACGATGCCCAAGTATACGGTGAAGAAATTGTGGCGTGTTCAGAACCTCGCCCTTTGGCAGTCTTATCAGTTGTATGTTGGCTACTATTATAAAGAAAAATAGCGCTGGGACCCTATAAGTGTGCCCCCTGTAGTGACAACATGTGTGGCCTGACTACAAATCCTTGAAGCATATGTATTCACTAGGAGCACTATGATATTACATGTGTATCCACTAGGCATGCTACAACAGGATTTCCAAGTGTTAAAAAATGATACTAAGAGTTTTTGTTGGACTGTCAGAACTTGGGATGTAAAGATCACCTTTTAGGGCTATGAAAGCTAAAAGGGAACTATTTTGGCTTGGGGTGAATTTTATTTTAATGTTTATGCTTTAAACTGATATTTTTTATGTATTTTGTACTATTTCTTTCAATTGTTTTGTAAATAAGTATTTAATACAGGGCCCACCCATGGCACGCAACTTCCAGAGCAAAGGGTTTTCTTAAGAGCATGCACAGCAGAAGCAGTTTGCCTTTAGATTGTTTCTCTCTGAAACTCTGTTTAGTCCTGAACAGAGCAGGTGGGAGGTAAATGGATCACTGCAGACTATTTGTGTTAATTACATGGTTCAACCATTGAGCTCTGTAAACAGCAGCCTTTTTTGCTGAGTTCTCCCTAGCTGGACTATAGATTACCCCCCCCCCGCCTTGGTGTTATGGAGATGAGAGGTAGTGCAGCGGAGGGGGGACTCAGACAGGGCTGGCAATACTGCTTAGGATTTTAATGCAGCAAAGGCAGTGCTGTCTTTTCACTAAAATTTTGGAGCTTACTGGATTTCTGGCATACCGCTAGGTATTGTTCTTTACTTGTAGCATTTTCTAAGAGAAAAAACATAGGTAAATGAGTGGATATTGCAGAGATGTACAGAATTATTTTGTCCCTGGCATTCATTCTGTTTTTTCTTAAAAAAACCAACTGTGTTGTTATGCATGTTTATGTCTCAGGCAGAAGAATCAGATGAGGAGGAAGAACATGGATACTGAAGTGGATGAGCGCCAGCTGTTTCATGGCACAAATCATGTTAACATTAATGCCATCTGCAATGAGGGCTTCGACTGGCGCCTCCATAGCACCAATAATAAATATGGAAAAGGTGAGTCTCTGTTTCACACTGTATTCCTCCTACCTCTGTATTACACACAGTGGGTTACTCCTGTTAATTACATTCAGTGCCTTATAACTCTGTATTACACACTGTGCTTCATACCTATCTGTTGCATACAGTGCCTCTGACCGCTGTATTATGTACAGTGCCTCATACCTACGTTATCTGTTACATACAGTGCTTTATACCTCTGTGTTGTACTTAGCACCATACCTGTCTACTATATAGAGCATCTCATGGTGTATTGTGTAGAGAAGTATTATACACAATTCCTCATACCTGTCTTCCTCCACTGTAGTGGAGAAAATGAGGTCAGGAAAGTTGCTGTTCTGTTTGCAAGAGTAGGTGAAGGGAATTGCAGATCCTTTGGATCTCAATTCTATATTTGGCTGCTTGCTTTCTGTTCAGCTTTAATTTCATAATCGTACATCACAAAACATCTTCTTATTCATAACCATTGGATTATGCTGCCACCTTTAGGTAAATGGAGACTGGCCAAGGAAATGTCAGGCTTCCCTGATCAGGCAAACTCCCTCCCAAAACAGCTTAACCTCAGCTTTTGTGCTGAGAATTGTCCCTGGCCTTATGTACCATTTAAAGGTCAGATTTCGGCCGTAGCAATCCTTTTCCACAGGATTATTGCTGCTCAGTCATTGGTACAGACATCTGTACAAGGTGTTATGCGGATTGTCCCCCCTGTTTGGTCTCTCTTAACTGCATGGACCTTTATTTGGTGTTGTCTGGCTTGTAAACCGCTCCTTTTAAACCCATCAGAGATATTTCTTTGTCGCTTTTTATGCACAGGGTTGTCTTTTTGGTGGCCAACACTTCAGCTCATCGGGTCTTGGAGCTGGATTCACTCTTCTGTAAGGAACTTTTCCTGGACCTTCACCAAGATAAGATTGTGTTGAGGCCTTAGCTCTCTTTTTGCTAAAGCAGTTTCTTCTTTCCACCTGAAATAGAACAGTGTGTTACCACCTTAATCCTAAACACCCTCAGGAGAAGGTTCTTCACTCCTTGCATGTGATTTGAGTGGGCAGTGTAGATTTGTATCTGAACTCAGCTTCATTTTGTCAGCCTGACTCTTCATATTTTCTGTCTGAGGGTTGTAATGCTGCTTCTCGATCCACAATTTCTCAGTGGATTTGACAGCTCATATTTCATGCCTGTGGCATTAGGGGCAAGGTTCCTCCTTTTTCATTCAAGGCCATTCCACCAGGAGTGTCAGTGCTTTCTGGGGGATTCAGCATCAGTTGTTCAACCTTGTAAAAATGCTACCTGGTCTTCTGTTCATATGTTTACTACATTTCACTAGGTGGATGTTCTCGCCACTTCAGACACCAGTTTTGGGCCAGCAGTAGGTTGTGCAGTAGGATTTACCCTATTCTGTTTTTGCTGGTTGACATTGTTGCTGTGTTTCCCATCGCTCATGTTCAGTGCTTTGGGACATCCCAATAGTTTTGAATATGAAGATGTGTCCTATGACGTACAATTAAGAAAGTAGGATTTTTGGTTTTCTTGGAGTACCTCACAGGACACAGAGATCCACCCTCTCTTTGTGTTTACTCCTCATCATCTATTATAAAACTGAGGTTAAAGTAGTTATAAACCCTTACATATTCTCAGTGATGTGACTCTGATGATACACAGACATGAAACAAATCCTCTTACATGAGTTGTACCTGTTTATCTGTTGCACTATCATCTCTACAGCCTCCAAAAAACATATTTTACACAGTATTTCTAAGCTCTAGCAGGCAGGGGGTGGGATGTCACACACTCCAGAGCATGGAACTGAGTGTAATCTGACACCTGAGTGGAGAGAATGGAGACACCCCTCTCTTTTGGAGTCAAAATAGCCTGTCAGAAATAATTCCTGAAGATAGCAGAGGAATGAAACAAAAAAATGACAAAAATCACATTTAGTACTTTGGATTGAGGCACACTATAGAAGGATATGCCTCATTAATTTTTCATTTGAGGTTTACAACCACTTTAAGCTGTGCTGGGAGGTGTTCTTCCTGGATTATGCCAGGTCATTTTACCTGTAGTCAACATTACAGCCCACTGGTCATGAATATGAAGATGCTCTGTGTAGTGTAATGTACTCTATGAGTCTAAAGGTAAACAGAAAATCCTACTTTTTAGCTTTTTGAAGTTCAGAGGTAAAAGTATACTTTAAATTTTGTAATTTGTAGAGAAATAACATATTGTTGTTGATATGAGATACTGTTTTTAGCATAAATCTATATTTTTTCCCCACCAGGATCTTACTTTGCCAGAGATGCATGCTATTCACATGGTTTCATCAGCACTGTCACCAGCTCACGAATGATGTTTGTGGCTCTTGTGCTGGTGGGTGACTTTATTCAAGGACATTCAAGAATGAGACGCCCCCCTCCCAAACCAAAGAGCAGCCAGATATACAACTCCTGTGTGGATGATGTTGACAGTCCATCCATCTTTGTAGTATTCGAAAAATCACAAGCCTATCCACAGTACATTCTGAACTACAAGTAAATACCATGGAAAATCAGGCAAAAACTATAGCCTGTAAGCAGACTCCTAAAGAGATTATAATGCAGATCTATAACCTAACAAAAAAAACTGTCATGGGACAAAAAGGAATGGGTGAAAACTGAGTTTATTTTTGCTAATTTTCTGAATAAATCTGTCTGGATTGTCTGTTTTTGTCTTGTTTATTTGGGGACTAGTAAACATAAAATTTAAAAGTCACGTGACAAGTTCCTTACAGACAAAATTTTCGTTTTCAAATTCTATGTAAAGTTTGCCACACATATTGCAATGTGACTGTAGAATCTACTAAGAGGTATTAGGAACAAAAATTAAAAAAATATATTGTAAATTTTGTATTTAAAGGAAACATAGAGGAAATGTGGGTGAGGCATCCTTGACCTCCTTTTGAATATGCACGACTGCTTGGCTGTCATGCTAATCCAGTTTCTTCATACTTTCTCAATCACTGGCCTAGGATAAAGTATTCAGAACAGAAGTTGTGAATTTGCCTGCAATGTAATGACAAAAACAATTTAAAGAAGCAGAATTAAATTTGTTTCTCCAGCGAACAAATTTCCACCACCAATGTAAGGGGATACTTTACCACTGACCACCAATGTAAGTGTCAAGGTCCTACCTTTTTCCTGTGGTTATGTTACTTCATGTGCTGGTGTCCATCTTGGATTCTGCTGTGCATGATGGGAGCCCTTTTATGCCTTCAGGTTTCTGTGGTCCATCCTCCAGAGGGGTGTGGCTGATGACATATAAGCCTGTGGCCCGCACATGCTCTTTGCACTTGTGTCTTGTGTCTTTGTGTTGCTGTTACTCTGTTCTGACTCTCGTGACTCTCCTGGTATCTGATTCGGCTTGTCTTGACTATTCTTTGTGTTCTCCTTTGATCTGACCCTCTGTTGCTGAACCCGGCTCGTGACCTGTGATTCTCGTCTGCTGTCCTGTACTGTTCTGTCCTGTTGTTGTTGACCCCGGCTTGTCTGACTACTCTTTTGTCTCTTCCACCAGCTACACGCCATTGGCGGCGGCCATTACCGCAGCTGAGGTGTCTCGGGGGCCGCGACCTGGTTCCTGGCTGCGTCAAGTCCATCCCCACCATCAGGGGCCCTGGTGAAGGGCAGCCTGGGACTTAGACTCCGCGCCCTGAGGGACTTTGGTCTGTGGGTGGTGGTTGTCGTCAGCCAGTGCGTTACATTGTTAGGCCTGCCTGTCCGTTCCTCAGCTCCTGCCCTGACATTACACAAGTGCCATGAACCCTGACGGTGCAGGCACGCCTTCGCTCCCAATGCTAGTCGCCAGACTCGATCAACAGGATCACCTGTTGGATCAGTTCGCTCAGGCGTTGCAAACTCTGCTTGCACGCACCGCGCACCTTACTCCTGGTGTTATTAGGCCGGTTGTCGCTCCGGTGGTCGCTTCCGATGCCGTTCCGCTTGCTGTGCCTACCGCCGTGGCTGATGCGGCACCCGCGGTGTCCAGAGGTATGACCGGTTCAGCCCCTATTCCACAGCGCTTTGGGGGTGAGCCGAGTCAGTGTCGTGGGTTCCTCAACCAGGTGGGTATTTATTTTGAATTAATACCCCACGCCTTTCCGTCTGAGAGGTCAAAGGTGGGGTTCCTCATCTCACTACTCTCTGACAAGGCCTTGGCCTGGGCAAATCCCTTATGGGAGAGGAACGACCCGGTGATTCAAGATTTTTCTGGTTTTGTCGATGCCTTCCGTAGGGTATTCGACGTACCGGCTCAATCCGCCTCGGCGGCCAAGCTGCTCATGACCATGCATCAGGGTTCACGGACCGTGGCCGAGTATGCTATAGAGTTTCGTACCCTGGCGGCAGAGGTCGGTTGGAACAATGAGGCTCTGGTGGCTGCGTTTTCCCATGGTCTTTCTGACTCATTGAAGGACGAGATTGCAGCTAAGGAACTGCCTGTGGTGTTGGAGGAGCTCATCTCTTTCCTGATCCTGATTGACACCAGGCTCAGGGAGAGGCCTTCACTCAAGGAACGCCTGCGGAGGCCTTCCAATCGACTGGCACCTGCGTTTTCTGTCCCACCCGTTCCTCCCTCTCCTCCCACGCCTCCTGGGGATGGCTTGTCTGGTGGGGAACCCATGCAGCTGGGGTTTGCTCGCCTTTCCGAGGGGGAGCGGGCCGCTCGGCGTCGGGAGGGTCGCTGCCTGTACTGTGGCCTCGGTGGGCACTTTCGGCAGTCTTGTCCGTTCCGTCCGGGAAACGATCGCACCTGAGATCATGTCGGGGACAGATCTTGGGTGGAGTTTCCTCGTCCCCGGCGTCCCGCAAGGATAAGCCACTGATCACCGTGGTCCTTTCTTGGACAGGGGGCTCGGTGACGGCCCAGGCGTTGGTAGACTCTGGGGCCGGTGGGTTGTTCTTGGACAGCTCGTTTGCTGCGCAGCACTCCATTCCCCTGCAGGCTCGTGCTGCCCCATTGGTTCTCGAAGCAATAGATGGCAGGCCCCTGCAGCCGCCGCAGGTTACCCACGAGACCCTGCCAATAGAGGTAGCCATTGGGGCTGTTCACAGGGAGTTGGCCTGTTTTCAGGTGATTTCTTCCCCACACTATTCGGTGGTTTTGGGGTATCCCTGGCTCCAGAGGCACAATCCAACCTTCAATTGGCAAACAGCCGAGATTCTCTCATGGTCTCCACAGTGTGGGGCCGGGTGCATCCGGGGGCCGGTTAAGGTATTGTGTGCCTCCTTGGACTCTGCGTTGCCCACCGACTATGGGGAATACCGGGACGTGTTCGATAAGGTACGCGCTGGTACCTTACCACCGCATCGTCCTTACGACTGCGCCATATCCCTGCAACCCGGGGCCACTCCTCCACGTGGCAGGGTGTACCCTCTCTCGGTTGCGGAGAATAAGGCCATGGAGGAGTACGTGGTGGATGCGCTTTCCCGGGGGCACATTCGTAAGTCTACTTCCCCAGCAGGAGCGGGGTTTTTTTTTGTAAAGAAGAAAGGTGGGGAATTGAGGCCCTGCATCGATTATAGGGGTCTCAATCGGATTACCATTAAAAATGCATATCCTATTCCTTTGATTTCTGAGTTATTCGACCGCCTTAAGGGAGCAACGGTCTTTACCAAACTCGACCTTAGGGCGGCGTACAACCTCGTACGGATCAGACAGGGGGATGAGTGGAAGACCGCGTTTAACACTAGAACTGGGCACTACGAATACCTGGTGATGCCCTTCGGATTGTGTAACGCGCCCGCGGTCTTTCAGGAATTCATAAACGATGTCCTTCGTGATTTGTTGCAGCAATGCGTAGTGGTTTACCTGGATGACATCTTGGTTTACTCTACCTCCATGGAGTCCCATGTCCAGGATGTTAAGCAGGTGCTGCAACGATTGCGTGAGAACGGACTCTTTTGTAAACTCGAGAAGTGCGAGTTCCATCGATCCCAGGTTGCCTTTTTGGGCTACATAATTTCCGCGGAGGGATTTTCCATGGACCCTCAGAAGGTTGCGGCAGTTCTGCAGTGGCCTCGTCCCAATGGTCTTCGGCCCATTCAGCGCTTTCTGGGTTTTGCCAACTACTATCGGAAGTTCGTCAGGAACTTCTCCACATTGGCAAAGCCTCTCTCTGACCTAACCAAGAAGGGGAGTAACCCTCACGAGTGGCCATCCGAGGCCATCAGAGCTTTCGAGGCTCTGAAAGCTGCCTTTGCTTCGGCTCCGATTCTTTCGCATCCCAATCCTGGGTTGCCCTTCGTCCTCGAAGTTGATGCTTCCGAGACGGGAGTAGGGGCTCTCCTGTCTCAGCGTCGGTCGCCCGATGGACCCCTACTTCCCTGCGGGTTCTACTCCAGGAAGCTTTCCTCGGCTGAGTGCAACTACCAGATTGGAGATCGGGAGTTGTTGGTCATCATTCTGGCTCTCAAGGAATGGAGGCACCTGCTCGAGGGTTCCGCGGTTCCGGTCCTCATTCTTACCGATCACAAGAACCTGACTTATCTTTCGGAGGCCAAGAGATTGACACCCCGCCAGGCCAGATGGGCTCTGTTCTTGTCACGCTTCAACTATGTGGTTTCATATTTGCCTGGTTCCAAGAATGTCAGGGCTGATGCGTTATCACGGCAATACTCTGAGTTGTCCAGGGAGGACTCTGAGCCAATCTCACTTATACCTCCAGATCAGATCCTGGCTGCCATTCGCACCAGTCTGACCTCTCCCCTTGGGGAGCAGATTTTGGCGGCTCAAACTGATGCTCCTCCCGGGAGGCCGGAGGGTAGATGTTTCGTACCCGAGGGATTGCGCACCCGCCTGCTGCGTACCTACCATAACGCCAAAACTGCCGGGCATCCAGGGAAGAACCAGCTGTGTTGGGTCGTCTCTCGCTTATTCTGGTGGCCAACCCTCCGTGCCGACATTGCCTCTTATGTAGCGGCATGTTCGATCTGTGCCCAGAATAAGTCTCCACGGCATCTCCCTTTGGGTCTTCTGCAACCCATTCCCAATGGGGAGCGTCCTTGGTCACATCTAGGGATGGACTTTATTGTAGACCTCCCGGTGTCTCGGGGTCATACGGTCATCCTCATGATCGTCGATCGGTTTTCCAAGATGTGCCATTGCATTCCACTCAGGAAATTACCCACAGCGCAGGAACTGGCCACGGTCTTTTCCAGGGAGATTTTTCGCCTACATGGGTTACCTAAGGTGATTGTCTCAGACCGTGGGAGTCAGTTCGTGTCCAGATTCTGGCGTGCCTTCTGCTCCCAGTTGGGTATTAGTCTCTCCTTTTCATCAGCCTACCACCCGCAGTCCAATGGGGCTGCGGAGCGTTCCAATCAGGCCTTAGAACAATTCCTTCGGTGTTATATTTCAGACCATCAGGATGATTGGGCCGATCTCCTGCCGTGGGCAGAGTTTGCCAGGAACTCGGCGGTCAACTCCTCCACCGGGATGTCTCCCTTCATGGCCAACTATGGGTTTCAACCCGCGGTATTACCAGGTTCTCACCACAGGACATTCCGGCTGTGGAGAACCATCTTGCTGCCCTGCGTTCTTCTTGGGGGCAGATCCAGAGGGCCTTGAGGGACTCAGCTCAGCGCCAGAAGTTCCAGGCTGATCGCAGACGGTTGCCCGCTCCTTCATACCAGGTCGGCGATCGGGTGTGGTTGTCTACTCGCAACCTCAATCTTCGGGTGCCCACACCCAAACTGGCTCCCCGTTTTGTCGGTCCTTTCCGCATTCTCCGCAAAGTGAATCCGGTGGCCTATGCACTTGCCCTTCCGTCTGGGATGCGGATCTCCAATATCTTTCATGTTTCCCTGTTGAAACCTCTGATCTGCAATCGCTTCACTACCTCTCTTCCTCGGCCCCGTCCTGTCCGGGTTGACGGTCATGAGGAGTATGAGGTGAGCCGGATCCTGGACTCTCGATTGGTGCGCGGTCAATTACAGTTCCTGGTTCATTGGCGCGGTTATGGTCCCGAGGAGCGTTCCTGGGTTCCTTCCGCGGATGTCCATGCTCCTGCCCTCCTCCGCGCTTTTCATACCCGCTTTCCTCAGAAACCTTTTGTTGAGCCGCGGAGGGGGAGGGGCCCTTGAGGGGGAGGTACTGTCAAGGTCCTACCTTTTTCCTGTGGTTATGTTACTTCATGTGCTGGTGTCCATCTTGGATTCTGCTGTGCATGATGGGAGCCCTTTTATGCCTTCAGGTTTCTGTGGTCCATCCTCCAGAGGGGTGTGGCTGATGACATATAAGCCTGTGGCCCGCACATGCTCTTTGCACTTGTGTCTTGTGTCTTTGTGTTGCTGTTACTCTGTTCTGACTCTCGTGACTCTCCTGGTATCTGATTCGGCTTGTCTTGACTATTCTTTGTGTTCTCCTTTGATCTGACCCTCTGTTGCTGAACCCGGCTCGTGACCTGTGATTCTCGTCTGCTGTCCTGTACTGTTCTGTCCTGTTGTTGTTGACCCCGGCTTGTCTGACTACTCTTTTGTCTCTTCCACCAGCTACACGCCATTGGCGGCGGCCATTACCGCAGCTGAGGTGTCTCGGGGGCCGCGACCTGGTTCCTGGCTGCGTCAAGTCCATCCCCACCATCAGGGGCCCTGGTGAAGGGCAGCCTGGGACTTAGACTCCGCGCCCTGAGGGACTTTGGTCTGTGGGTGGTGGTTGTCGTCAGCCAGTGCGTTACATTGTTAGGCCTGCCTGTCCGTTCCTCAGCTCCTGCCCTGACAGTAAGCAGGACCTTTTCTAATTTTTTTTTATTAACAATTCTTACAGATAATAAACATAAAATACATATGAATATATAAATGGGAGGAAGGGCCTCTCCCTGTCTTCCTCCCAGGGTCCCTCTGTCCTCATCCCAGGGTCCCTCTGTCCTCATCCCAGGGTCCCTCTGTCCTCATCCCAGGGTCTCTCTCTGTCTTCATCCTAGGGTCTCTTTCTGTCTTCATCCTAGGGTTCCTCTCTCTCCTCATCCTAGGGTCTCTCTCTGTCCTCATCCCAGGGGCCCCTCTCTGTCCTCATCCTAGGGTCCCTCTTTTTCTTCATTCTAGATTCACTCTCTGTCCTCATCCCAGGGGTCCCCTAAAAATAAACTGTGATAGAGTGCTCAGTACAGTAAGGGCTTGTTTACATTTGCATTTGGGGGTGGTAAATCCCCATAGTTGAAACCTGTTTTTACCTTCCCCAACCACACCCCTTTAGCTGCAGTGGCCAGGGGTGTACACATATTGCAGCCCTGAAGGAATTATACACCCTGTCATGCTTGGCAGGTGTAACGCCTGCCAAGCGTGACCCATTCAAGTGAATGGGGTCACTCTGCAACCTTGTGCAGTACAGCAACCAAGGGGTTAAAGCAGGCAGTGAGGAGATGTTGTCTCAGCTCCTTACCACCTGCTTTACCCCCTTGGATCCCACACTAGCAGGCTGCAACTGTATTCATTGCATACAGTTGCAGGGTGTTTGCAGAGTGGCCCCATTCACTTGAAAGGGTTGCGATCACCCACCAAAAGCGCCAGGGGGTATAATTCTTGCCACAGCATGTGTACACCCTTGGCTGTTGCCTCTGCAGCTAAAGGGTGTAGGGACGAACGCATGTAATGTGGGCTGTGCAATAAGTAGATGTGACTTTGAAAGGGCATCCTTCTTTATACCACTTCCTCACTACCTATCACAGTTTCAGAAGCCCAAAAATGCCAGGATAGTACAAACACCCCCCCCCCCTCCCAAATGACCCCTTTTTGGAAAGTAGACACCCCACGAATTTGAAAAGAGACATGGTGAGTATTTTGCAGATATTATTTTTGTCAAAGGGTTTTGAAAAAGAAAAAATGAAAAGAAAAAATACATTTTCATTTTCTTTCTTCGTTTTCCAAAAACTTGTAGCAACAAATGAGATCTGCAAAATACTCACCATGTCTCTTAGAAAATACCTTGGCCAACATTAGAAGCTTATGCCAGACATCACCCACTTTTCTAACCACTTTTTTGCTAGAAAATTACTTTGAACCCCCAAACATTATATATTTTTTAAAGCAGAGGCCCTAGAGAATAAAACAGTGGGTGTTGAAAACTTTTATGTCACACAGTATTTGCGCAACAATTTTTCAAATGCAAATTGTTTGGAAAAAATACACATTTTAGAATTTTATTATACAAAATATTGCACAATTGTTTGAAATAATATAAAAGATGATGTTACGCTGAGTAAATGGATACCAAACATGACATGCTTTAAAATCATACACGCCCATGCAACGGTGACAAATTACGTAAATTTGTAATATCCATAGGCGACGCTTTAAAAGACTTTACAGGTCACCACTTTAGATTTACACAGGAAGTCTAGTGCTAGAATTACTGCCCTGGATCTGACATTTGTGGTGATAGCTCATATGAATGGTGCAATTTCTACATAATGCCATAAGTCCACTGCTTGCATTTGCGCGTGAGCGATGGGGGTGGGGTGAATTTTTTAAATATTTATTTTGCTTTTTTAAAATTATTTTTACATCGTACCTTTCTTCTTTTTTTTTTCCTGATCACTTTTATTGTTATCACGGGAAATGAAAATATCCTCTGTGATAGTAATAGGCAGTGACAGGTATTCTTTTCTCTAAATCTCTCCTCTGCCCTTAAAGCATCTGATCACACCAAGATCGACGTGATCAGATGCTTCCCAATTCTAAAATGGTGCTGTTTATATCCGGTGAAACGGAAATGATGAATGCTCGTAGCTTCTGGTCTCTTAGTGCAAAGAGATGACTGGAGGCATTCCAGCCTCCGATCAACCCTATTGTCAGCCAGTGGAACTGCCAGCTGCATTTGTGGATTCCCCGTTGGGACAGGAGAGCCCAAGAAAACCTTAGAAGGCAGCGGGAGGGGTGTAGGAATTCCTTCCCGCTGCTTGTAAAAGCAATTCAGTGGCTAATTATCAGCTAGGACTGATTTTACATGAAAGCCGACAGCAGAAAACAATACCAGGATGATGCCTGTAGCTGCAGGCATCATCGCAGTATAACCACTCGAAGTCAATATTGTCAGGGCTCCCAGGTATGACCAGAGGTGTGTGACTGATGCAGGGAAACGCAGACTTCAGATATGTGATAAACAATACAATTTATTAACACTAACCATACAAACATAAACGCAGTGCAATACTAAACATAATACAGTGCAAACAAACCAAACCAAACCACCCACAGATAACAGTACATACAAGCAAGCGTCGTCAGGCAGGCCGGGTCAATATCAATTGGGCAGGTAGGTACAGGGGGAGCAAGCAGAGAATGGTCGGGGTCACAGGCCAGGTTCAGCAGGTAGCAAGCAGCGTAGTACAGAGGGTCAGGCAGAGGGATGGTCAGGGTCACAAGCCAGAGATCAAAACAGGTAACAAGCAGCGTAGTACAGAGGGTCAGGCAGAGGGACAGAAACAGGATGCAGGACAGATACAGGGCCCAGGACAAACACAACACCAAGGCAGAGTCTGTGGGTCTGGCCATCCCTTAAATACCCCAGCATCATCAGTTCCAGGTGTTAGCTGGCTGAAAGGTTGAGTCTCTGATTGCTGGGAGCACCCGCTGGCCAGCCCTGGTACTGCAGATCAAAAGGCAGGTGAGTCCCACCATTGCTGGCCAGTCCATTCCTAACAGTACCCCCCCCCCAAGGAGCGGCCTCAGGACGCTCCAAACAGTCCTAGCTGGGCAAAATGTTCCACCGCCCGGGTCTGGTAACTGGCGGGATATCAAAGACTGGCACACCGGGCAGGACTCCGGGCAGCGGCACACCGGGCTGGACTCCGGGCAGAGGCACACCGGGCTGGACTCCGGGCAGAGGCACATCGAGCAGAGGCACACCGGGCAGAGGCACACCGGGCAGAGGCACACCGGGCAGAGGCACATCAGGCAGAGGCACATCGGGCAGGACTCCGGGCAGAGGCACATCGGGCAGGACTCCGAGCAGAGGCACACCGGGCAGAGGCACACCGGGCAGAGGCACACCGGGCAGAGGCACACCGGGCAGAGGCACATCGGGCAGAGGCACATCGGGCAGAGGCACACCGGGCAGAGGCACATCGGGCAGGACTCCGGGCAGAGGCACATCGGGCAGGACTCCGGGCAGAGGCACATCGGGCAGGACTCCGGGCAGAGGCACATCGGTTTACCAGGCGAAGCAGCAGGGCAGAGGCACACCGGGCAGAGGCACATCGGGCAGGACTCCGGGCAGAGGCACATCGGTTTACCAGGCGAAGCAGCAGGCAGCGGGCCACCAGGCGGAGCAGCAGGCACCGGGCCCCCGGGCGGAGCAGCAGGCACCGGGCCCCCGGGCGGGGCGACATGCATCGGGCCCCCGGGCGGAGCAGCAGGCACCGGGCCCCCGGGCGGAGCAGCAGGCACCGGGCCCCCGGGCGGAGCAGCAGGCACCGGGCCCCCGGGCGGGGCGACCGGGCCCCCGGGCGGAGCAGCAGGCACCGGGCCCCCGGGCGGGGCAGCAGGCACCGGGCCCCCGGGCGGGGCAGCAGGCACCGGGCCCCCGGGCGAGGCGACAGGCGTCGGGCCCCCAGGCGGGGCGACAGGCGTCGGGCCCCCAGGCGGGGCGACAGGCTTCGTGCCCCCAGGCGGGGCGACAGGCGTCGTGCCCCCAGGCGGGGCGACACGCGTCGTGCCCCCAGGCGGGGCGACAGGCGTCGGGCCCCCAGGCGGGGCGACAGGCGTCGGGCCCCCAGGCGGGGCGACAGGCGTCGGGCCCCCAGGCGGGGCGACAGGCTTCGTGCCCCCAGGCGGGGCGACAGGCATCGTGCCCCCAGGCGGGGCGACAGGCATCGTGCCCCCAGGCGGAGCGGCGGGCGCCGGACCCCCAGGCGGAGCGACAGGTCTCGGGCCCTCAGGCGGAGCGGCGGGCGCCGGACCCCCAGATGGAGCGACAGGTCTCGGGCCCTCAGGCGGAGCGGCGGGCGCCGGACCCCCAGGCGGAGCGACAGGTCTCGGGCCCTCATGCGGAGCGGCGGGCGCCGGACCCCCAGGTGGAGCGACAGGTCTCGGGCCCTCAGGCGGAGCGGCGGGCGCCGGACCCCCAGGCGGAGCGACAGGTCTCGGGCCCTCAGGCGGAGCGGCGGGCGCCGGACCCCCAGGAGGAGCGACAGGTCTCGGGCCCTCAAGCGGAGCGGCGGGCGCCGGACCCCCAGGCGGAGCGACAGGTCTCGGACCCTCAGGCGGAGTGGCGGGCGCCGGACCCCCAGGCGGAACGACAGGTCTCAGGCCCCCAGGCGGGGCGGCGGGCACCGAGTCACCAGGCACAACCGTGGGCTCCGAGTCAACTGGGATGACCGCTGGCACTGGGTCAGACATTGGATCGTCTGGCTGGACAGCGGGCATCGGGTCACCAGGCATCAGGTCATTTGGCTCGACAGCGGGCACCGCGTCATCTGGCAAGGCAGTGGGCTCCGAGTCAACTGGTATGACCGCGGGCACTGGGTCAGACATTGGATCGTCTGGCTGGACAGCGGGCACTGGGTCACCAGGCATCAGGTCATTTGGCTTGACAGCGGGCACCGCGTCATCTGGCAAGGCAGTGGGCTCCGAGTCAACAGGCACGACAGTGAGCACCGGGTCATCAGGTACAGGATTGTCTGGCTCGACAGCGGGCATCGGGTCACCAGGTATGACAGCGGGCACTGGGTCACCAGGCATCAGGTCATTTGGCTCGACAGCGGGCACCGGATCAGGTACCGGATCATCTGGATCAACAGCGGGCATCGAGTCAACTGGCCTAATAGGATCGTCAGGCTGGATCAGTTCATCATGCTGGGTAGAGGCATCAGGCCGAGTAGAGGCATCAGGCCGAGTAGAGGCTTCAGGCCGAGTAGAGGCTTCAGGCCGAGTAGAGGCATCAGGCCGAGTAGAGGCATCAGGCCGAGTAGAGGCTTCAGGCCGAGTAGAGGCTTCAGGCCGAGTAGAGGCATCAGGCCGAGTAGAGGCTTCAGGCCGAGTAGAGGCTTCAGGCCGAGTAGAGGCTTCAGGCCGAGTAGAGGCATCAGGCCGAGTAGAGGCTTCAGGCCGAGTAGAGGCTTCAGGCCGAGTAGAGGCTTCAGGCCGAGTAGAGGCATCAGGCCGAGTAGAGGCTTCAGGCCGAGTAGAGGCTTCAGGCCGAGTAGAGGCATCAGGCCGAGTAGAGGCTTCAGGCCGAGTAGAGGCTTCAGGCTGAACCACGGAAGGCAGGCTCACCGGTTTGGATACTGGCAGGATGGTATTGGTTGGAAAGAATTTTCGCTTTTTTCTGGTTTTAACTACTGGAGCACTGCAAGTAAACGCAGGTCTGCAAACGAATGGAGCAGCTGGAGACAGAGAAGAACTGGAGGATGGAACAGGAGAGGGAGCGGTTGCTACAGAGGGCTCTTTTACAGGGTTAAAGGCAGGATAGGTGCAGCGAGTGGGAACAGGGTACTGACATGCGGTAGATAGCAGGGCAGGAGGAGCTGTTGGGAATGCAGGAATAGAGTTTTGAGGAAATAAATTAGAAGCAGGACTGGGTCTTTGTAAGCTGACTGAGGCTGGGTGCAACAAATCTGTCCATGTCTGCAGTATGGGTTGAACAAAGCTGAGCTTACACAAAGCCTGTCTGGTCAATGACTGTACTGCGTTTATACAATCTCTTAGTGTCTGTGGTGAACATGTGGAATAACGCTCCAGAAAGTAACCCACATCATCCTCTAATAACCACACCAGGGACTCTACCTGGTCTGCACTAAATGGTGGCAAAAATTCATCCCTGCATTCGGGGGAACCAGATGAAACCAACTCAGCACAAACCTCAATCAAAGGCTGCACCTCAGAGAACTCTGTGCCCTGATCTACTAGAACATGAGCGAGCCGTATACATTCTAGCAGTTCATCCCGGGGATACTCCTTCAGAGTCTGATAAGCATACTCCCGGTCATCAAACACTAGCAGATATAAATATTCAACCTCATCAAGATCCATCCTTCCCATCAACAAGCCAAGATGGCTTCCCTGTGCAGCCACTTCTGGTCAGGATTGGCCTTGGTGTAATGTCAGGGCTCCCAGGTATGACCAGAGGTGTGTGACTGATGCAGGGAAACGCAGACTTCAGATATGTGATAAACAATACAATTTATTAACACTAACCATACAAACATAAACGCAGTGCAATACTAAACATAATACAGTGCAAACAAACCAAACCAAACCACCCACAGATAACAGTACATACAAGCAAGCGTCGTCAGGCAGGCCGGGTCAATATCAATTGGGCAGGTAGGTACAGGGGGAGCAAGCAGAGAATGGTCGGGGTCACAGGCCAGGTTCAGCAGGTAGCAAGCAGCGTAGTACAGAGGGTCAGGCAGAGGGATGGTCAGGGTCACAAGCCAGAGATCAAAACAGGTAACAAGCAGCGTAGTACAGAGGGTCAGGCAGAGGGACAGAAACAGGATGCAGGACAAATACAGGGACCAGGACAAACACAACACCAAGGCAGAGTCTGTGGGTCTGGCCATCCCTTAAATACCCCAGCATCATCAGTTCCAGGTGTTAGCTGGCTGAAAGGTTGAGTCTCTGATTGCTGGGAGCACCCGCTGGCCAGCCCTGGTACTGCAGATCAAAAGGCAGGTGAGTCCCACCATTGCTGGCCAGTCCATTCCTAACAAATATATTGAACTGTACAAACACTATACTAGTAATGGCGGTGATCAGCGACCTATAGTGTGCGGGCAATCTAAAGCTAGACCTTGGCTTGGAGGGCCACTAACTGACCCTGAGGCTATTGGATGTCACTAGTGGCAGTAATACAGTGATCAGAGAATAATTCTATATACTGACACTGTACTAATGGCACTGGCTGGATGATGAGGTGATCAAAGTGTTAATAGGGGCAATCAAAGGGTTAAATGTGCAAATCTAACGTGTGCGTGTAAAATGTAGTGCTTTTACTCAGTGTCGTGTTTGTTCTTCTCTCCCTGGACAGCATAGGGGGCAGCAGGGGCGCACGCACACCTGGAAATAGAAAGCGATGTAAGATTACGTCGCTTTGCCCAGAGCTGCCGCTCACCTGCACATTGTTGGTGAGTGGGCAGGAAGCAGTTAAAAAAAATTCTTTTTTTAAAGGTTACCATAGTAACATTGTACTACTCTGGGGGGGGGGTGATCAGGGATTTGTTTTTTTTTTGTGCTTTGCATTGCATAAGCAATGAAGGTCATTGCTCTGCACCGCTAAGCTTGCTTTGAACTGTCATGAATGTATTAAGTTCATGACAGTTCAATATAATAGTGATCTGTGATTGGTTCCAGCTGGTCAAATGGAACAGGGTGCTGTAATTGGCCCCATGTGTCATGTGAGAGCTGTGGACCAGTCACAGCTCAACAGGAACAGAATCAAAGCTTTTATGAAGCAGATTGCGTCATAAAAGCTTTGCAGTCAATGTGAACATGTGATCGCATAGCAATCATGTGATCACCGGCTCCCAATTCCCGGGATTCTCAATCTGCTGTATTGACAAAGGACCAGCGACATACGGGTACATTACTGGTCCTGTAGCTGCCGCTCAATTACAGTACATTGTGGGCCAGCGGCCTGAAAGTGGTTAACCTCTTGGCGCCGGCTGAACGCAAATATACGGCGTCTGGGCCTAGACGGCGAGCGGCCGCACATTTGCGTTCTATTAAAATAAAATGTGCTCCCAGTGCACAAGTCCGGTACTCACAGAAAAGGTCCTCTTCTCTTTAGATCGGGACCTTTCCCGATCATGTGAACGCTGTGATGGTGTGTCACATGACCCTAAACCCCTCCCCGTCTCCCAGCTTCTGAAACCCTTAAAGGGCCGGCAGGCGCCAGCGCCAAGGGGTTAATCTGTTTATATTTCACTTCCCTTGTTCCTCCCTCCTCCTACACAAAAACATGCTAATGGATTTTTTTTAAAGCTGAAGTTTAGCTACAAAAAAAGACATTCTTTATACCAGGGGTCTTGAATTAGAATCCACAGAGGTCGAATCAGTAAAATGTTCTTCTGGCAGAGGCCAGAATCTCATGTTTGCGGTATAAACATGAGATCACAGCCCCTGCACATCAGTGTCTTCAGTCAACCCTTCATATCATAGCCCTCTTTGCATTACAGTCCCCTTTTACATCAATATGCTCATTGCTCTCCTTTACATCATAGCCCCCACTTTACTTTACATCAGTGTCGTCCCCCCTTTAAATCAGTGTCCTCAGTCCTCCTTCCACATCATACCCCCCTAATTACATCAGTGTCCTCAGCGCCCCTCCTTTAAATCATAGCCCCCTCTTTCAATCAGTGTCCTCAGACCCCCTTTCACATATGTAGCGCTACCCTCGTGAGGACCACTGTAAGATGACAGACCCCAAAGGTTGCCCTGACCTTGCAAGCCTCCCGACACCTCTGACACCCTGGGGTTAGACATATTGTAACAGAAATCACAATTTCAAAGACACAGAATGCAGTAAAGCAATTGAGTATTTACTAAAGGTTTTTTTAGTCAACAGTTAATGCAAGAACTTCTAGTCTCAGGGTGTTTTCTAGTCTCAGGGTGAAACACAAATATGCTTCCAATAGTGAACACAATAAATCAGACAGTGCTTCAAATATACTCAGAGGGAGCCTTTGACCCCAGGTATGAAAGGGAAAAAAAAGACTTCTCAGTGTCAGCCTGCTCCCTTAGAATCCTGATATCACAGGTCCAGAAATGACAACACACTTTGTACGAGCTAACTACTCTATAAATAAATTCTAAATAGAGTTCCCCTTTAATATACACACAGATATGAGTCCTTGGCTTGAGAGGTAGTAAAAGGAGACCTGATGAGAAGGGTGTTTTGAATCTTCAGCTAGCTCAGTAGGGCCCAAAGAGATTGCTGTGCAGTGGCGATCAGCAATAGTTGTTGATAAAAGATAAAAGTCCTTATTATGCATGTCTTGCGATGATACAGGTAAGTTAGCCAGCAATGGCTATATCCTCCCCCACTTGAAATCTTTGGTCCCCAAAGAGATGGAAACATTACAAAGTATTATTTTAACTGATAAATAATATGGCTACACATACAAATTATGATAACAGAAACTTTAACTTAAATTCAACAACATACTTCAGGATTTTGTTGAAGCCATTTATATAGGCCTCCCATTGACTCACAGTCAAGCTGTTGACAAGCCAGGGCTGCAGCCATGGCCTACCCAGTAGTGTCAGAGGGTGAGTCAAGGTCACCTCCTACCCAATGAATGGTAGATGGATCTGGCACAAGGATTTGTCATTTAATAGGTGATAATTCGTCTGAATTTTCTCCTAGTACATCATAGGTTAGTCTTTAGGGCAGGTTTATGTTTCCCCTCATTTGGATGGGTGACAGGTCTTCAAGCACAGGTGTAGAGTCTTCATCTGGATTGTTAGCATCGATGAGACAATAAGACTCCAAAGACGGCTGGGCTGGATTTAACTCAGCAGGAGAAGGTTCAGTATTCTCAAGAGCAGGGTTTGCATGGGCTCCACTCTCAAAAGATTCCATCCCTTCATTCGACTCTATATTTGTGGGTGTGTCTTCAACTGCAAGAGGGTTACCAAGTTTGGGTTAGATGAGGTCTTCATCATTGAAACTGATTTGATTGAAACTTCATTTTGTGGGATAACTATCTCATGAACAAAGAACAAAAAAGGGCGCACTCTCATCGTGCATTACCGTGGTACACCATGTGTTTATTGTGTAATCAAATAGGTGTATACTCACAAACCAAAGGATAATAAAAGCAGTGTGAATAGTCCGCAATGGCAGTCAATGCAATGCTGTGCCGCAATTGGGGATAACTGACGCGTTTCGGGAGACGAACCCCCTTCCTCAGAGCTGAAGTGTGTACCTGCTGGTCCAATACTTATATGCCAAAAAATGTTAAAGAGTTCAAATAGTCCCTCCCCCCACACCCACATGGTGGTCCAATCACAGCAAGAACTGATTGGATCCACCACCAAAGAAAAAATGGAAATACTCCAAAGGAGTATCTGGGATAGAGTCCTTCTATTGGAGCCACTCTAATCCATCCTGAGGCTATGAGTAAATACAGTTCATCCTTTAATTTCATGCATTCATGCATTTAGAGACTTAACTATTGATGTGGCTTGTGCATTCATTCATTCATCTATCTATTTATTCATTTATCCATTCATGCATATATATTTTAGTATTTCCATTTTTTCTTTGGTGGTGGATCCAAGCGGTTCTTGCTGTGATTGGACCACCATGTGGGTGTGGGGGGAGGGACTATTTGAACTCTTTAGCATTTTTTGGCATATAAGTATTGGACCAGCAGGTACACACTTCAGCTCTGAGGAAGGGGGTTTGTCTCCCGAAACGCGTCAACTTATCCCCAATTGGGGCATAGCATTGCATTGACTGCCATTGGTGTACCACGGTAATGCACGATGAGAGTGCGCCCTTTTTTGTTCTTTGTTCATTAGCATCCAGATTTCCCGATCTTTGAAGGGCAGCACCTCTTCGTTTGCCATTTTGAATTCCTTTAAGTCTGCATGAAGATCTGAGCGCTGGTTTCGTTTGTTTGTTTGTCTTTGGATAACTATCTCAATCCTAACTTCACTAGCCCTTTCAGGTGGGGGCAGAATTTCTACTTCTGAACTCAAGGACCCTCCTCTTTCCTCTTCAGCTGGCTGGATACTGGTTACAATGTTTTGAATGTCTGGCCATAGCCAGTAGGACACCATCTCTTCTTTATCACCGTCATCTTCCATTTCTTTTGGTTGATTATTCTGGCCTCATCGTTGCAACCGGGTTCTGAGGGATAATGGTTCATCCTTCTGAGGAGCCATAGACTGGAGCACCCAGGCGACGCTGGAAAGGAGAAGCAGATGATTTTGATACCACATTTTCAAAGGCCAGCCTTCCACTCAGGATGAATTTGGTATACTGGTAGCCCAGGGATTGCTTGCAGATGATTGCCAGTGGTCTGCCAATACACAATCTCCTGTCTTAAGATCTTGCATCCTTACTTTAAAATCAAACTTCTTTTTGTTCCTCTGTTCTCTGATAGTAGCATTCTCCACTTCTTTCTCATAGGCCTGCTTTAAGCTTTCATAATCTGTCAACGTATCCTTTATAGGAAGTCATATAGCTGTGATCTGGGGAGGTGCCAAACAACAAGTCAACTGTAAGCTGAGCTTTCCTTCCAAACATTAGCCTATAGGGTGAGTATCCAGTGGCATAATTCATTGTGCTAATATATGCATGGAAAATGGTGGCAATGTGGTTGTCCCAGTGCTGCTTCTTTTCAGAGGGCAAAGTTTCTAACATATTCAGTAAGGTGCAGTTGAATCTCTCGGGCTAAGGATCTCCTTGTGGTGGTAGAGGGAAGTTCTAGATTTTTTTATGCCTAGCAGCTGACATAGTTTGTGGACTAGTTTGCTCTCAAACTTCCCTACCTTGAGCAGAATGTATTCTTGTAGGCAGGCTACAATGCGTGAAGAACTTCTCTACTAGGACTTTTGCTACCGTGATGGCTTGTTGATCCTTGGTGGGATAGGCTTAAGCATATCAGGAGAAATGATTGGTCACCACCAGAACATTATTTCTCCCAACAGCATCAGGTTCCAGGCACAGGAAGTCAATGCAAGCCAACTCCATAGGCCCTTGACTCTGTAAATGTCCCATGGATGCAGCTTTGGACAATAAATTCTTTCTTTGAATGCATGGTAAACAAGAGTGGCAGTAATTCTCTAATTCAGTCCTTAGATTGGGCCAATAGAATCTGTCTCTAACTAACCATAAGCTGCCACTTATCTTTGGAGACCTCAGAGGGACCCCCTCCTGTATAGGAGCCTATCCTGTATTTGTAGTCGATTTCTATTCTCGATGAACTATTCAGGAATCTGAAATAGGACTCTTCAGCAGTAGGCTATGGATTTGTATGGTCAGCGCCTCTGCAATTAAACAGCATAGTGGATCTTCCTTCTGATCCATCTTCAAATCTCTCTTTGACAGCTGGAGCCACGTCACGGTCCTCACTTGGGTCAGATCACAGTAATACTTCTGCACTCCAGAGGGGGTAACTCCTATGGACTCAGCTCCGATAGCCCCCTTGAACCTCTGGACAATGTCCTGACACAGAGCTTGTGCTCCTTTGGACATCACATGGGCCCATTCGTCTGGTTCGTAATGCCTTTGAGACAACGCATCCGAGTCTTTATTCCCTGTTCAAGGTCGATATTTCAGACTGAACTAGAATCCAGACAAGGTGGCCATCCATCGATGGCCTGTAGCATCCAGTTTGGATGAGGATAGTAGTTATGTCAAAGGATTATTGTCAGTCTTCACTAGGAAAGGAGCCCTATACAAATAGTATTTCAACTTGTCTACTACTGCTCACTTTAAGGCCAGAAACGCCAGCTTATGCACTGGGTAATTCTTCTCAAAGTTAAGCTCCTGCTCACATAGGTTATGGGGCAAAGGGCACCATCCTGCTCCTGGTATAGGACTCCTCCTAGCCCCTCTCGACTCTCAACTGAAGCTCATATGGCTTGGCCGGGTTTGTCAAAGCCAATACTAGTGCTTAGGTGAGACTTCTCTTGAGGTGATTGAAGGCCTCCTCGCTCTGAGGGGTCCACAGCCCCGGATAGACTGTTTTGACTTCCAGGCCCGTGGCCCCACTTGGCGTAACTGACCATCTTCACTCCCCCTCATTCTTGAGCAACTCATTGGGGGGCTGAGCAATCTTAGCAAAATTTACCACAAATCTCTGATAGGAACAAGGACCTCAATGCCATCATAGTCCTTGGTTGGGGCCAGGTGGAAACAGCTTCCAACTTCTTCAGGTCTGTAGCAATGCCCTTGGCAGAGACAACATGTCCCAAATAGGTGACAGAGGTTTGGTAGAAATGACACTTCTCTAATGACA
Organism: Staurois parvus; assembly: GCF_062004578.1. NCBI lineage: Eukaryota > Metazoa > Chordata > Amphibia > Anura > Ranidae > Staurois > Staurois parvus. Next base: position 30,401 of record NW_028318248.1, on the reverse strand, counting down.
GTGTAACGGAGGGTAAGCGGGACAGAACACACAAGGAAGACAGCAAACACTTAAAGCTTTATTAAAACAGACAACAGTCACTCAATGGGGAGTAGTGCAGGGAGAGAGAGTCTAAAATACTTGTAATCCAGCCCCGGAGGGCAAAGTTAAAGTCTCTACAACAATTTGTAATCCAAGAGGCAGTTCACAAGCAGTCAGATAGCACAAGGGAAGCATACACTCACGCAAAGTTGATGCGATAGTCTCAGGCAGAGCTGACAGCGTTCCAGGCAGGGCTGATGTAGCTTCTGGGATCCCCCTTCCTTCAATGGGGCTCAGGCAGAGCCGTGGGGCCACTAGAGTCCAGCTGGACGCCTCAGTGGTTGCCCAGCAGAATGGCTCTACAAGAGAGACCAGCACTGGCCTCTTAAACCCCCTGAGCAGGACGAGAGGCGGAGGGGAGTCATTAGCAGGTGACAATGAAGAGAATGGACAGGAATGGAACTACAGTAATTTAATTTGTGGCTGTAAACAGAAAAGACTGGTTGGACAGGATAATTAGTGGGGGAAATACATTAAATACATTAATACAAAAGTAAGGCACTAATTAGTGGGGAGGATATTATAATTAGGCATCCAGGTTGAACAGAATGGACACTGAAACAGGATAATTGGATTTGCAGCTGTAAACAGTGGGGGAAAATACATTAATACAAAAGTAAGGCACTAATTAGGGATGTATACACTAATTGAATTTGGGACCTTTTGTGGAGGAGCGAATTAATTACAGCTAGGGGCCTTTGGCACACAGGAGTGAATACTAATTGGAGGAGGCTCTTCCTATGGCCAGGAGAGATTAATGAAGGAATTAATACCTGGGGATTAAAACCTGGGCTGGCAGAGAACTCATATCGTGACACTCCAGATCAGTAAGCAGGAATTGATAATTGGCCAGGCCCCTATACCGTGACAGACAGCTTCAGCCCCTCTTCAGGAAGTCTGTCAAAGACCTTCCGGTGTCTTGCCTCATGCTCTTCCAGGGTCCTTCCAAAGACAATGATGTCTTCTAGGTTTACCAGTACCTGAGTTAGGTTCATGTCACCAACAGTATGCTCCATCAGTCGCTGGAAGGTGGCCGGGGCCACTGACAATCCTTGAGGCATCCTGTTGAACTCCAGATGAATGCTGTTTTCTCCTATCCTCTGGGTGCATAGGAATCTAGTAGGTCCAACACACTGAACCACTTTGCCCTTGACAGACATTGAAGGGCATCTTCAATACAGGGGGTGGTGTACTGATCAGGGATGGTTCTTCCATTCAAGGTTCTATAGTCAATGCACTTTCGTAGTGTCCCGTTCTTCTTACTCTCCACCATGATAGGGGAAGCATAGGGACTCCTGGATTCCTGAATGACCCCTGATCTCTTCAGCTCAGCAAGCTGCTCCCTGAGATCTTCAAGGTCACTGAGCGGGACCCTCTGGGCTCTTTCCTTGAATGGTTTATCTTCCTGCAGCTGAATCTGATGCTGAGCATTCCTGGCACAACCCACATCAAAATAATTTCTGAAGAACATTTTCTCCCACCTGACCAACTGATCTTGGACTGCCATCCAGAAGGCAACGGCTGTTCCTGTTAAGGACAGGAACTCCCCTTCCAGCATCTCACAGACCCCTTTCTCAGTCATCCCTGCCGGAGCCAATGGAGTACCTGGTCTCACTTGTCCAATTAGCATTCGAGCCTTCAATGTAACTGGCTGATCCATGGCATTGTGGAGACTGACTGGCACTTTCACTACATTCTGGGTCAAGGTGGTTTTTGTGTGCACTATCTCTGGCACCAATTCCACCCCTGCTTCACCTGGCTGTGGGTCAGTTTCCAAGACACCAAAGAGGCCTGGCTTATCCCAAGTCAACTTGACAGCGGCCTTCATGCAGACTATCCCAGCTGGCTGCAGTAATTACTCTCTTGCTCCTAGCCTCCACAGCCTCCCCACCCCTTCAGCCGGGGCATTTTGCTCCCGAACCACTCGTTTAAAGGCTTGATGCAATTGAAGATGTATTCCTCTAAGCACAGATTCTTCCTTCCCAGCCAGTGGAGCTAATAGCCTCCTCACCAGGTCAGTATTGGTCCCCATCAGCATCAAGTTTTGATCTGTCCCTGAGGGTCAAAGGCACACAACAGTCAGTGTGTCAAAGATTTCTATCTTCCCTGCTACAGATGGCCCAAAGGTAATCTTTATTGGGATGTAGCCATCTTAGGGGAACTTTTCAGATCCGTTTCCCCAGATCTCTAGCTCTTCCAGTTTGCACACGGAAATGTGTTTCAGATATCTAGCATAGAAATCCCTGTACAACATTGTCACTTGTGTGCCAGGGTCCAAAAGAGCTTTGGTGTAGATCCCTTCCACTTGCACTCATATTATAGGGGAGGGGCCTATAAGTTTTTCTGGCAAGTTAGCTCTCGTTCTAGAATGAGTTAAGTTCCCTCCTCTCTTTTCTAACTGCTGAAAGGACCTAGCAGTGGTAGATAGGTGGTGGTGCATTGACTCCCTGTGCTCTTAATCCCGTCTTAGGTGGTTGGATCCCCAGATGGGGTGAATGGGTGGCTGTACAAGCTGAAGCCTTCCTTTTACACCTCGATATGGAATTCCTATTCTTCCCTCTCTTGTCGAGGTTCTAAGCTGGCTCCTTCAGTGAGACCTGTCGCAAACTTGCGCATCAGAGATGTACGCGGTCCTACCATTTTGTTAAGCTTCCCCATTTTCTCCCCTCATTCCTTCCCCCTCCCTTCCTGAGAGGCACAGTGACAGATGTGGCTGGTTATGGGTCACTGACAGGCCAAGGCACCTAGTTCGGTGCCTAGCAGTCTGTGAAAGTGTAGCCTTTCTCACCTAGGCCAGGATAACTCAGCTGTCCTAAGAGAATTGGAGACTCACTGTCCCTGAAGCTGTAACATTTTACACCTCGTAAGGAGATAAGGCAGCTCTCCCAGGAATTGAAAGAATTGTAACCTCATAAAACCTAGCCCAGCGTAGGTGGCAGGATCAGATAACTTCTGGTAAAATCAGTTTTTCCCCTATGATTCATATCTTGAAATATGGAAGACTTACATAAAACTGGGCACCTCGTCGGATGGCCAATGCGCAGACGAACATTTTGATGAGTCACTCGTCCACCTCAGATCATCAGGGGAGCCAAAACATAGAACTCGTACACCGTGTAACGTACAATTTCATAATTCATATCTACATGATCCTTAGACTTATCTGCATAAAAAAATACCCGCGGAGAGATTGTCACTTGTGCAGCTGGGAAGTTATAGGCCAGAATATGACTTATGAAAGATGCTGGTTCTAATTTTGGGTTCCGCCTGCCAATCCCTCTCTAAACAGAGTATTGGTCAGTTACTCAGAGCCACCCCCCTGCTGGGGGACTTTAAAAAACAGGCTAGCAGGCCTAAAGAAGTAAGTTAAAGACATCTCCCATTTTAACATCAATACCAACTGGGGAGACCCTTTCGCTCTGCAACTTGGATCTGCTTACAAACCAAGGCATACTGGCAAGTAACTTAACCCTTTAACTTCCTTCCTATTATCTCTTTGCTGTGCTATGGTTCGTTATACAGTCAGGTCCATAAATATTGGGACATCAACAGAATTCTAGCATTTTTGGCTCTATACACCACCACAATGGATTTGAAATGAAACAAACAAGATGTGCTTTAACTGCAGACTGTCAGCTTTAATTTGAGAGTATTTACATCCAAATCAAGTGAACGGTGTAGGAATTACAACAGTTTGCATATGTGCCTCCCACTTGTTAAGGGACCAAAAGTAATGGGACAATAGGCTTCTCAGCTGTTCCATGGCCAGGTGCGTGTTATTCCCTCATTATTCCAATTACAATGGGCAGATAAAAGGTCCAGAGTTCATTTCAAGTGTGCGATTTGCATTTGGAATCTGTTGCTGTCAACACTCAAGATGAGATCTAAAGAGCTGTCACTATCAGTGAAGCAAGCCATCATTAGGCTGAAAAAACAAAACAAACCCATCAGAGAGATAGCAAAAACATTAGGCGTGGCCAAAACAACTATTTGGAACATTCTTAAAAAGAAGGAATGCACCGGTGAGCTCAGCAACACCAAAAGACCCGGAAGACCACGGAAAACAACTGTGGTGGATGACCGAAGAATTATTTCCCTGGTGAAGAAAACACCCTTCACAACAGTTGGCCAGATCAAGAACACTCTCCAGGAGGTAGGTGTATGTGTGTCAAAGTCAACAATCAAGAGAAGACTTCACCAGAGTGAATACAGAGGGTTCACCACAAGATGGAAACCATTGGTGAACCTCAAAAACAGGAAGGCCAGATTAGAGTTTGCCAAACGACATCTAAAAAAGCCTTCACAGTTCTGGAACAACATCCTATGGACAGATGAGACCAAGATCAACTTGTACCAGAGTGATGGGAAGAGAAGAGTATGGAGAAGGAAAGGAACTGCTCATGATCCTAAGCATACCACCTCATCAGTGAAGCATGGTGGTGGTAGTGTCATGGCGTGGGCATGTATGGCTGCCAATGGAACTGGTTCTCTTGTACTTATTGATGATGTGACTGCTGACAAAAGCAGCAGGATGAATTCTGTAGTGTTTCAGGCAATATTATCTGCTCATATTCATCCAAATGCTTCACAACTCAGTGGACGCCGCTTCACAGAGCAGATGGACAATGACCCAAAGCATACTGCAAAAGCAACCAAAGAGTTTTTTAAGGGAAAGAAGTGGAATGTTATGCAATGACCAAGTCAATCACCTGACCTGAATCTGATTGAGCATGCATTTCACTTGCTGAAGACAAAACTGAAGGGAAAATGCCCCAAGAACAAGCAGGAACTGAAGTCAGTTGCAGTAGAGGCCTGGCAGAGCATCACCAGGGATGAAACCAAGCGTCTGGTGATGTCTATGCATTCCAGACTTCAGGCTGTAATTGACTGCAAAGGATTTGCAACCAATTATTAAAAAGTGATAGTTTGATTTATGATTATTATTCTGTCCCATTACTTTTGGTCCCTTAACAAGTGGGAAGCACATATGCAAACTGTAATTCCTATACCGTTCACCTGATTTGGATGTAAATACCCTCAAATTAAAGCTGCTGACAGTATGCAGTTAAAGCACATCTTGTTTGTTTCATTTCAAATCCATTGTGGTAATGTATAGAGCCAAAAATGTTAGAATTGTGTTGATGTCCCAATATTTATGGACCTGACTGTATATGTATATATATATCTTAGTTACATCTTCTTTGTAAATATTTTTATTGCACCTGTTTGACCCTTTTAGTAATAAATCTTTCTTCTGAAAGTGTTGAACTGTTCCTATAGCTCTTAATCGCAATTCACAAATCCCTGCCTTTGAAGAGACGCTACTGTTTTTTTTAACCTCTGTATAACCGGCCTGAGGACCGTTTTATACAGACAACTATTTCAATCATTATAGTGTTATAGCTGAACCCCGAGTTTCCTCTTTCTCTGATAAAAAGGAGGTGGTGGCAGTGAATGGTTAATTGCGTGATTAACCTGACCCAGTAACAAGCGCATTCAGGCTGCAGGCACAGATTGTAGTCCATTAGCTGGAAAATCGCTGTGCAGGGTGCAGCTGGGTGTGGCATTGTTAAGCACATCACATCGCGATTTCCGATTGGCCAGTCCTTTGGTCACGAGTTTGGTGAGAAGGTCTGGGGTCTGACGCTGTGATCGTGACAAGACCCCTTGAAGATTCCCGCCTTCTGGGGCAAGTATGAATTTTTGTAATGCTTTGAATAACTCAGCTGCAGAATCTGGATCATCCTCTCTCTGTGGACACTGAGCTTGGAGATATCATGGTTCTTTGCAGCAGAAGAATCTTCTCAGGTCAGACCTAGTCGCTTGCAATTTAGCCTGAGTCTCCATTGCCTGTAGTAGAGCCTGTTGCAGCCTGTCTTGAGCCTGAATGACCTGAGCCAGCAGTTCAATTGGGGCAGCCTCACTGGCTGCCTTGACAGTGGGAGGGTTTGAGCATTCCTCCGCCTCAGTCTCCGTATGACTTTCATCTGCAGGAACATCCTCTTCCACTTGAATCATCCATGTTGACACTCTCTCTTCCTTGACATTAGGTTTTGGTGGCTCTTTAAATCCCTGGTTCTTTTTGGCTAGGAAGGCTTCTTCTTCCTATACTTCCTCTACCAACTCAGGATAGGTGGGGACCACTTGTGTCCCCCTAAGTAACAGTTTCAGCACAATTGGGTAATTAGGCCTAGCAGTGATGCATTTGGTTTTGTGCTGCCCTAGGCAATACTAAAATCGGGCGTCCGCCCCCCCCCCACCATCTGAACTTGTCCCATGCCAACCACAGTATACCGTCTGGCACCAAATTATGGTACCTAAAAATCTCCATAGGAAACATTTTAAAAGCCTTTACAAGTTACCTGTTTAGAATTATACAGGAGGTCTGGTGCTAGAATGTTTGCTCTCACTTTGATGTTCATGGCAGTACCTCACATGTGTGGTGCGATCGTCATTTACATATGCGTCAGGGACCTATGTGCGTGAGCACGGGGGAATGGGGGTGCTTTAAATTGTTTTTGCTATTTTATTATTTCTTTATTTAATTTTTATTTTTTAACACTACCTTTAACTTTTTTTTTTTATCAACTTTATTTCTATTACAATGGATGAACAACATCCCTTGTGATAGCATGGGCAATGACAGTTCCTATTTATGGAGAGATCTGGGGTTTGTTAGACCCCAAATCTCTCCTCTGGCCTCCCAATGCATGCGATCAGACACAGATCAGTCTGATTGGTTGCTTCACTGGCTGCTAACGGCCAGGTAAACAAACAGCCAAAACAGGAAGTGATGAAATCCTTGTTGCTTCCTGTTTCTGAAATCACACAGTGCGAGAAAAAACATCCATTCCTCTCGCTGTCTGCCGCTGGTCACATCTATACTGGGCCTCCCGACTGCATGGGAGAGCCCGGTAAAGGTGGCAGTGGTAGGAGGGGGTGGGACTCCCTTCTGCCGCCTGTAAAAGTAATCCAGCGGCTTGTTAGCCCCGGATTACTTTTATCTTGTGCAAAATCGCTGGGGCGATTGTGCCGCCCTAGGCAAACGCCTTGTTTGCCTCATGGCAGATACGCCCCTGAGCCCTAGCACCCTGCAGAACTCGTTCCAAGTGGGTCTTGTCAGCATCTTGAGGATCAATCCCTTTATTCATAATAATTTGGTGTAGGATCTGATCCACCCTAGTGATATAGTCAGACAGTTTTTCGCCCTTACAATGATGGGTGTGTTCAAACTTGTGTTTCAGATCTGGGAGCTTTTCTACCCTACCGAACACAGCATACAAGGCTTCAATGTAATCCATAGCCACACAGTCTGGATTCCCCATCCGCAGACTACAAATTACTTCAGCGGCTGGGCCCCTAAGGTTCTCACTCAGTCTCTATCTGTTCACCGCCTCTGGGACACCCCAGTCCTCCACCGCTAGTAGGGCTTGATCCATCCAGCTTTCCAGCTATTCCTCGCTAGCAGGAGCTGGACTCCGCCCTGAGAAGAACTGAAGCTTCCGGTATCCCTGACTCACCGAGACTGCATTATTCTTTACTAAGCTCTCCACTAGCTTGCTCATATCAGTGTAAAAGGAGGCAGGGGGCAGACCGGCCATGGGAATACCACAAACACCTGACTCACTGTTCTGTCCCATGCATAATCTTCTACCAGGTCTCCAATGGGCATCAGGGTTATTATTTGAGCCCCAACCCCTTCCACCAAACTCACAATGTTTTTTTTGAAGCAAGCCAGTATAGCCTCTCCCTACTCTAGCAGATGCCCTGCAATATAGGCAAAACTCAGTCCTCATGTCAATGAGATAAGCTCTTTACTTTGGTACAGCTCTCTTCACTAGCTGCCAGATCTCCCTTTCAGTCCATTCACTCCCAGGTATTTCTGCCACTGTACCCAACTCCAGCCGGCTACCTTGTTCCTGGTCCCACACTGCCGCTGCGTCCATCCGTTTTCCATCTCTCAGCTCATCAGTCTGCTTGCTAGGACCAACCATAATGGGTTTCCTGGATGAGCCCCCAAATGTAGTGCTACCCTCGTGTAAGATGACTGTCCCCAAAGGTTGCCCTGACGTTGCAAGCCTGCCTACACCTCTGTCACCCTGGTTTCAGACTCAATGAACAAGAAATCATGATTTCAAAGCCACCAGAATGCAGTAAAGCATTTGAGCATTTACTAAAGGTTGTTTAGTCAACAGACAGTTAATGCAAATACTTCTCAAGGTAATAACCTGTTTTCTAATCTCAGGGTGAAACACAAATACGCTTGCAATAGTGAACACAAGAAGTCAGACAGTAAATCAATGATCTAATCCTTGTGCGCTGCTACAGATTTATCCCAACCCCTTGTGCTAAAAGCAACAAATGTGAAACAATATTATAAATATTTAAAATATATCCTTTTGATACATAGAATCAGAACCAAATATATTGCTACTATGTCATAAACATACATGTGTATGAAATACACTAAATGTGATAGAAATAATACATGTGAACTGGCTGCATTGCAGTCAAGGACCTCTCACACTAGTCATCAAACCATCACAAAATCAAAAATAGTGCTCTGCTAATCACATACAGTAAGTGTAAGTGTCGTGCTCATCCCAAAGGTAGTAGTCACAAACAGTGAATTCCATAAAAACACACTGTGATAATGAAAAATATTCCTAAAATGCCTATGTGCATATACACCAGCACACACATATATATATATTTATAATTAATTTCAGGTACTTTTTATAGCGGTGTCAATTTACGCAGCGCTTTACATATATATTGCACATTCACATCAGTCACTAAGCCTCAAGGGGCGTACAATCTAAGGTCCCTAACTCCCATCATACATACATATACTAAGGCCGTTTAGACAGGATCCAATTAACCTACCAGCATATCTTTGGAGTGTAAGAGGAAACTGGAGTACCTGGAGGAAACCCACGCAGGCACAGGGAGGACAAACTCCAGGCAGGAGGTGCCATGGCTGGGATTTGAACCAATGACCCTAGTACTGCCAGGCAGAAGTGCTAACCATTTATTATTGTTATTATTATTATACAGTATTTATATAGCGCCAAAGGGTATGCTCAGCGCTGTACAGTAGCAAGGGGGACAGAACATGAGACAAGACAGTAACAATACACTACACGAGGGGTTCGAGGGCCCTGCTCTTTCGAGCTTACAATAGCCACTGTGCTGCCCATATATATTGGTATATGTGAATGTGTCCAAATCATTAACAGAAAAATAACAATAAAAAGTCCAATCATTAGATATATAGCAGCAGTACTCTGGAATACTACTACAACCCCATAATACACCTCCGTGCAACGCATGCAGCATCAACTCCGTTGCCCCACGGTCACCATTTGAACTCTCACCTTAATGATATGACTTCCCACTTAGTGTTCAGCCCATCAACACTTTTGGTCCTAACAACGGGACTGAATCTTCCTCTCCATCCAGGGCTCCAGCTTCAAATACGAATCTCCTCTTCCAACAAGCTCCACTCCATAACATGTAAAGAATACTGCAGATAGTGCCTTATCCTGCCACAAACAACAACAATATTATACTGACATATATAAGGTGCTGACCCACACCAAGGTATAAAGCCCATAAACATAGATGTCACAATGCTTGTGAATACCGCTATGCATTCTCAGACCACATGCCATGTTGCATATGGAAGTAGTGACGTCATCCAAGATGCGCCCCGACGTGTTTCATCATAGGGCATGTGACTTTTTCAGTTTCCTGGGCAGCACAGTGGCTAAATGGTTAGCACTTGCGCCTGGCAGTACTAGGGTTGTTGGTTTGAATCCCAACAACAGCACCCATGTGACTGGAGTTTGCATGTTCTTCCTGTGCCTCTGTGGGTTTTCTCCAGGTACTCTGGTTTCCTCCCACACTCCAAAGACATGCTGGTAGGTTAATTGGCTCCTGTCTAAATTGGCCCTAATATGTGTATGTATGAGTGTGAGTTAGGGACCTTAGATTGTACACCCCTTGAGGGTTAGGGACTGATGTGAATGTACAATATATATGCAAAGCGCTGTGTAAATTGACGGTGCTATATAAGTACCTGGAATAAATAAATAAACCTGGGTGGAACTCCGCTTTAACAACTGGTAATTTATTTGGAGTGGGGGAGGGCAGTGGAGTACCTGGTTTTGATATGTACCCGCTCCCACTTCCTTTCGGATCGCCTAGGTAATCTAAGTGCAAGTTCACTGCCACCCCTTCACCCACAGCCTTCTGGACACAACACAGGTCCTGGGACCATTCACAAAGTGCAGCACGGCTTGCGCATGTGCATTAGGAAGCCAGCAGTGAAGCTGCAAGATGTCGGTGGCAGGACCTGAAGCACACTGAAGAATCGGCTTGGGTGAGGACAGCGCTGGATCCCTGGACAGGTAAGTGTCCTTATACTAAAAGTTAGCAGCCACAGTATTTCTAGCTGCTTTAATTTTTTTTTTTAGGGGAACTGGAGCGCCACTTAGATGCATATGTTCAGCCAAAGCTTTTTGTTTTCACTTTCGGATAGTGTAGGGGAGGATTAGAACCCCTGTTCGGGTTTGAATGTTCTGTAGGGCACCATTAGAGAGATTTCTTCTCCCTTCCTGTCCCAGTGACAACAGTTTCACCATACTGGAAGTGATGGAAAATCTGCCCCAGGGTCACAGAAAGTAATACAAATCTGACAGGGGTTTCAGCTTAACTGGACTCTACTGAAGAAAATATTTATTATATTTGTCTGTGTCCCTGTGGCAGAGTCCCCTTAACTTCCTGTCCTGCTGACATTTTACTAAACAGGAAGTGAGGGCAAATCTGCCACTGGGACACAGTAATAGAATCTGACAGAGGTTCTAGCCTCACTGGACCCTACTAAAGAAAATATTTGTTTATATTTATCTGTCTCTAGTACACAGTCCCCTTCACTTCCTGCCTTGCAGACATTTTACTAAACAGGAAGTGAGGGGAAATATATTTTATGGAGACTTGGAATGCAAGGGTTCGAACCCTTTCTCACCTCATTCATAACTAAAAAGCTGGACATATCCTTTAAGGGTGGAATTGTGACTCTGGACCCTGGGCACAGCTCTAGACACTCGTTTATAGCTCCAATAATTGTCCCACTTCTCCAGCTCATCACCATAAACATGAGGAAAACCCTCCCTTTGATAATGCTGTGTGCTGCTCCTTGTATGTCAACATGCTCCGGCACAGGAGGGGTTAATGTGTGCCCAGCACTTGTTACATTGTATCACCTGCAGCGTCACGTGACCCCTCTGCGGGAATGAAGGGGTTAAATGGGGATTTCTGTCCCCAGCAGCCACAAAGGATGAGCTGGCTCTCTCTCTGGCACTTTCTTTTGCTTTCATTTACTTCCTGTTCCACCCTTAATCACCAGCCCTTTTTCCCCTCCATCTTACTTCCCCACACTAGTCATTTCTTCCACTTCCTTCGCCTCCTCATCCACCTACACTCTACAATCCCAGTTCCCAGACTTCCTCCCCCATCTTCCTACTCCTCTTTTTTTTTTCTCCCGCCATTTCCTTCCCCAGTCTCCCCTCCCCCATCTTCCTCCATTGCCTCCCCCATCTTCCTCCTCTTCTCTCTCCCTCCATTTCCTTCCTCCTCATCCCTCTCCCTCCTTCTCCTCCGTGTCCCTGGCACGTTTCCTGGTGCGGCCCCTTTAAGAGGCAGAGCTCAGTGCTGGGAATCCACGTCAGTTTCAGGAGTGGACTCTCCATACTGACATCAATGAGGGAGGAAGAGAGAGAGGGGGGCACCCTGGCTTCCTGGAAACACCCCTCCCCCACCATGTGCTGCCACTGCTGCTAACTTCTGGAGTCTGGGGGACACTGCACCCCCCAATCCCCAGACTGGGGGGGCGACACTGAGCGCTGCCATGTGTGCTGCACACTTCAACATTAAGGTGAGAAGAGAATGTCTGTGTGAGTGTGTGATCCCTGGGCTGAGCTACAGACACAACACCACACAATACACTGCTGGGGGGGGGGGGCGCTGCACACACAAACATTGTCATGGGAGCTCCACGTCTCCTCTGTCCTCAGCACGGCAACAAAGTTTTCTTTTGGTATTCAAATGTTTACAAACAAACTTATAGAGGAAGATGAGCAGAGGGAAAGGACTGTCCTGGGGAGAGAAGGGATAAACCGTGCCAGTTATTGGCATCCACTTATATGGCTCTGACCTATACCCCAGTGCTGTACGGTCACATCAGGCTCTGCACCACAGGAGCTTACACTCCAATGTCTCCGCACACTCGCATTAATTATTATTCCTTTATATAGCTCCGACCTATTCTATAGTGCTGTACAGAGAACACTGAGCCAGTCACATCAGTCTCTGCACCACAGGAGCTTACACTCTACTGTCCCCACCACAGTCACACACTATTATATGTTTTATATGACTCTGACATATACTCTAGTGCTGTGCAGTCACATCAGTCTCTACGCCACAGGAGCTTACACTTTGTCTCTGCACAGTCACATTTAATAATATTAATTTTATATAGCTCTGACATATTCCATAGTGCTGTACAGAGAACACTGAGCCAGTCACATCAGTCTCTGCACCACAGGAGCTTACACTCCAATGTCTCTGCACACTCACATTTAATATTATTATTCCTTTATATAGCTCCAACCTATTCTATAGTGCTGTACAGAGAACACTGAGCCAGTCACATCAATCTGCTCCACAGGAGCTCACACTCTAATGTCTCTGCACAGTCACATTTATTATATATAGCTCTGACATATTATGTAGTGCTGTGCAAAGAACACTGAGCCGATCACATCAGTCTTTGTACCAAAGGAGCTCACGCTCTAATGTTCCACCACCGTCGCATTTATTATTATATATAGCTCTGACATATTCTGCAGTGCTGTACAGAGAACACTGAGCCAGTTACATCAGTCTCTGCACCAGAGGAGCTTACGCTCTAATGTTCCACCACAGTCGCACACAATTATTATATGTTTTATATGGCTCTGAAATCTACTCTAGTGCTGTGCAGTCACATCAGTCTCTATGCCACAGGAGCTTACACTCCAATGTCTCTGCACAGTCACATTTAATATTATTATTATTATTATTAATTTTATATAGCTCTGACCTATTCTATAGTGCTGTAGAGAAAAACACTGGGCCAGTCACATCAGTCTGCACCAGAGGAGCTTACACTCTAATGTCTCCGCATAGTCACATTTATTATTATACAGGATTTATATAGCGCCAACAGTTTGCACAGCACTTTACAATATAAAGGGAGACCATACAATTCCAATACATTTCAGTACAGAAGGAATATGAGGGCCCTGCTTGTCGAGCTTACAATCCTATATTATTTTATATAGCTCTGACATATTCCATAGTGCTGTACGGAGAACACTGAGCCAGTCACGTCAGTCTCTGCACCACAGGAGCTTACACTCTACTGTCCCCACCACAGTCACACACTATCATTATACATTTATATAGCTCTGACATATTCCATAGTGCTGTACGGAGAACACTGAGCCAGTCACTGCACCACAGGAGCTTACACTCTAATATCTCTGCACAGTCACATTTATTATTATTATTTAATAATAATTTATATGGCTCTGACATATTGCAGTGCTGTACAGAGAACACGAAGCCTGGTCACATCAGTCTTTGTATCAGAGGAGCTTGCACTCTAATGTTCCACCACAGTCACACACTATTATTATATGTTTATATGGCTCTGACATATACTCTAGTGCTGTGCAGTCACAGTTTTTGTGCCACAGGAGCTTACACTTTATTGTCTCTCCGCAGTCACATTATTATTCATTTATATATTGCTGACATATTCTGTAGTGATGTACAGAGAAGTCATTGCATTAGAGGAGCTTATATTCTAATTTCCCCATCAGTCACATACTAATATTAATAATAGTGTGTGACCGGTGTGGAGTCCCAACCATCTCTGCACTAGAGGAGTTTATACTGTAATGTCCTCACCACAGTCACACACTTTGTTGCTCTGTTTATATAGCTCTGACATATTCCATAGAGCTGTACAGAGAACAGTGAGCCAGTCACATCAGTCTCTGCACAATGGGAGCTTGCACTCTAATGTTCCCACCACAGTCGCACACTATTACTATACATTTATATAGCTCTGACATATTCCGCAGTGAACACTGAGCCAGTCACATCAGTCTCTGCACCAGAAGAGCTTACGTTCTGTATCCCCACACTAGGGCAAATTTTGGTCAGACAGCAGTGAGCCTTCAGGTTTGTTTTGGATTGTGGGATGATATTGGATCATTCTATGGAATTGAATACAAGTAGTGGGGGGCCTGCTAACTCTGTGCACATGGACCCCTGGTGGCCATTTGGCGCTGGAACCCCAGTGCTGAAAAGCAACAGAGTTATTGGAGTATTGACACATTCTCTTTACAGCTTGCTTTTTGGAGGTAGGTGGTGATGGGCAAGTTTAAAGAATAACAATGTTTTTACCCAGAAGGATACTCGACCTCCACCCACAACTGAAATAGGACTTTACCGCAGGTTCACACCTAAGCATTTTACAGAAACACACTACAGTCCATTTAACATGATTTCCTATGGGACACGTTCACATGTCCGTGTTTTCACCCAGTGCATTTGTTTTTGGAAAAGGCCAGAGTTTTTTTTTAAACTCAGAAAGTTGCATTTTTGGTTCTATAGACTTCAATAGAAACGTTGCAGAAAAGCATGTAGTGCGTTATTGATGCGTTTTTTTTTTTTTTTTTTTTTTTTTTTTTGTTTTTGCATTTTAATCTGCCTAGCAATAAGAAAAAACGCATGTGCACAAAGCGCTGCAGTAACAGATCAAACACAAACTACATAGGTGTGAGCCTAGCCTTAGGGTGGACTTGGGACTTTACTGAGCTGATTCCAAAATGCAGTGGTATGTACAAAGTTATTGAAATCTCCAATGTGTGGTTTGTGCCGACATGTTTCTGTTTTTTAAAATTTTTTTTTTTTTTTTTTTTTTTTTGGGGGGGGGGAGTTGACAATTGATGTGACTGACTGTGTGCCCAATCACCGCTGCTTTGGAAAGTCATCTGGAGCTTTATAACTGGCTTGTGGTTGATATTCCTTTCCTCTTGGTGGATGTATGGGACAATGGCAGTTAGTGAGTGAAACAGAGCCTAGGCATGGCTTCCCTCCCCATGCCAGTTTCTGCCATCTTTAGTACTGGCAGAGGCCCTGCAGGTGTAATTGGGAAATGTTGTGGCTGGTCAGTCAGCTGGGGAAGCTGCAGGCGGCTGTGAAAGGAGGAAATGAAACCAGAAGCTACCAATGTGTGTTTCTTTTCTAAATATATTTAACATTTTATAGGCTTTGCATACAGTTGTAAGTTCATGGTCAAAGAGAGATAGATTATATATATTCTATTTTTTTTTTTTTTTTTTATATATATATATCGGTGTCAGTCATGTACACAGCCAATAAAGGGTTAAACTTGGGTTTGTGTGCTTTGCTAGCCTGTCTGGTATTTATTGGGCTAGCTGTGATTTTTGGGGCTTTTTTGCTTCCTGTTTCCAGGAAGAGTTTACAAATCTCAAGAAAAAAGCTAGTCTGTTGCTGCTGAGCTTTGTATTTATTTTTCTGGTTCTTGGAATTTATGTATTTATTTATTTTTTTTATAAAAACATGTTGTTATTTTCTGCTCTCTCCCCATTTTGCTCACTGGTTGTGATTGACCGCAGTGGGAGCCAATGGCTCTCGTTGCTGTGTCTCAGCCAATGAGGAGAGAGAGAAACACAGGAGACCCAAGGCTCTCATGCACCGCGCTGGATCGAGAGGGGGCTCCTGTGAGTATTAGGGGGGCTAAGGGGGGAGCAGCACACAGGTTTTTTTTAAATTCATCCATAGACTGCATGAAGGTAAAAAACCGTAAGCCTTTACAACCACTTTAAGTGTCGCTAAACCCACATCATTAAAAAAAAAAAAAAAATACTGTATTACATGCTGGTTATACTCATTCACGATCATTTTTGCAAAAAAAACTGGTTGATCCTGCTGTTATCCCACTTCTGTCTATGTCCCCATTGCAACTGGGGATTTGGCAGAGCTACTGACAGCTACTGCACATTCTCAGTTTTCAGTGAGTTTCTATGCTTCACATTTCCTCCCTATCACATCTGAGCAGCCCATGTGATCATAGTCACACATGTAAATATATACACAGTGGTAAATGGCAGCCTACTCCCTCCCTCGAGCTCCATGCCCACTAATTGGCTAAACACAATTGGGGAGGGGCATTACATCTTGATTGATGGATGCTTCACCTCCCTGTTATTTTGAGACAGAGGCTGAAGGGGTGTGACACAGCCTGTGACTGGCAGAAATCTGTCCACATCATGTTATTGCCAAAAAATAATTTAATTTCAAATATAAATTTTGTATGACTATTTAAAACACTGTATTTATATTATTTACGTTTACTTGTATCCCAAAGGCTGTGGTGTTTTGTTTGTGTGTGGTGTTTTTTTTGTTTTGTTTTGGTTTTGTTTATTTATTTTGAACATGTGCCAAGCAGCAGAGGACTCTCCTCCTGCTTCTGTTTCCCTGCAGACACTGGGAAAGGGCTAGGTCATGTGACAGCTGTATATTGGTTAGGAAAAGGGTATTTGGATGTTTCTTTTTTTCTTCTATTCATTGCAGTGCCATCATCCATATACAGAAAGAGAATATTGTATATTAAACCGTGTGTTTTAGTATCACTTTAACTATTGTTATATTGGAGGGCAGAGGAGACATTAGGGGTCTAATAGACCTGCAATGTATCCATAAAGAGGACCTGTCACCTTTCCATGTGATCCTATAGGAGACTCTTTAGCCCACTTGTGATAGCAATTAAGTAACAAAACAAATTGAAAGCGCCCCTGTGCGTGCACACATACACGCTCACTGGCCATTAGGTACACCTAATTGCTTGGTAACACGCATTGCTAATCAGCCAATCATATGGCAGCATTTAAGCATCTAGACGTGGTGAAGACGACTTGCTGAAGTTCAAACCAAGCATCGTAATGGGGAAGAAAGGGGATTTGAGTGACTTTGAACGTGGCATGGTTGTTTGTGCCGGTCTGAGTATTTCAAAAACTGCTGATCTACTGGGATTTTCCCACCCAACCATCTCTATGGTTTACAGAGAATGGTCAGAAAAATATCCAGTGAGTGTCAGTTGTGTGGATGAATATGTCTTGTTTATGTCAGAGGTGAATGGGCAGACTGGGTCAGCTGTGACATTCAGATGGTAGGGTCATAATTTGACATAAACATGAAAGCATGGATCCATTCTGCCTTGTATTAATGGTTCAGGCTGGTGGTGGTGTTATGGTGTGGGGGATATTTTCTTGGCACTAGGAAGGTGTAACTAATAAAGTGGCCGGTGTGTGTATAAAAGCACAGTGTAGGGCAAGCACGTGTATGTAACTCTCAGCTGTGCCACTTGTGAGGTATTATCGGGAACGTTGGAGTAAGAGCACTAATTCTAGGGCCATAGTTCATGGTTGACTCTAAATGATGACCTAAAAAGGCTTTCAAAGCGTCGTCTATGGAGAATTTTGGGCACCATAGGGTTGTGTTGTGTGTTTTTTGTTTTTTTTTTTGTTTTTTTTTTTGTTTTTTTTTTTCATGCAAAAAGAAAAAAAAAAATTGCACAGGTAAACATCATTTGAAAGGCTAGACAAATATCACATCTTAGCCAACATGGAGCTTTGAGAGTTTTTTCAGGTCAATACAAACTGCCCAGAGTCAATGGTTTTCAAATAGACAGGTTCTGTCTGGTGGACTTGCAGATCCTCTCCATCTCCTGTGTCATCTTTGGTGTTTTCACTCCTTTTATTATTTAATGTTCGGTGACCTCAATTACTGTTGACCTCATAGTAAAGGCAGCTCTGAGGCATGTCTGCTCGCTCAATATTTAACCTCCTCTATGGCTGAATAACTTTTGTGCCTTCATGTTCAGAGTGACTCTTATTAGAAGGCTTCTGGGTATTCTTTTTTTTCAGAGCAAAGTTCCACATCCCAACTCTAGCTCCTTGGCAGTAGGACATAGGAATGCAGGACCCTGCATTCAATATATCCAGTCTCCCGCAGTACACACAATGTGAAATGTAATTATTTTAGATATAAACTGCTAAATACCTTTTCTCATCAGTGGTTAGAGCAGTCTTATGACTTCTATCAGTGTCCAGCAGAGCACTGGTTAAAGCTTGTAGGAGGAGTTTTTTTTAATTCTCCCCTGATTGTCCTTTGAGGCTGCAGGACCCCTGACCCTCTGTCTGGACATTGCTGATTGGCCTTGTGTTGATCACATGCACTCTCACAAGAAGAAAAACTGTCTAGCAATACACACCAAACTGAGCATGTGCAGCTTGCCTGCTGGGCTCTGTTCTATCAGCATATGTGTGGAGACAGTAGAAGAAGGAGGATCAGAGAAGACAGAATCAAACATCCTTTTTATACAATGCAGAGGATTAACCCCTTAGATTCCACAGTGAGTATAACAAGCATGCTTTACTGCATATACAGACTGATTCTACTGTTGTGGGTGTAGTAACTTTAATAATTATGAAAGTAGTGTTTAGGTGACTCTCCTGTGCCAGATAATCGGTGTCAAGCTGCAGTGATCAAAAGCAGGGAATCGCTTGCGTTCAACTCTCTGCCACTGTGTGCTGCTAGTCTTCTTGCCATAGCAGAGTACTTCCGGAGAGTTAGGTGCAGAGTATTCTCAGGAGAGGAGATTTGGATAGAGGAAGAAGAGTCCTCCAGCAGAGTATTTCAGGAGAAGAGAGGAACGTTGGATGGAGTTAGGAGCAGAGCCCTCTGGTATTTAAAGAAGAGAAATATCAAAGTCAGTAACTTGGATAAATCGTGTGTATGATAAAAGAGAATTCCTGTGGTTGGTTTAGGCTAGGGTCACATGTACGTGTGTTGCGATTGATGCATTTTTTTTTTATTTTTTTTTTTTTAGTTCTTGTCGTACAGGTGAAAAACGCAAAATGCTGTGGAAACAGATGAAAAACACAACCTGCGTTTTTGATGTATTTCCTTTGAATTTTATTGAACCAAAAACAAACTGCTGCAGATAAAGTCTCTGACCTATTCTAAAAAATCTCACTGGTTAAAAACACACAGATGTGAACCATAGGAGTTCATGTTAAATGAACTGTAGTGTTTCTGCAAACTGGGAAACACACTGGAAACCGCACAAGTGTAAACCTAGCCTAAGTAAATAACTTTATGGGGATTATTTCCTATTGATTATACTTCTTGCGTACATTTTGTGCAGTAAATGTAGGAACGTGAAAGCCGGTTTCTGTGTTGAAGCCATGTGCCAGCTGTATGATGCTGTGAACGCCGATTGATTAAATTGACCCCTACTGGATATCACAGATTATCTGCAGCTGGAGGGACGATTTCCAGAATCTTTTGCAGCCTGCCATGTGGCAGCATGTGCTCTTACAGCCACAGGTAATGGGGACAGGACCAGGTAAACCTTTGATGTTTTGGCAGCAGCAATTGCAACCTCAGGGCTCCAGACATTGAAATAGTCAGTCAGTTAGATCCAGACACTGAAAATACCCAATTAAATCTAAGTAGTTTCTGGTGCAGGAACTGGAGCTTCCAGTTCTTCTACAGTAATACCTCCGGTTTACGAATTTAATTTGTTTTGCAGGACTTTTCGTATAGAGAAACACCGTTTCCCAAAGGAATGCATTGAAAACCAATTAATCCGTTCTGGAGGTCAGAAAAAAGTAAACGCTACTAAAATACTGCATGAGTTATTTTATCAAGTCATGCAGTATTTTAGTAGTGACAACCATGTGTTAATATTTCAGCTGTCAGCGGGGTTCACCACTGACAGCTGAATGTAAAAGAATTGTCGGCAATTAAAAACCAATTTTAAAAAACAGCATGGGGTCCCACTCCCATACCAAGCTCTTTGGGTCTGGTATGGATTTTGAGGGGAACTCCCACACCAAAATAAAAAAAAGGTGTGAGGGGTCCCACAAGCGAGGGCCCCCCCCCCCCCCCCAAACCATACCAGGGCACATGCCCTCAACATGTTGATGGGGACAAGGGCCTCTTTGCCACAACCCTGGCTGGTGGTTGTGGGGGTCTTCGGGCAGGGGGCTTATCGGGGACATCACGCATGTGACCCCACCCATGGGACGTCAATGATATAACTCAGGTGATGTCCCCGGGTGGCCCCGCCCCTTACATGTTTAAGAACTGTCAAGCCACCTCAGAGGCAGACGGCTGGA
This sequence comes from Staurois parvus, assembly GCF_062004578.1. Classification (NCBI taxonomy): domain Eukaryota; kingdom Metazoa; phylum Chordata; class Amphibia; order Anura; family Ranidae; genus Staurois; species Staurois parvus. Next base: position 9,993 of record NW_028318248.1, on the reverse strand, counting down.
AGCCATCGTCGGGAACGGAGTCTTTTTTTTTTTTTTTTTTTTTTTTTTTTTTTTTTTCTTCAATATACAGTTGAAACCATTTTTGTTAAATCTTTTTGATCAATGCAAATAGTAACTGTTTGATCCTGCCAAAAAACCTGTGAGCTGATGGCTTTCTGTGCTTCACTGTTTTTGGTTGCATTGGTCCAGTTACGGAGAAAAGGAGGGGGTGGCTGTTCTGTAGTCCTGTCCTAGGGTAACAATGCTACTTCTCTAAAAATGCAGTGCAGTGATTGAGCATGGTCTCCCTAGGATAGGAAGTGTCACTGGCAGGATCACCAGGTGAAAATAAACAGGGTAACAATTAGTGGAAATAAAAAAAGCTAATGCAGCACATCTAAGGACAAGTTTGCTGCAATACTAAATTTTGTTCTTGGGTTTATTATTGGTACTGTAAGGCTACGTTCACACTAGCCTTGTTTGCAAGCGGCAGACAGGCGTTTGGGAAGCGTTTTTACCGTTTCCCAAACACCTGTGAAAATTCTGCACATTACAGCACTTTGTGCTGTTCACACGGGAGCGTTAGTGTTGCGTTGCGTCGCGGCAAAACTGATGCCTCTGGTCGAGCCAGGAGGAGTTGAAACCTCCTATTCAAGTCTATGGTGCCTCTCCGCAAACGCCTGGCCAGCGTGTGCGGTTGTGGGGGCGTTTGCGGAGCGTTAACACCATTCAAACTGCATTTGTGGGGCATTTTTAACGCTTGGCAAATGCCTAGCAACCTCCGCTAAACCGCGCATGCGGCGTTTGCGGAGCGTTAAACGCTCCGCAAATGCTCCGCAAACGCCGGACCAACGCTTGTCAAACGCTGTAGGGGCGTTTGACAAGAGTTGGAAAACAGTCAAGTGTGAACGAGCCCTTACAGTGCCGGCAATTTACACAGCACTTTGTAAGCATCTTGAGGACAGGGACTGATGGGGATGTACAGAATGCAGTCTAAGGTCCATATCACACTAGGACAGGAAACCAAGAAACCTACCAGCATGTATTTGGAGTGTCGGAGGAAACCAGCAAAACCCAGGAGGAACATGCAAACTCCTTGCAGGTGTCATGGCTGGGATTCTGAGGATTAAGGTTGGGGTGGTAAAACAAGATCTAGTCCCAGCATGGAGTACACGAGTTTCCTTGTTCTGTAAAGCAGGGAAGGCACAGAGCCATACTTTGTTAGGGCATCAGGAACTGGTATCATATTTCAGCTGCTCCTCCAAGAACAGCAGCAGAAGGTGATGGTGTTTATTTGTTGTATTTCTCAATTTATTAGCAGTAGCTTATTACTTCCTTTTTTTCTATATATTATTATTATTTAATTTATTTTTTTTTAACAAGGAAACGCTTATTCTCTTTTTTTTCAAGTTGCCTTGGAAAGGGTTATACAAAAGGAGATGGCCCTTTCCTGTCAGTCCCGTGTTCTTACCTGAGAAGGAAATGCAGTGATAAATAATTCAGGAATGTGACCGCCAGACTGAACTTTGTTTGGTAATGAAATAAAACAACTCAGAAATTGCTGCCTGAGCAGTTTTTTTTGTACTTTTGTGTGAGGGATTTTTTTTTTGCCTTGTGATGTTACCATTCTAATGTAACAAATCTTGTTGATGTTTTAAAAACCTGTAAGCGTATGAGGGCAGCCATAATATGGGCAGCACAGTGGCTGAATGGTTAGCACTTCTGCCTAGCAGTACTAAGGTCATTGGTTTGAATCCTAACCACGACACCTTCTGCCTGGAGTTTGCATGTTCTCCCTGTGCCTGTGTGGGTTTCCTCTGGGTACTCTGGTTTCCTCCCAAACTCCAAAGACATGCTGGTAGGTTAATTGGCTCCTATCTAAATTGGCCCTAGTATGTGTATGTGTGTTAGGGACCTTAGATTGTACACCCCTATGAGGGTTAGGGACTGATGGAAATGTACAATATATGTAAAGTGCTGCATAAGTTGACAGCACTATAGAAGTACCTCAATTAAATAATTTTTATCCTCATGTATTTTGACAAAGCTACCTACTTAAAAAAAAAAAAAAAAAAAAGAGGGGGAAGGAGGAACAGCAAAGCACAATCACTGCACATTTTTAAGTAAATTAGTAAGTCTGTTTGCATGGAAACTACAATAATTTGCAGGTGGATTATTCTTTCAGCATGCTGTCAAGAGATGCTAAATGCCATCTGATTATATAAAAAAAAAAAAACCCTAAAAACATAATATAACTAGTATGGACATGACAGCAAAATTTGGTTGTACTAAGAAGTATGGTCAAAGTATTTTTTGGCCATACTTCTCTTCAGGGGTGGACTGACAACTCATGGGGCCCCCGGGCAATAGGGGATCATGAGGCCCGTGTCCTTGCCCAAACTCAAAAAAGCTTATGAAAAAGGTATCGGGGGCATCTCAGGGGGCCCCCTACTGAACTCAGGCAGTGCCCGAGTTTCCAAATGTTCAGTCCGCCCCTGCTTCTTTTGTTGGTCAATGAAGTGCACTTGCTTATGTTCACCTGTGACCCAGCAGTAGCTGACACTATCAGGTGCTTCAGGTTCTGGAAGGATGACAACCATTTTGTCGGGATCCACCCAGCTGCTGGATTGAAGGCTGGCTTCACCTCTCAGCACACAGCTCCCTCTCCAGCACAGAACTCCAGTGAGTCGTGGGGGGGGTGACTGACTGACAGTCACTGTCCTCTGCTCGGAGCAGACCAAGAACTGACTGAGCAATCAATGCTCATGTGATCGCTCAGTTTTTGGTCTTAGAACTGGGCTGAGACAGCTGCAGCATACTGATGCTGCAGCATATAGGTGAGTGCGTGTTTTTTCACAACCCCATACTTCTCCTTTTTTCAAAGCTGATATTTGCATAACTTATTCCAAGTGCCAGCCCACTTCTTGCATCAGGGCTGAATGTTCTTCAAGGAGTGCTGAGGCAGGGTGATGTGTCATTTGCTGGAAGCTACGTATAACCATGAGCTACCTGCATTGCATAGAGAAGCACAGAGACCCAGTGATATCACTGAATCTAAAATAAGCAATGCAATGAAAACAGGTTTGATTTTAACAGTTTCCATTAGCATGGTGATGAGGAGTGAAAGGGGCAACCAGGGGAGTAAAATATATATTAAAACAAAAATGCTCAAATATGCTTGCTTTACAATTCAGGCCAATGCTGCTTATTGGCCCTTAATGAGCCTCATAGCAAGGCTTTATGCTTTTATCTCTAGATTTAACCAGTGTCCCTTAAACGGCAATGTGATTGAGAGCAGTTCACGTGGGGCATTTTGGTGGGGAAAAAAAAAAATTAGAGCAAGCTGTAGTTTTTTGCAGAGTAACAAATATTAATTTGCGCCAGTGCAAAGCCCATCAACACACAGGAAAAACAGCAGGCCACCACAAGTTTAGCTTCTGTCATGCTGTAGACCCTTTCAATGTTCCAGGAAAGGAGGAGAAAAGCACGTAATGCAATGCCGCATGCCAACCCACGTCAAAGCATGTATTCTTATCTGCACATTGTGGTGTAAATGGACGCTTGCTGTCAACAAAGGGAAGGGTTCTTACCAGTACAAGTAAATTAACTGTGAAATTCCCTTTTGGATAAGGTGGTAAAGGAATTTAACACAATATTTGCATAATATTGGCTTATTTCTTTCCAGGGAATTTCTCCAAGTTTTATCGGCTGACCACAATTGACCCGTTACCATAGGAAGGAGGGGTGGTATTTGTTTTTTCCTTAGTTTAAGGTTTGGCTAGAATGTGGAGGTTTATAAGTCCTGTGTCCCCAATAGGAATATCCTTCTTTGCTTCCTTTTACACAGGTGGGAAAGAAAATACCCTCTTAAACAGCCATCACCTTAACAGGTGTCACCTCTGAGATTTTTCCTCAGTTCCCGTTTCTGTGTCATTGGTAAGCTTTGTTTTTGTTTTTTCCTCTCCCTTTTTTGTCTTTTTGACAACTAAAATGTTTATAATTCACTTACTTTCTGTCCTTGTGACAGTGGTCACCAGGACAAATGTAGAGGGTGAATCTCAACTCTGGGGACATAGACCGCAAACCTTACAAATGTTCTAACACTTCCACTAAGGGGGTACAGGCTAATGGTGTTCCATTAAGTACTACTTCCGCTAAGGGGATACAGGCACTACTCCAGTAATGAGCCTGGACCCGTAGGGTCAACAGGTGACCTGAGCCTGGCTGACCTGCTACTACTGCTTGGTTCCTGCTCTATTCTGCTCTCCTCTGACATCATCCTTTTTGGCTGATTCAGCAATCTTTCTGTTACAATGTAAAATTAACCTCCATGAGGGGGGAGGAACAGGGATGCAGCCCCTTGCCAAGCATGCCAGTATTTTCCTCCCTGCCCAGTAACAAAGGGGTTAAACTCGTGTATACATAGCGCATGGCCAACACTGGTGACATAGAGGAGTCTTTTTCAATTGGTGTGCCTTCCGGGTTCTTCAGGGAGGATGCCTTGGCAAAATGGCTCTAAAATTGCCCACAAATTGTATACAAGCCAATGAGTAGATTACCACTTGCCTTCCTGAGGATTTAACACCATCCCCACCCCTCCTGACCAGACCATATTCATTTTTTTTTTTTTTTTTTTTTCGCTATTTAAAAAAAAAAAAAAAAAAAAAACCCTGACAATTTTGGAAAAAAACAATATTTTGGACTTTTTGCTATTAAACTTAGTAATAGTGGTGATCAGCAACTTATAGTGGGACTGTGGCGGACATTCTGACACTGGGAGGAACTGACTTGGTGTCACGGACATCCCCAGTGACACCAATAAAGTGATCAGTGCTTAAGAAAAAAAAAAAGCGCTGACACTGTACTAATGGCACTGGGCAGGAAGGGGTTAACACGATGGACGATCAAAGGGTTAGCTGTGTGCAGGGAGTGTTTTACTAGGGGGCGGTGTGTTGGTGCTTCACTGTAATCATACTGCTCTGGATGGCTGTGCTGTGCAAAAAAAAAATTATAGAGGAACCTTTTGTCAGTGTGTGGTGGGTTTTTTTTTTTTTTTTTTTTTTTTCTGTCTGTCCCCATTAGTGAGACTCACCCCCTTCTATTTGCCTGTTTACCATTATCAGTGAAAGTAAAAGAAAATCACAAATTTTCGGTTGTCCCCAGAAAAGTAAGAGGGGATATCTTCCAATGGGCACAATAGTTCTGGTGACCTGGAGTCCCCAAAAGATTCCCTTAATTTGCAGGGATTTCCTCTTACTTCCTGTTTTTGGTTTGGGATAGGAAGTGAAGGGAAACCTCCCCAATGGGACAAAGATGGCAAAAACCTTACAGGGGTTATGAACCCTACGTTACTCTATCCAAAATGAAGAAAATAGTTTTGCCTATAGTTCTACTATACGTGACGCTTGGAGCCCCCAAGGGGCCACAGTATAATTTGTGACCTTCAGTCTTTCCTGTATGACACACTCAGGTATGGGCAGGTGAGTTGTTTGGGCCCTGTCAGGAAGTTTGTATGGGGCCCAATGTTTTGTAATAGTGGTGCTGTTTCCTCACATACTCAAGCTAGAGGATAAAGATTTTGTTTTGAAAAGAAAAAAAAATTGCTATCTGGCCTCTCCATGTGTCAGCCACCGGCTATCTATATAGCCCAAGGATGACGTGTGCAGTGCATGTACAGAGCAGCAGCTCTCCGGCAATAAATTCTTGTCCTTTTACCCCAGTACAGGGGAAGATGAGAACGTTTCCCTCTGACCTATGACCAGCCCTGGGAAGTAGCAGTTCCTGATCCCATCTCCCCGTTTCTCATTCCGTGCTACTTTAATAACTAGATTTTTATGCGCTGTTTAGTAAAGGCACATGGCTGATGGCTATCAAACCCCTTTTCCTTTCGGCACATATTTATTGAGCAGTGTCTTGGGCAGGAGGTGGAAGAAGGCTTTTAGAGGGTGAAGTAGTCTGCTGGTTGTTTATGATTATTATTATTATTATTATTATTATATTTTTTTTTTCTAAGATATTAATGCATTTTGTTTTTTGTGCGTTTCTTATTGTAAGCGGAGATGTCCTGTGATACACAGATTTCCTGCTGTGCGTTCCTTTTTAAATGGCAGTTGGTGGATAAAAGGAAATCTAATTCTACAGTGACTTCAAAATGTATACATTGTATTAGATATTTTACACCCAAATGAGTAATGCAAAGCTTTGACAGTATCATTTCAGCATATTGTATGGAAGATTTTTGTCACATTTTAGTAAGAGAATTTATTTTCTGTTCAGTAAAAATGGATCAGACCATTCAAATTCTATCCATTGACATTCAGTTCTTCTTGCCATTTTCTCTACAATGACCGCCTCATTATTCTATAGGAGACCAAGTGGGGGGTTTTAACTTTTTGCAGAAGTTGTATGATCAATACCAAGGTTAACCACTTCAAGTCTGGACACTTCACCCCCTTCCAGTCCAGGCCATTTTTCAGCACTACCACACTTTGAGTGACACTTAGTCATGCAACACTGTACCCATATGGATTTTTTTTTTTTTTTTTTTTTTTTTTTTTTTTTTTTTTTGAGACCGCTTTCTTTTGGTGGTTTTGATCACCACTGTGCTTTTTTATTTTTTGCTATATAAATGAAAAAATACAGAAAATTATGAGAATCATTTTTTTTGCTTCGTTTTTGTTCATACAATTTTGCAAATACATTTTCTTCAAAAATGTAGGCCAAAATGTGTTCTTCTACAATTTTGGGGTAGACTTAATCCAAAACAGTGTATAGTATTTAGTCTGTGAAAGCTATAGCGTCTACAAACTATGGGGTATATTTGAAAATTGATCAGTTGAGGCCCTAAAATGCTGGTATGATGTATGTTAGTGATCAGAACGCTGGTACGGGGTATGGCAGTGATCGGGATGTTAACATGAGGCATGGCGGTGATCAGGACACTGGTCTGGGGGGGGGGGGGGGGGGAATGGCGGTGATCGGGATGCTGGTATGGGAGGGGGGATGGCGGTGTTCAGGACATTGGTATGGTGTTTTTTGTGCACCGTGGGACAGGTGACGGGCTGGCTGCACTATTTATTATGAAAATACTGGGGCAGTGATGGGAGACACTGGGGGGGGGGGCACTAAACTAGGACACTAGGGTGGCTTGCACTGCAGCCTGTGAGTATACAGCAGCCTGTGTACACTCACAGGCTGCAGGATTGCTTCTCTTTGCTGTCACCCTGAGAGACGCAAACTTTAGTTTCGCTTTCCAGTGTTTGCTGTGACCATTTACAGCTCTCGCATTGTAGTCACATGGTAAAACACCATGTGATCACCCAGACAGTGATAATGTGATCTGCTGTTTCCAGGCAACACACCTATCGCCGGGTGCGCGCTCTGTGGGCCGCACAGGAGCTGCCGATGCAGGTTGACGTACAGGTATGTTAGCCTGCATTGGCAAAGGTTAAAGATATACAATGTTTTAGTGCTCCTATTAAAGAGACACCTTATGCAGTACACCTGGGGGGCTTTGCCAGGGATGCCATACTCCATGTAACAGGCTGCCTAGAATTTCACCTTAGTCACTGTTTAGAATCCTGGGAGAAGTACTGCTGCCATGCTTGTAATGAAGAGCAAATGGGGGAGATTTACTAAAGCTGGTGCACTCAGAATCTGGTGCCGCTGTGCATAGTAACCAATCAGATTCTAAGTTCAGCCTATTCAATTAAAGGAAAAGTTCACCTTACGATCAGACCGGCCCCCTGCTGTACCCTGTACTTGTAGAAAAAAGTATCCTGTTATCTTTGTATTGTTTCCTTTTGTGTGAAATCCCTGGAGTTCCTGCCAGTCCCCCTGCTTTTGTATTGAAAACTGACCACACTAAGCAGAAGAACACATGGCAGTCAGTTCTCTAGCTATGCTGGGAACTGAGTCTGCTCTCCTCCCGTGATCAGACTTGTTGTCTTCCCCCCCCCCCCCCCCCCCACACACACACACACAGCCAACAGCTCAGTGTACTGCCGTTTCTCCTCCCTCAGCTCTAATGCAGCTGAGAACAGAAGGTATGTGATCGCTTGTACAAAAAAGCTGGTATTTTATCTATTTATTATACATTCTCTATATACAAATGTTTTGCCTTTCATTTTCTATTTTTAAACAGAGTGGGTTGTTTTTACAAGGGGAGGGTTTACATATACTTTTAAGCTTTGACAATAAAACCTGGAAGCTGATTGGTTTCTATGCAGAGCTGCACCAGATTTTGCACGCTCCCAGTGTTTTAGTAAATCTCCCCAAATGTTTTTGTTTTGGCACAGCAGATTGAAATGGAAGTAGTAAGTTTTAATAACTTTAACTTTGCTTGAATTACAAATACACAGTATGTTTACTTAATGAGTCTGGTGGGGTTTTTTCGTGACATCTTTGACCAGGGTATGCTAGGTAGATGATGTCATGAGAAGGTGGGGTCACCCGATGTCCTGGGGAGTGTCTCCGTTCCTTGACTTAAGAGCTTTTGTCAGCACCTGGAGCTCTAATAACGGACTTGTCAAAAACTTTTGTCTTTATTCACTTTTTACTCTTTTGATAAATGAGTAGAGGTACTATATGTAGCCCATACTCATTCACATGTGGGGGGGGGGCGGGATATGGGAGCCCCCTTGTTAAAAGGAGGCTTCCAGATTCTGATACCCCCCACAGCACAGGGTTGTGGGGAATAGACTCTTGTCCTCATCATTATGGGGACCAGGTGCTTTGAAGGAGGGAGCCCCCCTGCCTCCAAAACACCCCCACCCACACCTTAACTGCTTCCCCTCCGCCCTATAGCAGAAATACACAGCTAACTCTTTGATCGCCCCAGATGTTAACCCTTTCCTGCCAAGTGCCATTAGTAGTGTCAATGCTTTTTATTAGCACTGATCGCTGTATTGGTGCCACTGGAGATGTCAGTGACACAAAGTCCATTCCCTCCAGTGTCAGAATGCCCGCTGCAGTCCCTCTATAAGTTGCTGATCGCTGCCATTACTAGAAAAAAAAAATCCACTATATACCGCCATTTTGTAGACGCTAAAACTTTCAATTAAACCATTTAATTTACACGTATTAAAAAAAAAAAAAAATCAAGTGAACAAGTTTAATAGTAAAAAATACTGGTTTTTTTTTTTCCTCCCAAATGGTTGGTATTTAATTATTTCAAGTACTACATAGCGCCGTCAATTTACTGTACATTCACATCAGTCCCTAACCCTCAAGGTATTCTTTTGTTTATAGTGCAAAAAATAAAAAACCACACGGGCAATCAAATACCACCAAAAGAAAGCTCTATTTGTGGGGGGTGGGGGTGGGGGGGGGGGGGGGGGAAGGACACAAATTTCATTTGGGTGCAGCGTAGCATGATCATGCAATTGTCAGTTAAAGTAACACAGTGCCATAACGCAAGAAATGGCCTGGTCAGGAAGGGGGATAAGTCCTCTGGAGGGCGAGTCGTTAACAACCAGCTAACGTCACACAAAACGCAAGTGCATAAAAAAAGCATTAAAAATGCACCCAGAAAATGCATCAACCGCAATCTGCATAGATGTGAACCTAGCCTTAATAAATTTGCCTGCCTAAATAGTTTCTTTCATGTGATTTCCAGGTGTTTATTACACTTGACAGAAATTACAGTGCTCACTCTTCTTCCTTCTTCTTCTCCCCCCCCCCCCCCCCCCCCCCAAATGTCTACGGCCCTTTTCATACTAGCAGTCAGATTGTGTACGTTTTCAGGCAGACTGGATCAGACCCTCCATTCTCCTCTATGGGCAGCCTGATTTGTGTCAGTTTTACACCCGGCTACCTCCAATCTGGCAATAACAAACAAAAGGGGGATCTGTTATTCTTTGTCTGGTGTAAATGGGCAGCCAGTCCATTTACATTTGACTGCCCATGGAGCAGAGCGGGCTGTGTCCACGTCTGCTCTGCATAAGTGGAGCGGACGTGGACTGGTCATCCACCTGCACTGCTCTTCTCAGCAGGGGATCACCAGGCAGATCCCTC